>NC_079302.1:21892301-22201434 GCF_023638135.1 Falco biarmicus | reverse complement strand
TCTGTGATGCTCCATTAAGAAGCCCCCTGTCCCAGAGAGCTTTGTTGCCTGTGGGATCCTCATCTACCTCATCGTTGGTGTTGGGAGGCAATCTCACCTGTGTTGAAAGAGGAAGAAAGAGTCAACAAGCTGCAGAGAAGCAGCACGTATTTCTGGAGAATCCCTGTGCCTTTGAAAGTCTGCTTTTGCAGACCCCACAAGAATCACTTTACGCTTACAGCAAAATCATCCACTTGCCCCTTCAACAAGGCCTTTAGAGTTCAACGATGACCATATTGTCAATACCACTGATGGCCTATCACTCAAAAACACGGGTGGGACCCCATGACCGGCCTCTGCCTGGCCTGGCACTTGCAGATCACCCCGGGAGGTATGGTCAAAATGGTCTGAAGGTGGCTCCCGCTACAGAAATAGTTTGATGGGTGCGGGGCAGGAAAACCAAAGAGGATTGATTTGTGCGTGTTGGCCAAATCCTACAGGTGCAGTGTCTGACACTTGCTGAACTCTGTACTCCAAATCACCCGAGCACGCTTCAGAAAGAGATCAAAGCTCTCACAGAAAGACCGTCTATTCTTTCCTCCTCCCCTGCTGAAATCTAGCCAAGTGGAGAAGTGTCAGCACTGACAAAGCCAGCTTTCGAGAGGAAGTGACAGAAAAAGCTAAATGCTAGTGATGAGGTGTTGCCAGAAAAAGTAAGAGCGATAACCCTGACGCAAGTTCTTATGGGCCCCTTCAGTCGCAAGTTTTCTTTCAAGGCTTATTCACAGCAAGTTTTGGGGCAATTTCAATAAAAGTTATTGAATGCTTCAGAAATACGTTTTTTTTGACCTGCTGATGCTTTAATTAACAAACTGATAAACTGCAGCCATCCGCTATGATGACAGCTAGTCACTCTGTAAAAACAAGTGAATGGTAACAGGGCGTTGTCTCCAGCTAGGCATTGATTCTCATTCTTTCAAGACAAATCATGGATGTTTTGAAGAAAAGTATGTCGTGTCCAAAAAGCCCGGGCTTCTCCAAGGCACACTCACCACACAGATATTGCCAAACTTGTCTGCTCCAGCCACAGTGTCATAATCCAGGAGAGTTGCTGTAGTGACCCACCGGGGATAAGTGTCATCAGCAAAGATGATGAGCTGGTTCTCATTCCTTTTGTAGCGCACCCAGATGAAGCTCTCCTGAACGTCTGAAACAATCACTCTGTGCCCAATGGTTTGGATCCCACAGATGTAGTTGGCAATGTGCTTGTGAGAGAGAAAGGACAAAACCAGAGTGCTTCAAACAGGCAAGCATAACCCATTAACTCTACCCTACTCCAGCTGAAACACTTATTTCCCACTGTGAACCACAGCTCACTCCCCATTTCCCCTCATTCCCTCCAAAATTCTCTCTCCTTTCTGGCATACTACAGCCCCAATCTAAATACACTGTCAATACAGGGCCTTACAACCTAGCATCCGCCATGCATCATTAACAGTGGGGCTTACTCATCTTAAAGGTCTTTTCCAACCTAAACAATTCAATGGTCATTCTCAGCGTGCTGAGTACGAGTCATGTCCAGAGAACAAGCATTACTGGTGAGCCTATGAACTGAGATGCCAAGGACAAGCAGGTGCTGAATGCACCAGGCATTGCTTCAGCGTCCCCTCCCTACTGCGGTCACAAAAGACCCAAGAAGGAAAGTTTCAATTTTTCACTTGAGTCACATTTTAGGAAAAAAAAAAAAAACCAAAAAAACCACACAAACCTAACACCCAAAACCACTTAACACAAAAAAAAAGTTCCTCTATGAATTCCCAGTCTGCTCGTGAGCTTGCTGGAGTTCCTTTGTGTGTTAATGAGCAACTGGCACAGGCTCTCAGTTTGCATGAAGAGAAGGAGGAACAGGCAATTAAAAGTTAGAAAACCATGCTCTGCAATTTCTTGTCCTAAAGTACCAGAGATGCTCAGCAAGACGGACCATCTGCTTCAAGCAGAAAATCTCCTGGGATTCTGCAGCTCCGAAGAGGTGCCCATATGCACCCTCCAACTTCCGTCCCCAGTCTGCTGATCACCTAACCTAAGGAACCATTTCCAGCAGCTGTTGTTTTGTATCTGGACAAGAGCTTTAATATTTGCAGCAGCTGGTCAAAGGCACGGTCCATACGGCTTGTGAAACTCCTGCACAGGCCCGTTAACAGCCTGCACTGAGCTGGTACAGAAAGGAACCTGTGGCACTACCACCTGAACGGTGCCGGGGAAGCCATGTGTGCTCGGGGTGCAGAGGGGCAGCACAATGGCCCAGGCCAGCCAGAGCTGCCAGCACCACTCCAGATGCGTGCAGCCAGGGCACACCAGCTCTGAGGTCCAAGCGCACAGACAGGCTTGGGCTGGAGGAGTAGCTAAACCCTTGTTCCACTCCCGCCATAAAGCATCATTTGCTCCAAATTAACAGCTCTTGTCAAGAACAGAAGCCAGTACCTTATTCTCACACTTGCGAAGCAGTTTCTTCTTGCCCAGGTCGTACACACGCAAGAGCTTTCCAACTCCAATTAAGACTCTACCTTGGAACGGAGCAATGGCTGCAGGAACCTCCTCCACAGGGGTCTAGAGAGGGAAGAGGAAGACTCTGAGACCCCCATTAACAGAGTTAACCTTACACCAAGCTTCAGAATGGGTTCAACTAATAGTTCGGTTGAAGCTCATTGGCCTGTGCCAAGGCTTTCAATGTAAAAGGCCCATGACAATCTTTTGCTACAGGAGGGGCCAAAGGTCAGCCTTCTGTATGCCTTCTGACAGCAGCGCACGCCACATGTGGTGCTAACAGAGCTCTTGGTACTGCACAGACAGTGCACTGCTGGCAGTGCACCTTAACTGAGGCGTAGGACTGCTCTAAGAACCCCACACTGGGCAGGCAGCAAAAACAGGAGAAAAAAAAAAAAAAAAAAAAAAGACATCTTGTTGCCTCAGTTCTTATTTTTGATTTACACCCAACAGAAAGACTTGATACTTTGCCTAAATCCACCCAGATTGTCTGTTTTTAAAACAAAAGGCATGAATCTAATTCAGCCATCTGCCACAGATACTCTGAAGCTGCCACTGAAGAAAACGCGAAATCAGAACAATTACAGTGTGCCCACAATTCCAGTAACTCAGGGCTGAAAAACCTCCTACCACTGATCAATCCAAAAGGATCAGCCAGAGCAGAGAATGGGAACACGTGGAGAGCTTCCAGTTATAGTGTTCCTAGCTTGGTTGCACTGGCTAAGAGAAGTTATTTCACACCATCAGCTCTGTCTGCTTTCAAGTGGGTGGTTCAGTGGCACCAGAAAAGGCCCCAGTCCAGGACAGAACCCACTCCACTCATTGCATCAAGACCGTAGGAAGTGAATAAGCCACAGCATTCCTTTCCATGTGCTCATCTGCTCAAATCTCAGCCATGCTGGAAGCATGTGGGAAGGAGAATAGAATTTTGTTTTAATGTAATTCTGCTGAAACCCTCGCTAAAGCCCCAGAGACCTGTCACAAGTTGGTCACTAGGTGACTAATTATTTTTACATGCAACCAAAACAGCATCAGAGGAAAGATGACAGCTCACACCAGCTTTATGTGGCCAGCCAAGGACTGGGAGCCTTAGCACCAGGGCTCAAGTGACCCAAGTATGAATTCATTTCGTAAACAAGAGCTCAGAGCAGCTCTCTGAGGTCATATTCCAAAACTGAAAGAGTTGTTTCTCTCTCCTTCCTAACAGGGCACGAGAAACACTGCTCCCTTCCCATTTATCCAATTAGATGCGTAAGACTGGGACTCTCAGATCTGTGTTCAGTCCTCAGCTCTGCAAAAGATGTCCCCAGTGATTTTGCAGGAGGCAGCTTCTTCATGGCTGCTTCCAGTGTGCAGTATCAACATGGTGATCTGGCCCAGGATTCAGCGAGTACTGCACTACTATCACAGCATTCAGGGTGAAGTAACAGCTATTCCAACTCTAAATGACTCGGTCATCCCTCTCACCTTGTGCAGAAACTCCAGCTTCTCACCACTATTCACCAGCTTGTACGTGTAGACAAAGCCCCCAGCAACTGAGCGTGGGTTCAGAATCAGGTCCTTGGCGACTCCCACCAGTACATACCACTCATCACCAGTGTTGGAGAACCGGCACACAGCCACACTGCGGATAACAAGACACGCCAGGAGATCAGCATCATCACAACACAAACTAACTGCACACCCAGACTGAATTCCCTGACAGCACAACCTGCACCTCCCAGGCACAGATTCAGCAGCCCAACCTTCCAACCCCGACATTTCATTTTCAGAGGTCATTTTTCCTCCCTGCAGAAAGGTTTAAAAACACAACCCTTCATTCTTCCACATTCCCCACATAAAAAGATGTGCTCCAGCTGTCACATATGCCCAAAGTGTTACTTTTATGTTTTCACAGGCTGGACACTGCCTAGCAATGTGCAAAGCTCCAGCAGAAGCTGTTTTTCCAAGGCCATTCCAACTTAGACATGTACATAGTAACTTTCCTCATCCTGAAGTGTTATTTCCTGCCTAGTGCCTAGCTCAGCCAGGTTGGGAATCCTGGACAAAACAGGACAGAATCAACCTTTTGGACTAGCATGACCTAACTCCACTTTGCCTGCTCAAGCACTCACTATTCTCCATGGTTATTGTGTTGGTCTTCCCCTCCAGCCCCTCTAACACTTCCTTTCCACTTATCTATGCCCAGTTTATCTGGATGAGAAGAGGAAGTGAGAGACAGCAGCACATTCTCTTGTTCCCAGGTCTCTTATCTGTCACTTACATCCCCATGTTCTTTAAGCACTGGGGTCCAGCAAACACCAGTTCTTAGTGTCACATGCAGACAGATGAGGGTGGGAAGGGAAGGAAAGGGAAGACAAAAGCTTTAAGCACGTGGCAATCACTTCTGGAATTTCAAGCCAGCCTCCTGATAACATGCTGCACCTGGATTTCCACTCAGTAGCAGCTAAGCAAAAGACAGAAAAACCCAAACACGTAAGACTCATCACAAGCAGAAATTCTCGCTGATCTGGTGATGCTTCTTACCTGAAGGCAGCTTCGTTCTGCTCTAGCTGGACCAGATCCAACGTATTTCCCTGGATGGGGTTCATCACCCTGATAACAGAGGCCCACTGTCCATTCCCTGCCTTGGGAGCACCGAAGATGGACTCGGGAAGATTCTCGTTCAGAAAGGCTGCGGCCATCTCTGCAGCCAGCTCCCTCTCATCTTCACCTGCAGCCTCCACCATTTCCTACAGCACACGAAAGGACACGGAAACAAACAGCTCAGTGAATTTATATTTCCAGACACATGCTGCTGCTCTGCGTAAAAAAAAAATAGCCTTCTTTTTCCCCTAAGCTCGGGCATTCCGGGGCAAGGTACTGCCCGTGAAGACATGAAAGCCGACAAATCCCAAAACTTCCACCCACCCTGAGCTTATTCCCAAGCGAGCCTCTGCAGCTCAGAGCACAGCAGCGTCAACTCTGCCCTGCCCAAGGGGCAGTTGATTTGGAGAAACAGCGCCCCAGACAACTCTGGAAACAACACTGAGAAGAAAATAACCCACTGAAATCCAAACATCCTCTAACCGTCACAGAAAACCCAGAGAGCAATGTTACACAAGCATGATTGTCCTCCAATATGTGGTTCTTGAAGCCTGCCATAGTAACATGCAAAGAAAGGAGCACTGGGAAGTAGTGTATTCTACTGAAATTTCAGTTTTGAGGAAGATCTTCACTCCCTTCAGTCCCTGCCTTCGCACAGGGCACAAAAACTAGCAGGCAATGGCAGCAGGGAACTAGCGAGCAGGGAGGATTTCAAGCTGCAAAAGTCTCCTCCCAGGACTTTTTTCCCCAACATGTACCTGCTCCCACCCCAATTACCTCAGCCATTTGCTGCTTCCTCTGTGCCTTGGTAGCCTCGGTGTAAGCATTGTGGTCCGTCTCAATGATGATCAAGTTGTTGCTCTCTGGGTGAATGACAAATTTTCGGGGTGTGTACTGCAACGGGAAGGCCACCTGGTTGAAGACTGCCCCCAGCTTCTCCAGTGCCAAAATCCTAGGGGACAGAGATGTGACATGTTGACCAAGGTCCAAAAACAACTGTCCAAGAGAACAAAACTGGAGCTGAGCTTTACATCTGTGAAACTGGCTAGTGCCGGAGACAAGCAGCACTTTCCTTGGGCCAGACAGCAACTAGCACACAGCTCCAGGGAGCAGAGCAAAGCTAGCATCCTCAGCGGGTGCCTATGCTGTGGGACAGGTGTGCCCTGCAGTGCAAGGTCCTTGACTTGAGGGTTCTCACTGTCCCACCTTGTGTTCTGAGTGGTGCTGATGCAAATTCCCAAGAGGAACAAAGAGCACATGGAAGAAGGAAACTGCACATCTGGGGAACACATCATCTGAATTTAAATGTGACACAGACTTTGACACGTAATCAAATGCTCCTCAGAGGCACTTTAGTTAAAACAGTTTGAAAAATGCAATGCCAACTCTTTCTTCCTGTGACTTGCCAGCTGAAATGCCAGTTCTTCTGGCATCTGGTGACTAAAACCCACAAGTCTCTCCAGAAAGAATGACTCCTTTAAAAGCAATGAATGCTATAATATTTCAATGAGGACAGATATGAAAAAAGTGCCTGTTCAAGTGCATACAGCAGAGCTCCTGAATTTACAGTCCATTATTTTCATTTATTTTTTTAATATCCAAGATGAACTTTATAAAAAAAGGCAACAAATACAGCCCTGTCATGCCTCCAATTTCTTAAATCATATGACTCATTTTCTGCAAAGCAGCCAATTCAGATCAAACACCACAAGATCCTAATACACAATAGGTTCACGTTTATTAAAAGCTTCCCTCTCCAAGGATCAGAGAATTTAAGGGTAACTTGAATTACACTTGTTATTTAAAAAAGCTAAAAAATACATATCAGAAGCACATCCTATTTCTTTTTGTCCTTATATTCTATTTGTTTTCTGAAACTCATCCAAGTGTTTCTATCAAATCATTATCCATCACCAAATAACCTCAAAAAGACCTTAATTTTAGGTCACTTTACCTCTTTCCTTCTGAATGTCTAGTGAGAATTCACTACCCCTCCGTCAGCCTAGCATCCCGGTCCAGAAGCGTTTGTGTTCCCCCATCAGTTCTTACCTCAATGTGTTTGTGGAGATGGCTACAATGCCCTCTGGGCACTGCTCAGAAGCAAAACCAGATGCGAACTCCAGTGTCTCATAAGACAGGGGAGTCAGGTGGAAGCGTGACTGATAGGAATAGCTGAGCCACGAACGGCTTGACATGGCCAGCACCTGGGAAAGACAAGAGATTAGGTCTGGGGATGGAGGCAAGCTCACTCCTAGCAATACGAATGGATGTACAGTGTCAGACTCCTGTCCTATAAACAACTGAACTCCTGGTGGACTCCACTCAGAGCATATATTCAGAGATAAGCTGTCTCTTGAGAGCAGGCAGTTATCTGGAAACTGTGCACAACACAAAGAGGAACTTTGAAGCACTATCAAGACGACAAATACTCAAATTGAGGCACAATATAAACTGTTATCCATAAAAGCCAAGATCAACAAGTACTTTCCTATCTGTTTTTTTCTTTTGAACAATAGCCTGTTCTAATGGGAACGAGTCTTTTAAAACAAATACTCTACTGCTTTGTCACAATCCAAATGCTGTAGCACTCAAGTGAAACTGAGTTAAAATAATCGGTAGCTTATTTTCAATCAAGTTAAGGGAAACAAAGGAAGCAGATGGACTTACAAACTCTTCAGCTCTATGCATTTGGCTAAATCAATTTCAGTACAACTTCACTATCTGCCTGAGCAACAACAGCTGGAATTACACTGAAACACTCACAGGCTACCAAGTCCATCGCTGACTGGTCTAAGCAGCATGCTTTTTCCCCTCATAGTGTGAGACAAAGAACCAAGACTGGTCTCGAAGTACAAAAGCACTCAGCTATTCTATAAGCATTCTCTGCTAGAGCTGCAAAGCACCTCATCTCCGAGTGACAGCTGCCAGACCGGCAGGAGCAAGTTCAAGAGGTTCACCCAGTGTACTGTAACATTAAAGCAGAGCTCACATTCCCAGATCCATCCCCCTACACTGACCAGCAATCTTTCTCAACTCCGAAGGTGTCATCCAAAAATGAGTCACGCAGGGGGTGGCTGATCTCCCCAGTGCCACATCAGAAGGGCGGGATATGGCACTACTGACGAAACACGTTCTTCCCTCTATGCCAAATCCTGCAAATATTTCCTTGAACCATGCATGGCAGCTGTCCAGCCCTTGGCTGAGCCGTTTTCAACATGCACGGGAGACAACATCCACTGCCATCAAGCAGCCTAGGGGTAAGATTTCTGCAAGGGGCTCTTTCCATCCCTGTGCGCCAAGGCAGACAAGATGAGGTTCTTCATCAGTTCAGTGTCTCCAAGCCCAAGGATCTACTCTGTGCTTTCCAGGCACACTGCAAGCAGCCTGCAGGTCGATAAGCCCTAGTTCGAAAAAGGCTGGGCAGCGCTGCACATTACTTCCTAAGAAGCAAGGGGAATACCAACAAGAACAAGGCTGGTTGTGAAAGAGCAAGCTGCAAGCCAGGCAGCTCCAGAATGAAGTCATTCTACTTCCCACCCTTACCTGGAGGGTCCCTGCTGTGCTGCAAGGATGCTCCCTCACCCTGCCCACCAATAAATAAAACTGCAATGCTATATCTGGGGACTGGACCTGCACCCCTGAGAGCTCGCCTCACTTACCGCCTCTTGGCCTTGCATTCGGACCCTGAAGAGTTTCACAGGCCGTGAGCCGAGGTATCTGGTCCTGGTATCAGAAAGATCGCCAGTAACGGGATCCAGAACAGTTCGCAGCAGCACACCGTTCTTGACATTAGCAAATCAAAAAGTTAGATCAAAATTACAGATAAACTACCTAGAGCTATTATTCAAAACAGAGAGACAATTTCTGAGAATCAGGTGTTTGTTTTCCTAGCTTCTGGTACAACTCTCTTCTACAACCATGCTATATCTAAATTGGCTCTTAATATTAAAAATCATAGCTTCTGCACACTCCTACGGGGCAGAAGGAAATTACTGTAGAACAATCCCTGCACACCCCCCAGAAACAAAAAAAGCCAAAAACCAGACTAAGCAGCCAGGTACATCGCATAAGCCATAAAAACCTGAGTGCTGATTCCAGATCCTAATCCCTCTCGGTACCCAAAAATTCATGCTGCTTAAGAAGGGCTTGCATTCTGACATCAGACTTGAGGCATGTGAAAGAACCTAGATTACTTTGATTATTTTTACCACATGTTGAATTGTCAAAACAACATTTTTTGGTCGAAGATCACAGAGTCAGTACTGGATGCAACAAAAAGCTGTGTAACAGCAGAGCTATTAGAGCAGAGCCTGTGGTTCTGGGCAGTTACTTCTTTGATACTCTGCCCTACAGGCAGTTTTTCTAAAGAACTGCCCAACATTTCACCCAGAAACATTTTTTAGAACATGCCCTCTTTCTGGAAGGGGAAAAGCATAATTTGTTCTATATGAAGTCTGGGTTGTTATGCCCTTTTAACAGGCCTTAAGCCTAGGAATGTATGGGGAAACTTGCACCTCTATGAAGTCACCCGGTGAATTCCCCGGTCACAGTTTTAAGCATCTTGTAACAAAGAGGGAGCAGTCAGGCTCTGTGTCGCACTGCATCATAACAAGGCTATTTTAGCAATCCATCCTTCAAGCGAAAGCTCACCAAGACACGCCTGTCAGTACCAGGCAGGCACCTCTCACCTGCAGTCCAATGTTCAGGTATAGAAAGCCAATGGAGCCTCTCTCGCCCAGCTCGTCCTGCTTCTCTGTGCCACCCATCTCCACAATGCACAGTGACTCGGGCTGTGCAGGAAGGGCCTGCATACTCAGCGGCTGCAAGCAATCCTGTGGGAGACGGACAAGAGATACCACACCAGTCAGCAAGGCTTGGCATGGAAAAGGGGATTCAAGCTTCATCTAAGGAGCTTGAAGATGCCCTTTTAAATCTCCATAAAGAAGTATTCAGAAGAGAAAAAAAAGAAAAAAGTCACAATAGACACTGGCTCTGTGGATTTTGGCAAGCAGGAGTGGTAGCAGCCGTGGGGTTTGGAGAAGATAAACTGGATCCTTCCAAACTGTTCTAGCACAGTTTGCAGCTATTTGGCATGCAGAGACCTGAACAAAGTTTATGTTACTTCAGTCATCCTTTAAACACTCATCTGTTGCACGCAGAGGAACGATAATGCTGGTTTGCTGCTGTCCCACTTGCAGAATGAGTCTGCTCTTAGTACAGGTATAAAGAGTGAGACGGGGAGGCAGGGGCAGGAAAAAACCCAAACCAAACCAAAAAAACCCCAATGAAATGTTTTCACATCCTATCAGCTGAACTTCCAAGCATGGGTGAGACTAAATAAAACAAGGAAATCTGTTACAGGTTAGGATCAAGGGCCGTGCTTCCTCCCAGCCAGCAGAGAAAAGCCATGCAACCTATTCATTCCTGGCCATCCACCTGAATACAGAAAGACAGCCTGGACAGACACAGCCCACCTCTGGAGTACCCTTCTGAACACTTCAAGCCAGTAAGAGGCAGAAACAGCACAGCTACTCACTGAAGGGTCAAGGGAAATAATTCTGACAGTGTTGTCCACCAGCCCAACAGCAAGGAACCGGGAGCGCTGCTCCCCAGGGGGAACATTGGCCAGGCTCATGCAAACGACGTCGGCAGACATCTCCTTTCTCTCTGTGTACTCATTCAGCTGTCCTGACTGAGGAAGAAAAACACAAGAGACTTATTAACTAGCCAACGGGGCAAACCAGCACCAAAACATCCCTCCACACCTCCCCCCTCACCTTTATTTAATTGTTCATTTATTTTTAAGGCAGTGCTTTGGATTTTTTGTATTTTTTTCAACCATTTCTTTACAGCCCTATTTCAGCTATGATTGGAAGAACCAGCTTAGCAACAGGGTTATGTACACAATTTCCGGTCTCAATTACGAGCTTCAGAGAGTTT
Source organism: Falco biarmicus (assembly GCF_023638135.1). Lineage (NCBI taxonomy): Eukaryota > Metazoa > Chordata > Aves > Falconiformes > Falconidae > Falco > Falco biarmicus. Next base: position 22,190,385 of record NC_079302.1, on the reverse strand, counting down.
AATCAGTCGTTAAATCATCTCAGACAGATATAGTCCAGATACTTTGATCTATCTGCTCTAGAAGGATGCTTCACTACAGAATCCTTTCTGCAGATTTGATCAAGGTTTGATCAACGATCAATTTCTGGCATACCCCATACTCTGCTTTGCTCTTGCAAACTCATTCACAACATTAACATACATACCGGGTCCATCTCAAAGTAAACCAGTTCTCCTCCAGTAAGTGCTATCACTACTTGTCTCTGGTTCACAGCACATTTCACGATGGTTTTCTTTCCTGGTGTCTTCCATTCATTTACTCTCTTATCTGCTCGGATGTGTCGGATCCCATCTGGATAAACCTGAAGGAAAAAAGGTCACATCAACTCTCTATTTACTATCCCTTCACAATTCCTATCTCACTGGTAGTTCTGACACAGAAAAAGCCCGAGGCAAACACTGCTCCTGGCAGCGGTGATCCAATAGCCAGCAACAGGCCTAGCTACAACAACTAGCATGCAGTCAGCTGGAAGCACTGCATCTTCAAACCACAGCAAGGCACTACTGAGCATGCACCAAAGGGGACAGGACCATCTTCATCTGGTCCAGCTTCACTTAGCAGGATATAAAAAGGGAAACGCTGAATTAAGTGTCATTCTCTGCCAATCCACACCTTTAGACAAGAGGTATGTTGCACTACAGCTGTGCAACAAGAAGAGAGTGGCAGACATAAGCAGACATGCCAGAAGCAGCTTTCCATTACCTGCACCAAAGCATCATCACCAAGAAGAGAGCAGGACAAGGTGGGTGTAGTACCCAGGAATCCAGAGTCAGTCACTTCTTCTACAGTCTCTCCGATAGACAGCACCAGTGTGGCATTTACGAAGGACACGATGATATAGGCATCAAATTCATCTAGTCAAGGGAGACAGGGAAAAAAGGGTGCTGATTAAACAAATGGAAGGTCTCCCAACAAAATTAGCAGTCTGACAGATGTCTAGCAGTTACTCTTCAGCAGAATTCCTGTGATAACTACATCTGCTGGCAGTATCATGCAAGTTCATTCTAGGACACGCTGTCCAAAAGCCAGCCACTGCAAGACCCCAAACAAGGCAAGACTGAGCCAGGGATCAAATGATGATCCAGATCCAGAGACAATTTGTGATACTCTGGATTCTGGCAAGCAAGACTCCTGCCTACTTTTTTCAAAGCCAGCACAAGGTCTAGAAGCCTTTTAGACACTTGCCCCATCTCACACGAGGAGCTGAATCCAGATTTAACACCCAATGAAGTCAAATTAAATACTCCAATAATCTGAACACGTGGAACCCATATGCAGAAATAGCACCACGGATGCTGCACACAGGAGGTTGCAGGATCACATCTTTATCTAGTATCCACATAATAAAAGGCTGCAAAGAACGATTAGGGTGCACTGCAGCAGAGGAGCTCAGGGTTAAACTTGCTCTACCTTCATCCAGAATCTTAACTAGCTTACATACACACAGCCACCCGTACAGTCTCCTGGTATGAGAAACAATATATTTTTAAGACAGAGAGCAAACGTTGACCTTTACTTCTACTGGAGTAAGTGACAGGATTACAGCTACTCTCTTCAGTACGGGCTTCTCTCAAAGGGGACAGCTTAGGAGAGTACAGTAGCTTGGAGGTGGAAGAACTATGCTAATCAAAATAGTCTTAAGAGCTCAATTGGAAATAGGGAAGCTTTTCGGGAAACACGGTAGTAGGACTGGGTAAAAAGGAATGCCTTGGTTTACTGCTGGCCATTTGCATTCTGCAGAAAACAACAGGCATCAAAGAGGGGGAGAAGAAAGTCTCATTAAAACAGAGTAACAAACAAAAGCAACAGAAACAATGAAATCTGTTGGGAAACGAAGCCAGGAGTCTCAGTGGAAAAATAAGATTCCCTCAGAGAAGCAACTCCACTTCTGCTGCTGTCATGCAAGTGCCATTTCTTAAAAAGAAAAAATCCCCCACTTCAACCCAGCTCAACTTCAAACTCAGACTTATGTACCACAGCACAAGACAATTAGCAGAGGTGAGGGTGTAAGAGAGCTGTCACAGCTTCTGCCCTCGAGTAGACTTTCTCCATAATTTCTAAATGTGAGTGACATGGAGAAGTGGCTAATGACTCTCTAAGCAGGAAAAAAAAATAGAGAACTCTCACTGGGATGAATACAATATGCCAGTAAATACCATGCAGCAGCTTAAAGAAGCTGAACCGGTTAACTGAAACAAATGCGTCAGGAACTGATCCTTTTCTTATCCACCCTGTTTAGAGGGAGGTGTTGCCAAACCTGCTGTGTCACTTTTATAACAGAAAGTTCTTACATACAGCTGAAAATATGCAAGTGAAAAAAACCACCATTCTTCTCTCCAACATCTGGTATACAGACCACAGCTCCGATTAAACTGAAAAGCTTTGTATAATTAAAGCAATTCCAGCAGCGGTCTGTGGCTCTGTTACTACTCTATTAAGCGGTCACAACCTATAACCTCCAACATGCTTCCAAACCCCACAAAGAGGAGCGGGTCCACTTGGGGAAATGAGAAAACAAGAACTGAACTTGCACACAGAAACTCATTAGTAATGCCAACTACTTAAACACTTGGCTTAACAGGAGAATTTCTCTTAACTTTAACAGCAGATGGTAAGAGATCAGCAAGACATACACCGTTACACACTGGTTATTTTCTACACTAAATAGCAGCCTCTCATAAAACCTGCATGAATTTTGCAACACAAGAAAAGAATTCCTCGATCGCTATAAGCGGAGATTCTAGCAGGCCACAGGATAAGTATTTAATTCATAAATATCCTGTAGACAGGATGTTCTAAAAATTCCACTTCAAAGACCGTCACTGCTTTCCAAACTTCTTGAGAGCTGCTGCCTTCCTCCCTGGGGGCTGTCATTCTCATGACAAACCACGATGTCCCAGCTGGAGGCCTGACCATGTGATTTGGAGCAGGACAAAGGACTCCCATTTGAAAGCGAAACAGATTCCCTTAGTCTTACTCTAAACGAAAAAACTCATTCCTACCTCTTAATACTTTTTTAGCTCTCTATTTTCACTGGCTTACAGTTATATTAGAGTGTGCCTTTAAGTCTGTGTCAATAATAGTGACAAGTGCATTTCTGCCTGAAGTCCAGTAGTGTTGCTTAATGCCCCTCTGCTGGAGCTTTTGAAATAAAGGGTTTGATTTACCAGAATTAAGTCAGTGAATAAGACTCATTCATCTAGATTCAAACAACACAATTTTGGTTTAGAAAATATAGCAGCCTAGTTGAAATTAAGAGGACTAAATCCCTGGGGCACACTGGGAAGTATTCTCAGTTAGAAAAAGAAAAGTTCTATAGATTTTAATATGAAAAGATATCTACTTAGCTCTGCACAATCCCAAGCATACGATCAGGCTGCCCCGAGTTTTGAACAGATAGACATTATTTTGTATGCAGACACAAGACTTCAGAGATGCTTGTTACCGTTCTAATTGCTCCAGTTAGCTCCTTTCAGTGTGTAACAGACATTTTAATCACCCTGAAGAACCACAGCTGGACTCATTCTCCTAAGCATTCAAAGTTTTCTGCAGCTTCATGCACATCATGACCAGTTATGAAAACATCACATTTCAGTCTATGAACTCTGTATTACTGTCCTTTCTGTTATGTCATGGATTCAGTTTGAGTCAGTCCATGAGAATTCCATTCCTACATGCTAGTCCATGCCTGATACAGTTTTTTTCACACTCTGCAGCATCTCAATTTGCACAGATACAAATGCAGTCACCACTAGCTCTCAGAGGAGTTCAGAGAACCAAGAGATGAGCGGTGACAAAGTTCAGGATTATTCTCACTTAAAAGATACTGATGGGATGACAGCACTTGTTCCTGGCCTTCTGTTTACTACTGCATGGAGACTCGGCAGCTGTGACTCACTGCACATGGCTTTTCATGCAAGAGTGCCAGGTAGGGAACGCAGACTGTTAGCCCTCAGCAAACATCTATCTCCACAGCAAAGCACACAGCCGTCTAGCTCCCCAGACCTCAACATTCAACTGCAAGAGAGGGTTTGGTCCAAGTGCCATCCACTTCTGTCTGATGGGCTGACGCATTCCATATCCACAGGGCATTCCCATGCTGGCAGTACCTGCAGGTGCTTCAAGCACACTTGATCATTTTCTCTTGGGAGGTCTGTACAAAGCAGCTGGGAGCTAACCCTCTGTCTAGGAAGGGAGCTGAAAAAACCCCTGAAATTGTGCACCTCTGATTTTAGCACGAACTGACCGTTCTGCAGAGACATGGTTGATTATTTTGCTCCCCAAAGACTGTAAGATGGAACAGAAGCTGCTTTCTACTCCTCAGCTACTGAGCTACAAAGGCAACAACCTCCGACTATACAACAGCTTCTAGAATTCATTTACTGGAAAGCTTAGCATAGAAGTAGCCCCACGATTTTGGGATTCGCTGTGGTTAACCTGTGGGACAGTACAGTAGCCCCTAGCAGTAGGTACACACCTGTGGTGATCAGCACCTCCACCACCAGCCACCTGTGGAAGAAAAAAAAAGGCTTGGTATTGGTAGTGTGTATCACCACGTACCAGCCAAGGTTAGTATTTGCTTTGAACGCTGCAAACCTGTACGTGTTTTACAGAGGCCTTGCAGCACCCACACACCGTGGCACTGAGGCAGAGCCAGGCAACCTGACACTGCACACTCAAAAAACCAGCACTTGGGCAGTTTCAAGATCAGATAGATACACGTTTGGAAAGGTTCTGCAGCCTTTCTGATTAAAACCCACTAAAACCATTCCTGAATTCAACCAGTTGTAACTTGGGGATCAGTTTCACATAACTTTAAACCGTATTCAAAAAGTAGCATGGTTCACAACAGCTACAGATTCCAGCCTTTCTGAAATCACGGAGATGTTCATGCTGGAATCTGGAGAATTTGGAAGGAGGAAAAAAAAGAGGAGGCAGTGAGACTGACTGTTTCATGTAGGTTAGCAATGGTCCTCCGTCTCCTGAAAAGTCAAAATCATCCTCTGGAACCCCAAGATAAAAGGTTTTAAAACTGTAAGGTGATGTCAGAAGCCTCCATCTCTCAGAGGGCGCAAATGTTACCAACTCCTTTTCCAGAAGGCAGGAGCAAAGGTTTGTCTCTAACAAACCAGAATGCCTCTTTTAAGAAAAGCACCTATTTTTCATATGAACTGTGGAAATACTTGTCTTCTGACCCTTCTGTGTCTGGGGAACATGAAGCCACTTCATGCTCTAAGTTCCTTCCATGCTGCTCAGACAGTACATGAGCCTCAGAACACAAGCAAAGGAACCGACAGCAGGTCTTGGATGGCAAGGTAAATCCCACAGCAATGTTTGAAATTCCCACAGGGTTACTGGCTCCCTGGAAGACACACGACTGTGACTGCTTAAAACCAAGATACCATGTCACCACAGCAAGCTAAGGTCTCCACTACAACAATCTGGCACTTCTGTATCCAGTGCATAAACATACAGCAAGTCTTTGCAAGATTTATACAAAGCACTGCCTCAGAAATAATCACTGAGACCGTCAGTACCCAGAATATATTCCAGGCTTTTTAGGTGTTTATGAGGAACTCTGTTCTCGCCCGCAAGAGAAAGGCAGGACAAGGGACTATTTCCTCTTGTACTTTAGTAAGGCAAACCCGTTATTTCAGATCGGGGGGGCGGGGGGGAACCCAACCCAAAACCAAACCCATAACCCAGTATATTCTGCCAATTTCAAATCCAGACCTTCCTGGAATCAGCAGCATTCCATACACTGCTGGGATTTTGAATAGGGAGCATGTCCTAGCCCAAATAGACTGTTTTCTTTGCAGATATGCAGAGATGGAAATAATAAAATACAGGCACTGTTGCTGATTTATCTTCTTTGTTCCCTAATTTGTATCCTACTCTCTCACAAAGAGCTGATTACTGTAGCTGTCAACATGCATATAAAGAATAGTGAGTATGTTGCAACAAAGAGCTTAATCATTGCCTGTTGATGCCGGAGCGAGAACTTATGGGAAGTGGGAAAGGATAAGAAGTTCAGCAGCTTCAGGCTGCAAATGTACAGCTGACACAGCATATTGGGTGATGGATGCAGCTGCAGGCAGGTGCTTCTTTGTCAACGGGAAACATGACAACCCTAGGGGACCAGAGGGTGGCTTCTAAATACAAACAGGGGGCTGCTGATTCAAAACACAACTTTTGGGGATGGAACACAACCATGATGCAGTACCTTCCCTATCTCCTTGGCCAGAAACAAAAAAACACCCAAACAAACAAAACACACCAAAAAACCGTTATCATCTCCCTGTGCTTTATGAAAATACTTCATACCTTCAACATGTCTCCTCACAGTCCATACAGCATTGGGGTTACCAGGCAGCTCTGAGACTGCCATTTCAGATACCTAAAAGTAAACAGGAACAAGGTTCTTTTGCAAACAGATGTTTACACTTACTACAGTAAGTCACCAAACCACCAGCAGTTTTTAAGCTTTCCCACAACTGGGCAGGAAAGCCAGTAATTCCCATTTCTGATGCTCTCTCCTCATGCAGATGTGCTACAGGATAGAATACATTTAGCAATGATACAGCAGCATTACAGCTGTGGATGATCAGCATTAAAACAAGGTCACCCACCCCCAGCAAAGAGATCAGAAGCAGCTGGCAGAGACACCAGGAATGTTCCAGCTCAATACACTCAAGTTTCAGAAGAGACAAAATGCAGGTGGTTGGAATAAACTGAACAAGAAGCCTTTGAGAGTGCAAGAGTAAACAGTACAACCCTTCTATTTTCAAGAAGCAAGCCTAGAGTAAGTTGCTCTCCAGACTATGGCAAAAGGAGAATCCCTTCATATGAGCACCTTATTTGAAGGATTTTTCCCCCACTGCCCTTGCCTCTCAAGCTGTTTTTCTGAAGTGCTAGAAGTCTTACCTCAAGTCCATGTCTTAGAACCCTCAGAGATGACCGGGGTCCCCGACCACAAGCCACATACAACTGGGGTGTGTCTTCATTGGCCAAATCAGCTATCTGCGTGGAGAAATAGTGTCAAACAATATCCACAGGAAGAGAAAATAAAATGAAACTATATATGCTGCATTATTGCTTTAAAAATGTTTTTCTCAAACACTGAAAATAGCAAAGATGCCATGGGGTGTACCATCTGCTGCCCTGAAACAATGTCAAGTTTTAAGCAAACCCTCAGCAGAGCAGAGAACTGGTCTGATGGTCAATACAGAAGCACAGGACGGCTGGCTGACACCCTGTGTCTGGATATATATTTATCACCAAATGAACCAAAAGCTGCCAGGCCAGCTACCAATCTTAGGCAACTGTCTGAGAATTTACCAGACTTGCTTTTCTACCAGCATTTACTATAGAGCAGTATTTCTGGAAACCTAGGATAACGAAGCTTTGGTGACTCTGCTTACACACAAACACTGCAGAAAAGCAAGGAAAAAGTCCTGCATCTACAACCAATTCCTCTGTAAATGAGAAAGACTTACGTAGTGAATGGGAGCTTGTTGATGGCAACATACCTGACAACACAGAATAGGAGACAAACTGTCCAACTCATCCACCAGCACCAGGTTCTTGAGTGGTCGTGGCTGGAAAAAGAATGTGTCTCCTTCCTCAAGAGGCATGGCAGAAGAAAACTCCGGCTCCTCATCATCATCACCCAGGTGAGCTATCTGGTACAGGTAACTTGAGAAAGAAAGCAAGAACGACAGTACGTTCAGTGCAAAGCTCATGTAGCCTTCTCTAAGTAAGGCTTAGCCAAATATTCAGGTATTGGGCAGGAGAGAATCCTTCTGTACGTTATACAGCTATTAAAATTTAGCCCAAAAGATCATCATCTTCATGATAGAATATTTAAAGGGAATCAGAGGCCTGCAAAAAAAACCCCAACAAAAACAAAAAAACCCCAAAAACCCACAAACAAAAAGATCCACCACAACCACCCCCCTCTAAACCTTTGCTAGCTGCTACTAGCAAAGGTATCTCAGAGTTTCAGTGTTTTCTCTTGTTTACCCTTGAGCCTTTCAGATATTCTTGCATTAGAGCCAAAGCACTGACAGCTGAGGCCAAAAGCAAGGCCAATGGCTAAGACTGCAACCCCGTAACTACCTATTTTACTGGAATACTCTCCCTATTTTTAACTGCATTCCCTATTCCATTTTATGAGCCTAAATATCACAATGATCAAGTTAAACTTCAGAGGAGAACAAGTAAAAACAGAAAGATAGACTGATTTACTTCCTGGTTTTAATAAAGCTCAAGTGAATATGGCTTCCTTGAGCTTCGTTTATACAACCTAATTCAGATTCACTCCAGTAAACTGGCTGGAGCTCCCTCAGGTGGCTGACTGCAGATGTAAGGGGACAAATAGTATAAACCTCCATTCCCCATGAATTCCCCACTTAAGACACTGCTAAGCCACCTTCAAAGGTGTGCAAAGTCTCGGAGTCTTAAATATTCTGGAACTCCAAATGTGAGTTGAAAAAGCCCTCAACTATACATCTGTTAAGTAAAGGATCACAGTTATTAGTTACAAATGCTATCTACTTCTGAGTGGGCCATAGCATGCAGACGCTCGATCAAAACTATCAAATTCATTAAAAGATAATTCACCTGGATATATGATGGACCCTATATGATCTCCAAGCACTCAATTCTTCCAAAACCTACTGCAACAGCATGTCATCTTTTGTTCTCTGCACTACAATATCTAATCTGGGTTCAAACCACAAAAAAATTCCCCCATTCATACTCTGAACCCATTGTTCTGCTCAAGCCATGTGAAAAAAGTATTAATCTACGCATTAGAACAGGTGTTGTCTTTATATGTTCAGTAAGTTCAAGGGCCGGTTTGCAGTCCTGAGGAGAAACAGTCTGCTTCAGGGGAAAATGCTGACATTTACTTACTGGTTTCCAAATTCAGATGCCACAAAGAGAAACCCTGTTTTCAGCACACACATGGCAGCAGCAACAGGAACAGTGTCAAAGTACTTCAGTCGAATCTCTGTTACCTGAAAGCAGAGGAAGATGTGACCACACTAGCAAGTACTAGAGCTGTACATCTGTGATTTAATAAAATTAAAAAAAAAGCTGCATAGCTGTCCTCTCCAAAGGAACGAAGCAAGAGAGCGGGCCAGGCTTAACCACATCAGTAGTTTGGGGCAGCAGGTTATAAGTCACAAAATCCAGCAGACTATTTTGAACCCAGAAGTCAGGCTGCCCGTTTTATTCTAAGACTTTCTGGCTTTGGTAACACTGAGTCAGTCTGGAAAAAAACAGCTGTGAAAATAGCAAGCTGTCTAACACGAAGAAATCTGCTTCACTGATCGCCAGCCATTCCCCAATACGTGAAAAATTAGCTGTCCTGAGCAAACTCCTACATTCAGTATGGTTGCAAGCTCTTGGTGAAACATCTAAGAACAATTTTAAACCACTTAAAGATGCAACACAATCATCCTTTGTACCAAATTTGACATGTTTAGATGGAGTAATTAACATTCAACATTTACTCCAACAAACCAGCTGTTTCACTACAGCAGAGATCTTTTCATTGCAAAATACTAGGACAAGCAGCAGCAAGCCACTTCAAACCTGTCACTTCAACTCATGGACCAGCTGTACGAAGTCAGCTACCTCACTTGCAAAAAGACTGATTGCAGCATGTAAATATTCAATTAAGAGATGAAATAGAGAGCACCTAATGTGATCAAGGGAAACTAAGTTCCCCAGAATTAGTTTTTAGAGTACCTTCTAGCAGGTTTGTGGACCACACTTTACAATACATCTTTTGAGTAAAGGACTGCCTGTAGAACTGCTACAATATGCCCAAGTGACTCTGCAGCATAGTTCTCACAGGATTTTGAAAACCTCATGCTGTGCCTCTATATGAGCAAACACAAGTCACTACTGTGGGTATAACTGTATTACAAATCACATAATACGTGTTACTGCACAGCTACACCCACAATATTAAGTACTTATCACTTCAGAGAATTGAAATAATTGACTAAGGACTCTCCTCGAATGCTTCAGTTTTTCTTCATGTGATGCTTACCATGTCTTCATCTGTCTCCAGAGTAATTTTGAAGATGTCTCCTTGCTCTGTCTGGGCCAGAAAGAAGAACATGGACTTGGTCTTATGTGTGGCAGAGCAGACAAAAATCATACCTCTCTCTGGGTCATCCAAGTCATTCTGTTAAGAAAGAAAACAGAGGTCATTCATGGTATTATCTGGCAAGTACAGGTGTGATTTCACTGACTGAAGTACTTCCATTTCACAGGTGCCTTAAGAGCTGACAGACAGCATGTGAGGAGGCTTTTAACATGAAGCACACCCTCTCTGTTACACTTGTAGTTACCCTCAGTACATCTCTGCCCCAAAAGGAAATACATTTCTAAGATACTGTGCCTGAGCATAAAACCCCTCCTCCCCAAACAATTCTCATGTATCAAGGCCAAACACAGAGGAAAAGGGCTGCAATCCACACACAGCTGGTTCTGAGCACCTGAACCTTGGCAGGTGTTCAAAGCACTCTCAAAGCACACAACAATTTGCAAAACCAAAGGAGGAGAAAGCAGCCTCAGATGCAACAGAGCAGCTGTCAAATTCACCGGTGTAGAGGATGGCAGCCATGACTCACCATCTCACATAATCCTATCTCACACCAACAGCGCTGCCCCAGTGGTGCCCGATCAGAGTCTTTGGAGTATCTCCAGCATAAATCTCAGAGAAGAGACATGAACCAAACTCATCACTTCAGGCTATGCCCACCTCCATCTTCCCTCACAGATAACATGCAGACAGTAAGGCAGACGGTAGGCCAACACACTTTCAACTTTTTTTTTTTTTTTTTTTTTACTTTAAAATCTCCCTGAATCTTTGACCTTGAAAGAAAATACCAAGCATTCATTTAGCACTGACAAAGGTAACCTCAGAAAAAGTGCAGGAATCCCAAAATTCTCACCCGTCTCCTGGGAATTGGGCATCTGATATCAGGCTGGTCACCGAAGTTTTTATAAGTAATATAGTTTTCAGAACAGATCAGCACCCCACTAGGTCCATCAGAACCACCAGGAACTGAAACACAAAAAAGAAATACTATGAGACAAGCCCATACCACGGATCTAACTTACTGCCTGCAAAACAGTTCTGTTTTCCTTAAAGCAACACAGTTTCCAGTGCTCTCAATCACCCTACATATACAAATCTGCTTTTACTGAAGGGGAAGACAGAAGACCGAGTACTGCTGCCTGTGTTGGCATGAGAACAGGGCAGATGGAACTCAAGAGACCAGGAAGGATGCAGCTTCAAACAAATTGCTTGTGTTTTATCCTTCCTGGCTTATCCTTGTCTAGAAAGCCACAACATGCCCAAAATACCACATTAGCAGCTTGTCAGTTAAACACAACCCTGGCATGGTTACTTTTTACTGGTTACTGGCGTGTTTGCTTGCCATCAATAAAACCCACCAGATGGTTTTCTGACATGTTTTTCATTCTTAAGAGTATATATTTTTAAAATACTTCTATTGAGAAGCCAATGTAAAAAAAAGGTTATCATCAAAATAGCAGTAGCGGTCAGATCCAGCCCAGTATCTGGTGTCTGACAGCTGTCTGCGGAAGATGCAGGAAGACGAAGAGCATACAAGGATGCTCCCCCAGTTTCGCTTCCTTTGTGCTTGAAAAGGAATCTGCACCGGTTCAGCAGTTTCCCAGGTCGAAGATACTAGACTGGCTTTTAGTACACCGATTCATTTACTGCCTTTTGAAGGCATATTAGCTGATGGACCCGTGCAAGAGCATACAACAGCACCTTTGTATTACCTACAAATATACACTTTTGCATCTGCTACCAGCTAATTTCAGTTATCATCTCTTAGCTTCAGAATCCAGAGAACATCCAGAATACATTTAAAAGACGAGAGATCAGGAGCACTTCCAAACCACAGCTGTATCTATGAGTTCTTAACATATTTTCATGGGTGAACCACCACTCGTTATCTGACTCCAAAGTCAATTAATTTACAGTAATGGCTCAGACGACCATCAAAACAACTTCTAAGATGTAAAGCACATTTCTGCTGTTCCCCTGGGGAACAGGAACCAAGTAGATCCACAGGAAAATGACTTAGTGTCCAGTACCTGTTATAAGGAAGTTGCCATGCTCTTCCAAGGGCTCACTGTATTTCCTAACAACATGGTTCAAACCCAAGTCCAGTTCATAAAATGTCAATGTCTGTTGTGTGTTGGCTGCTGCTTCTCCTGTTGGATCATTGTCTGCTTCCTAAAACAGAACGCATGAAGCTGTCTTTCAAGAAAGGCATTAAAGGAGGAGCAAAGCTGACACATAGGGAAACAGCTTTGAATAACATTAGAATGAAATCCAAAAGAACTGCTGGAGGATGCACACAAAAAAGGATTCAGAGGTAGAAAATACGCCTATTTGCAGTTGAACAGCAAGAATTTAAGAAGAGTCACCAAGACAGAAGAGATTTGCCTGTTCTGACTGAAGGCAAGACAAAAAGCAAGTAAGCTTGTGACAAATTAAAGTTGTCTCGGACAGCAAAAGCAGCCAATGTTCCCTGCCTCCACAGACAGATTCAGGACAGAAGAGGAACGACAAAGCACAAAAGACAGCAAAGGGAGATCAAGTTCTTCTCACCTCATAATCCATTTCCAGACAAGCAAACATGGGGTTTTCAAATCCTACATCGACTCCCACCACGTGGTAGACCAAGGTATTGGCCTTGTGGGCTTCCAGCGGGGAGGATATGGTGAGACGAGCAGCAGCATCTCTGTTCAAGATATACACCAACTTCTGCTTTTCAATAGCACCTGCAAGGAAAAGGACAACAGCACTTGCAGCACATCACCGGATGATCAAACCTGATCATACCTGCAGTCCAACACTGATACATAACTTAGCAAGAGGATGTCAGCATTACTTCTGAAGTTCACCATTGGTATTTATCTCTGTGCCACCAATTAACTTCCAATGTTTCATTTTAAACATTTTGGGCTGCAAGCACTAATGACAGCTCCAGCTCTTTAAAGCCAAAGCCTAACCCTTTGAGCTATGTTCATCTAGCCCAATACTCAATCTACAATGGCTACAGGCAGACCTACTCACTCATTCCACCACACAAGAGATGACAGACTGCAGGGAAGGAAAAACCAAATTGAAGAACTGAAAGGTGTTCCATCATTTAAAGCCATTTGGCAAGAAGACCTTTCCTTAGAAATATTTTAACTAAGAAAATGTACCCTTGCCTGATACACAGCATCCCTAACATTGCAAAGATCACTCAGCTATCAACGTGAATGGTACAACTGTGACTGTGCTACCTTCTCATCCATGAAAACAAGACTTGTTTGAAAGAAAACAGTATCATTTATTCTTTTTCCTAATACAAAGAGGCACTGTTAAAACTACCGACCGTTGAAAGTCCCTGCTTGCAGCGTGTAGGAAAGCAGCATTGCACAAAACTGGTTTCAGCAAACTGAGAAAGTTCCTGTGCCACGTCACTAAGACATCGTGTAGTAAAACTTACTAAAAAACTGAAACCCATCCAAGTGTCCTTCTACCTGTGAAGCCTTATCAGAAATGCATCTAGCTGTCTTCAGGATACATCTCAGAGAGGAGAGGTCAATTCATAACACTGTTTCAAGGTTGCTGGAGCTGACTGACTACACTGTAGCACCACCCCCTGCAATCCCAGCCTCCCTAGCAGACATCATACTTCAGGGCTCTGCACACTGCTAAGCCAGCCAGCCTCTTTCCAAATTGTTTTGGCCCAGCATTACAACTAATTTGTGCAATTCCATCAGCATCAAGGAACTATTCCGAATGCCTGCATTCTCCTTGACACATCTCATAGCTCAACCAACTGCCTGAGAAACACTTCCAATTATACCTGGCAGAAACTCACTCCAAAATAAATATCCACAAGACAGGAGCAAATACCAAGGAGAAAACAAGCCGACAGACTGACTTACTGATCATGACGGCACGGCCCTTTGGGTCCACAGCCAAGTACTGGCCTGGAACGATTCTGCGACATCCACTCTTGCCAAAGGTTTCCTGATGAATCTTCTCAAACACATTCTTGGAGGGCTGGTACTCCAGAATAACAATGCGTCCCGAATCGCTGCCCACCACGATATAGTCTTTGGTCCCACCTGTCAGTCTGAAGGCCATGAGTGAGCGAATGACTCCAAACACTTCCACAGTCAGCAGGGTGTGAACCTTCCCTGTGTTGGGATCAGGGCGGAGTAACTCCAGGATCTTGCCCCGGGAAACAACAATTTCTTGTTGTTTGGTTCCTAAAGAACCCAAAGCGTTAAGAGTTAGCAACAACACAGGAGAACATGCAAATTCAAGAAGCATTATAAGAAAGAAGATAAAACTTCACAACTACTAAACGCCAGAGTTCTAGGATTCCCGTAGAGCAATACAAAACAACATATGTTAGTGCCACTATCATTTAAGCACCTTTTAACAGACCAGGAAAGTGAACAAACTACTACCGAGATTATCAAGCCAAACTTCTTTTGATCTTTCCACAAGAGCTCAAGTAACATGCTCAAGAGCAAATGATAATATACCAGTGAAAAAATGCTATACTTAAGCAGACTAGCTTCAGCAACCAAATAAAATAAAACCCAAACACCTTTTCTCCTCTACTACACAAAAGAGCTCGGGAATGCTCTGAAAGAGCTGCAATGGGCATCAGTCTCAGCCCTCTTCTCCTCCATCTCCTCTCAACTGCCCTCACAGCCGAAATTTAGTCTTTGGTACAACATCTGGACTTTTGCTTATAGGGATGACTTCCTCCTCTGTCACCCAGACCCTCGTCACCTTCAGTCAATTAGCAACTCTGTGTGCACTATACTACATGAGTTAGGTGTACACATCAATTTGGACAAAATGATGGCTGATCCGGTTTTAGACATCAAGTTCCTCGGGTACTGCATCACAGAGAAATCAATTGAAATCCCGCCAGAACAATGGGACAAATAGGAAAAGTCATCAAACAAATCAAACCTGGACATTAGTACGATTATAAAATTCTACAGCATTTTGTTGGACATTTAAACTTTAAGTTTAACACGTGATTAATAAGGAGAGTAGCTCTGGCATTCAGGCCGTTCACAGACTACCATACTTCCTTTGGCAAAACAAATGCCCCTGGAAAGCCAAAACCTCAACCAGCACCAGAACTGCAGTGGTCTCCAGAGTGCTGGAAGCAAGGGCATTAATCATGCCCACGATGTGTGAAGGGAGCACAAAATTACCTGAGAAATTGCCATGGATAGCATAGCTAATGCCGGTGGCACGCTGTAGCGTCAAGTTGTAGAGAAACATGTTGCCAGCAGGTTCGCTTCACCTTATTGTAACTGCCAAGTCTGTAACAAGTAGAACAAAAATACACGCTTTGCAAAACCTTCCATACAGCACCGAGAGAACTGCTGCCCTCGTTTATCTGTGTATGTTGCTTTACATTAGCAGACTAACTGCCGCCCTGCTAAAAGTTATTTGGTATTTATTAATACCAGGAGGCAAAGGCTCCCCAAGGACAAGCAGGCTGCCGAGCACCCGCGGAGCTCCCGACCGCGGCGTGACTGACCAGGCCTGGCAGCTCATTTCTGCTCTTACACTTTTAGCCGTTCAGAATGCAAAACCGGGGACCCCCCCCAAGAGGTGCCCTGCGCCCTTACACCTCCCTGAGCCGCGTGTCCCTTAAGCCGCCTCCAGCTGCTCGCAGCGAGCGCCCCTGCGGCTCCGAGCGCCCCCCTTCCCCGGGGCTGCCGCGGGAGGGAGCCCCCGCTGCGCGCACCCGCAGCCCAGGGGCCGAGCGCTCCGCCGCCCCCAGCCCGCAGAGGCCCGGCCGGGCCACACGCCGGGCGCGCTTCCCACGCTCCGCGGGGAGCAGGACCGCACGCCCCGGGCCCTGGCGCCAAGCAACGCCCGGCCCGGCCCAGCCGCCGCCGCCGGGCTAGGCCCCAAGGGGCCCGCGGCTCTCCGGCCGCTCCCCCCCTCAAAATGGCAGCCTGTACGGCGCCTCCTCAGCCGAGGGGCCGGCGCGGCGCGGCGGGGCCGCCCTTACCGTACGGATGGCGGCGGATGCTGTTCCTGCCTACGCGGGCGCGGCGCCGGGCCCCTCCGCCATGAGCCCCGCGCCTGCGCGCTGCCTGCTGCCCTCCCGCGCCTCTTCGCGGGGGCCTTCCGTGAGGCCCGGCGCGCGCTCGCCGAGTGGCGAGAAGGGGCTGCCCGAGGAGGCGCCTGGATGGCCACGGCTCAATGGCAGCCGCTCTCCGCAACCGAGAGCCTCCGAAATAAACCTCAGCAGCGTAGAAGCGCCGGGGGCGCGTGAGTGGCCCCGCTGCCGGGCGGAGCCGAGGGGCGGCATCGCTCAGGCACCGCTGCGGGCAGCCCGGGCAGCCCTCCCGGCCGTACCGCCCGCGTCAGCTGCACCCCAAGATGGCGGCGGCCACGGCACCGGGCCCGAGGGGGCCGGGGGCAGAGGGCGGTGGCTCGGCCGCCTCTGCCCTCTCCATGGAACGGATTCAGTCGCTTACCGACCTGGCGGACCTGGAGGCCGCCTACAGCCGACTGTGTGAGGAGGAGGTGTGTGGGGGCGGGCCCGGGAGGCCGGAGGGCCCCCGGTGGGGCGGGCTGGGGCGGCCCGGGGCGGCCCGGGAGGTGCGGGACCCCCCCCGGCCCGCTCTGCGGTGACAGGGAGCGCGGGCGCCTCGCTGTCACGGCTCCTCTCGTCGTCCGGATCCTTTTCAGAGATAGTAAATAGGGGCTGAACCGTCCCTGGGCGCGGTGGGGGCCGGTGTCGCCCCCGTGGAGCGGGTGTCCCGAGCGGGGGGCCGTCGCAGGGCAGGGCCGTGCGCTGTGAGCTCAGCCAGGGGAGGGCTTTGAGGATTATCTGGTTTAAAACTTGTGCGACGAGGTTTGGGTAACTGATGCTTTCAAATGGCAAAAGTATAAAAATTTATAGGATTAAAATAGGAGCTTAGAAAGGATTTACTTGTCATAGGAGCTTTTGAAAGCGCTATCAGTTCTTGGTTTGGATGTGGGGTCTGTGATATGCTGCTGGTCTGGAGGAGAGCTGAAGTCTCACAAAACTTCCTTCATCCTTTCTTTTCAGAAAGTCGTGCAGGAAGAGCTGGATGCCCTCCTGGAACAGCAAAGTACTACAGAGAGCAAGATGGTTGCGCTTCATCGCATGGGGTTAGCGATCTCCCCACTTCTTTCTGATTCTGCACACTGTTCAGTACTTCGCTGCTTACGGTGTGACATGACAATTTGTTTCGGTGTTGTGAGGGAAGCACTTTAATTCTCAGAAAATGTTAGACTTTAAATCAGTTTGTGGAAGAGAACAGTTGGATTCTCATCCCCGGGTACCCAGTTCCCAGCAGCACTAACAGAGGGAACTGCTGTGTCTGCACACTGACCCATTTTGGCATAGGCTGAGTGGTTCTTTGAAGGTCTCACCCCAGAGATTGTCAGGTTTGGGCATCAATGCTTGGATCAGATGTCTTGTGTCAGGGTGTTTACAGGTGCAGGCAAATATTACTGGGTTTTTGTGGTGAGCTTGCACAGGCAGTCTGGAAAACCATCTTAAGTGGCCTCAGGTCTAGTAGAAGCTTTGAGCACAGACTTCCGTCTTCCACTTCAGAAGTGGAGAGTATCATAAAGCCTCAGTGGCTCATTCATTCCCTGTCTGGTAGTTGTTAGTCTGTCTGCAGCCTCTTCCAAAGCAGTCAGTTTGATTTTGATGCTCTGCTGCTGTAGGAGAGGCATGAAATGACAGATAATGTTGCTGACAGGAGCAGTTGGGTTTGGAGAAAGAACCATCCTGCTATTGCAGACCATCTGACTGCTTAATATTTGCAGCTCATGTTCAATTCACTTGTCTCCCCAGCCCTAATCTGCAGCTCATCGAGGGGGATGCCCAGCAGCTGGCAGGGATGATCACCTTCACCTGTAACCTGGCTGAGAACGTCAGCAGTAAAGTCCGCCAGCTTGACCTTGCCAAGGTGACTGGACTGAGGGGGTGTTTGGGACCTGTCACTGCCAGGCCATATTCTGTCTGCTTGTGTGCTCACATCACACTGCTTTGTTTTTTATTTTAGCAGTATCTAGCGTTGCTAGGTAGTGGTATTTTGCTGGGCTCCTGGATATTGCAGGGTACAAGAATAAGTAATGCTTACGCTATTCCACATAGCAACTGGTTCTCCAGCATTCCCTTCTGTCCATGCAGCTCCTAGTAGAATATGGTGAATAAGCTGACTAGTCTTCATTAGTACCCTTTTGTCAACTATTGCAGTGCTGAGAACAGTAGGGATGGTCATTGTCACCCAAGACTGATCAGGAACCCTGGCTGTTGTATTCTTTGTACAGAGACAGGCTAGGAGGCGTCAAGTCCCAGTACTCAGTTCAGCTGCTCAAATCAAAACAGAGAATGTGTGGTTGTATCTCTGGTCTCTGCCTGCTTGTTAAAGCAGAGTATGGCTTCTGAGTTCAATTTGAGTTTTGGCAAATGCTGTTCCTCTTCCAGAACCATTGGTTTAACAATTTTTTAAGTAGTTTGGGGGTTCTGCTTACATAGTTGTTTATTGTGTAGAGAAGTATCACTTCTGTTTATTCCTTTTTTCCCCCTCCACAGTCTTCTCATAGTTCTCATTCCCTGATTCAGCCCGCAGCAGAAAGCCTTAGTGGTTGCCTTTCTTGCAGAATCGTCTCTATCAGGCCATTCAGAGAGCTGATGACATCCTTGACCTGAAGTTCTGCATGGATGGAGTTCAAACAGCCCTGCGAAATGAAGATTATGAACAAGCGGCAGCTCATATTCATCGCTATCTGTCTCTAGACAAATCAGTGATTGAGCTCAGTCGTCAGGGCAAAGAAGGTAAGTACTGTTCATGAGGGTAAGTCACCTTTCCAGTAAATAACTAGAGGCTGCATGATTTCCCATGATAGATAGCCTCAGCCCAATAGACAAAGCAGAAGATCTAATGCTAGCCAAAGATCTTGGTATGTTATAGGGTAACGTAGAGATGAATTTTTGAAGTGTTATTAGGTTTGAATTACCACTAATTGAAAGGAGAGTTCCTGGCACACAGCTTTAATAATATTTCAGGTGCTAACTAGGTGAAGGACAAAATGTTCAGGACAAAAGAAGTGAGAGAGAAGGGTTTGTCAGGGAGAACTGTTTCAGTGTTATGGTGTGCTACCAAGCAGAGCAACTAGAAATTAAGGAGTAAATTGCCCGATCCCTAAAATGTCCCAATTGATGTGTTCAGGTCCTTCATGCAAGACCATGACATCAGCTGTGTGTACATCACACACGTACCTATCTATCTTTGCCTGTGAGGGAATTCCAGTGTGTCTTCTGCCTTCTGACCCTACAGCTGCACAGTGTTGATCTCTCTCCTGGGGAAAAAAAAAGTAGCCCTTAATACAGTGCTAACATTGTGCTGTCTTTTTTTCCTGTCTTTTTGACCAGGGGGCATAATTGATGCTAACCTGAAGCTCCTGCAGGAAGCAGAGCAGCGCCTGAAGACAATTGTCACAGAGAAATTTGACACAGCTATGAAGCAGGGAGACCTGCCCCAGGTGGAACGGTTCTTCAAGATCTTTCCTCTCCTAGGCTTACATGAAGAGGGGCTGAGCAAGTTCTCAGAGTACCTCTGCAAGCAGGTAACAGGTTCTGTGAAACATACTGTGACCTGTTTAGTCTAGGGGAAAGCAAAACCCAGCCTCTGTCAACAGGTGTTGTGAAAGAAGATCTTGGCTCTGGCTGTTTAATCTTAGAATTATAAATCAGCACTGGCCTTAGTTCCTCTCTCTCTCCCTGCATTTTGCATCCTGGGATGGGATTTGTGGTCTCTGAATACAGATCCTGCTGGCTGGCTTTTCCTGTGTCCTACTCTTTGTGCTTGTTTTGTGCTCCTCTGGAAAGAGAAGAACAGGTTTCTGCCTCTCCTTGATCCTTGAATTTTCCACAAGAGAGGAAAGGATCCCTGTTCAAAGGAGGAATAACAGCAATAGCTCTTGCAATGGGAAGGCCAGCAAAAGCTCTGTGGGGCTCTACAGGACAAAGAACATCTTTGAGTGTTACCAGCTGACTGGTCCTGTTGTCATGCAGGTGGCCAACAAAGCAGAAGAGAACCTGCAGCTGGTGATGGGGACAGACATGAGTGACCGTCGAGCTGCTGTCATCTTTGCAGACACCCTGACACTCCTCTTCGAAGGTAATCTTCCTTTCCTCTGCTGGTGGATTGAAAATAGCCAGTGATGAGATTGTCCATCATTTTAAATGCTTTTAATTTTAGCTCCAGGAGGTCACAAGATGTCCCCTTCCCCTTTGAGCTATGGGAGTGTCACACTAGAGGGACAGGGACACAACTAATAGACTTTTTTGTGGGCAGGAAGAGGCTATTACAATAAGCAAGCTTTTCTGCATACAGATTGCACAAGCACAAAGTGGATTTGCAAAGGATTTGTTGGCTTCCTTCAGGAATCAGACTCTTCCTTTCTCTGCATCCTCAAAACAAATGGGTATTACCTGAAGGTTTCTTGAGATGTGCAGCTCTTGGGAAAGACAAATCGGATCCCTCAGGACTGAGAAGCTGTTGATGCCTCCAGGCCTGGCTCTTCAAGGAGCACTACAGGAGCCTGAAAGCAGAGAGGGAGGGGAGAGGGGAATATGACTGCTCTGTGGGAACGTTGCCACCGACAGTAATTGGGATCCCATGGTGATTAACCATCTTCCCTATTAAGTCTGCTATAATTCCAGACTGCACTGCTGCCAGGTCACTCTCCCAGCCTGGCAGCCTTGCTGCTATTGAAGGTCCTTAGAGCTGCCGAGGCTTTCTTGGCAGTAGCCTCAAAAGAGGGGGAGCGTTGCTAACTGTTGGAGCGCAGAGTTTGTGAGAAGAAAGCAATATTGTAGAGATACACTCCGAGGAGATCTTGCCTTCACTAACGCTTGCTCTCTTGAGCGTCTGTGTGACAGATAAGAGCAGAGCTTTCCCTAGGCTGATTTTCTTAGCGCTGCTTTTCTCTTGTAACCTGGAAGGTGCTGAGAGCTGAGACTGGGTTTAGATGGCAGTTAGGTGCCCTGCTAGGATTAGCTTGTGCGGCTTTCTCCTGTGGAAGCTTCATACCTTGTATCTTGCTGGGTAGGGGGGCAGCTGACGCACATTGCATGGCAGGAGCTCTCTTTAGAAAGAGAGATGGCTTCTACTCCAGATTTGCACTGCGGCCTTGCAAGAAACAGCAGAGAGGATGAAAGGTATCACAGAGAGAAGATGCCATGGAACAAGGGGTGGTAGTGACAGGCCTTCAGTGAGGTACTAGAGTGGCTGGACAGTCTAAACTTTATCTGGGGAGTGAATGATCCCCTGTTAGGTCCTGTCTGTGGATCTGTGTAGCTCTTCTCTGGGTCCAGACTGAGCAGAAACTCCTGCCTGAGTCTCTCTCTTGTGCTTCCCCTCTCCCTGCAGGGATTGCTCGCATTGTGGAGACCCACCAGCCCATTGTGGAGACCTACTATGGTCCAGGGAGGCTGTACACCCTCATCAAGCACCTGCAAGTGGAGTGCGACCGGCAGGTGGAGAAAGTGGTGGACAAGTTCATCAAAGAGAGGGACTATCACAGGCAGGTAAGAAGGGCGTGATGCTGCCTGACACAGCCAACTGCAGCCTCTGTCCAGCTCCGTGGGGCTTCGACTGCCATAGAGGCAGCAAAGTTTGCCTTTGCATATTGAGAGAAATCTTGCTTTTCTCCATATTTGCTGTGATGGCTGAAGGGGTCCAGCCTGTAGCTATCCCTCCTGCTGCAGAGGATTCATTTGGAGCATGGTAAATGGGTCCTGGGCACATGATTCTTTGCTCTGCAGGTCTGTAGGGTGCTTTCAGTAGACGTTCCCCACTGTCTTCCTTGTGCTTCTGTCTGTTAGATGCAGGGCTGCTGTAACTGTGTCATGGTCACATACCTTGGTGCTTCTGTCAGGGTTCCCATCCCACCTCCCTTCCTGGCAGGCTGAGCTCTGTCTTGGAGGAGGAGGTGGAGAACTGATGCAGTTCCCTTCTCTGGCACTGCTTCCTGCAAAGCATTCTTGTCACCCCTCCTGAGTAAGCACGGGAAGGGTGACACCTCTTTAGGCTGCAGCAGGAGAAGCAGCTGTTAACTCCAAGTCATCAGCAAAGCCTTTGATGACTCTCCCTTTTTTTGTGATTGCAGTTCCAGCAAGTTCAGAATAGCATGATGAGAAGTTCTTCTGCAGAGAAGATTGAACCAAGGTACAAACAAAACCTCTTTTTGTTCTCTAACCTTTCATTCTTGAGCTGTTATTAACACTACTTAGCATTTAGATAACTCTTCCGGTCTTCCAGAGGCTTTGTGGCTACTGAAGCATAAAAGCCAATTGTTAGGTGCCCTTCACTGCCCTTTTATATAGGCAGCTTCTGTGGTGGTGCTATATTTTGCTTACTCATTACTTTTAAGGATTGGCCCTAAACGTTGCTGAAGGGCTGGCAGTACCACTGCACACGAAGGACTGAGGCTTCAGTTGCCTGTGACGGCTGCCTTTTGATGGTCAGAGTACAGTCCTTGGAGCCCACAAAACGGAGCAGCTCCCTGGACGGATAATTTGCAACAATCAGGAATAAGCCCTTAGGTCTTATTTAATCTGTACTGCTGCTGCAGCAACTCTGTAAGATCAGTTTCTTGCCGATGAACTGAAGTGCTTTCAGTTTCCCTCCTTCTTAAGAATTTGCATAGCCCTTAAGTAAGGCCATTTGAAAGTGCACCCAGCCCTTCTGTCATTGTGTGACTTCTAAACATGCCTAGAAAGAAAACTTGTGTTCCTCAAGCAAGATCTGTCTGTGAGCCTGCATGACTAATTATTTCAGCAGTAATACAGAGATCCACTTACTGTTTGCTCCGAGTAACTGTGCATGCATCCCAGGTTTTCTGAGCTTTTGCTTTTTCATCTATAAAATAAAGATAATGGTTCCTTGTCCCACTCGTGTGTTGTGAGGCTTTGAGCAGGATTTGTAAAGTTCTTTTGAGCACACTGGTGAAAAAAGCTGATGATGTGACAGCCTTTTTTTTTTTTCCATAGTCATCTCTGATCCGAACACTGTGTTCTACATTGTCACACGCTTTGTTGCTCTCACGTTTCCTGAGCTGTTGAGCTTAAGCAGATTCTTCATCATTTTCAGAGAAACACATGAATCTATGCATAAAAGCACATATAAGGAGATGGCAGGCACCAGGCATTTCTAATGCTGGCCAGGCAGGGCTCACAGAATCTTAGCAAAACTGCGGTAGGAAAGGACTGCTGAGGGTCTCTAGTCCAACCTCCCACTCAAAACAGGGCTAATTCTGAAGTTATACCGGGTTGCTTAGAGTCATGCAGTCCTTACTGCTGTGATTTTTAATGTGGTTGTTCTCACATCTATGAGGAAAAAATAAGCTGCTCTGTAATGTTTTTTCAGAACATTTTGATTGTATGTGCATTCTTTGCTCATACCAGTTATTCTGCTGAGCTTTGCAACTTGACAGCACAGATGGAAAGAGGAAGTATTGATCTCATAGTAAGAGAACAGGGAACATGCTACTCAACTGAGTTAAATTAAATTAAATTAAAGGAGTGCCTTTCCTTTTGTAGTCTTACTAGCTTGGTTCTTGCTATGTTCCTTCCAGGGAACTTGACCCTATTTTAACAGAAGTCACTCTGATGAACGCCCGCAGTGAGCTCTACTTGAGGTTCATCAAGAGACGAATAATATCTGATTTTGAGGTGGGAGACTCCATGGCCTCAGAGGAGGTAAAGCAAGGTAATAACTTGAATACTAATGCTTGCAGGCTCTCTACTTCTTGCAGCCAGAAGTGGAGATGGAATCTTGAGTTACTGGCAGAGCAGAGTGACTTGGGATCTGCAAAGATGCTTTGGGAGCACGCTGTGGAAGTGGATTGTGTAGCCTGGCCTCCCCAAATCTGTTTTCAGCATTGGTTGTTCCTCAAACAGGGAAGCCAACACTAGGAATGACTGCAGAGCATAGTAAACAAGGTCCCTGAAGAAAGGGAAAGCCCTTTGGTCACTGCAGGCACAGATCCTTACAGTGGAGGCCACAGGGAAAACAGGCTCAGGGTTTTGGTACTCCATGGAGCTCTGGAAGTCACTTGTCACCTGTGAAAGTCAGCAGAGCAATTTCAGTACCACGGTTGAGGCCTGTGATTTATTGAAGGTTGGGCTTTGCCAGCTGTGTGTCCTTTGAGTGCCCATGAGACAGGCAGCAAGGGGATTAGGTGGAACTGCTTTCCAGCACTTGGTCCCTGCTGACGGTTCTCTTTTGCATTCTGTAGAGCATCAAAAATACTTGGATAAGCTCCTCAACAACTGTCTGCTGAGCCGCACCATGCAGGAGCTCATTGGCTACTACATCACCATGGAGGAATACTTCATGAGGGAGACGGTCAACAAGGTAAGGCTCAGACAGCAACAGCCTGCGCTCGCTGCCAGCGGCTGAGACCTCTGTGTGTGCTCCGCAGTCCTCTGCTGAGCATCCCTGGGGAAGGGGATGTGTACGTGGCAGCTCTGCAGTTGTTGGGAAGGTCTTCTCTTTCCCTTGGCCTTGAAAAGCAAGTGGTTGTTTCTGACCTTTGACTCCAGACATACCCCTGAGTATCTTCCAGAGGCAGATCTTCGAGGTCCATGGGCTATTGAAATCTAGGATGAGTGGTGCCAGCCCACACGCAGCACGGTTCAGCTCAGGGTGAAACGGGCAGGCTGGCAGTTTGGTCTCGCAGCACTGCTCTGAGGGGGCACCTTGGCTCGCTGAGCTCAGGGCACTGACACAGTTTTCTTTGCAGGCTGTCGCCATGGACAGCTACGAGAAGGGCCAGCTGACCTCCAGCATGGTGGATGATGTGTTTTATATAGTGAAGAAGTGCATTGGGCGCGCTCTGTCCAGCTCCAGCATAGACTGCCTCTGTGCCATGATCAACCACTCCACCACCGAGCTGGAGTCTGACTTCAGGTAATGAAGATACACCAGGTTCAGTGTAACTTACCTCTAACTCACATTCTGCAAACAGTGTTTGCTGTCAGATGGCCTTCCTTGTGTTCTTTGCCTTTGAACCTCTGGTTTGTCATCCCCATGGAAGATGCTCATAGGAAGCAGTGGCAGGTGTGGTGTGGGAAGCTGGAGCTGGGTGTGCTTTTCTCACAGTGGTGGTCACCTGCAGGACAAACAGAAGAAGGAACCTCATGGCTCAAAATCCCTACAAGACCAAGTCACCACATAGCATTGGAGTGCTACCCTGTTTGATGGTACACACTCACCCCTAATTGTTCTCTGGGTTGCCTGTGAGATTGCTCAGTAACTTGAATTTGGGGTGAGCCTGCAGAAGTGATGCTCCTGTTTTTCATCCTAATTTGGGAATGGGAACTATGACTAAAGACAGCAGACAGATGCAGGCAGGATTTTTGGGAAAGCTCAGAAAGTGAGTGGCTGTGTTTTTCTTTCAGCCTTATGTCCTTTAGATGCTGTCGCGGGATATTTGCCAGCTGTCTTTTTTTTTTTTTCTTTCCCCTGTGAAGTTCCACTTAACTTGTTCAGGTCACAGCTCAGCCAGAGTGCTGTCCCCTGTCACAGAGCACAACTCTGCTGTGGCTTGCAGTATTTGCTCTGAGCCCTGGTATATTCTGCTTGCTCCATAGGGAAGTTTTGTACAACAAGCTGAAGCAGGGCTTTCCAGCCACAACCTTCCAGGACTTCCAGAGAGGGGTGACCAGTGCCGTGAACATCATGCACAGCAGCCTGCAGCAGGGCAAGTTTGATACCAAAGGCATTGAAAGCACCGATGAGGCCAAGCAGTCCTTTCTGGTGGGTTTGGTGGCTGTTCAGGTGTAGAATGAGTTGGGTTGAGGGGAAAGACAATGCGGGGGGGGGGGGGGGGAGCTCTTGGGAACAGGATTGATGACAACTGTCACATGTTCAGAGAACCTGAAAACCTGTTTAGGTGCGGTGGGTGGCCTGACGTTGGATGTCTGCTATATGCTTCTATATATGCTCACCTCATGTTTGTAGGGCTTCCACAGCAGGTCTGTGCAAGTAAGATCCTGTGACTGTCTCTTAGGCTGCTGCAGTGATGCTTCCCTCCAGGCTGGGGGAGCCTCTGCTCTTTTGAGCTGTGCATCAATCCTGCTCTCCACGGGCTCTGCACAGAGGTGGTGCGAGAACATCTCATCCGCACCTTCCCCTAGACAGAAAAGTTTCCTGGCCCACGCTCAGGGTTCCTTCATTCTTGCTTATCAGATCATAGACTTTCTGCTAGAGCAGTGCTGTCCGCGCTGCCTGGCCTGCGAGGTCCACCTGTTGCCTTCTCCTAACAGCACTGCTGCAACACTGCACACTTGAACAGGCCAGGACATGGTAGTGAGCATTAGAGACCCCTGGGAGAGCATTTGAAAGGCCGTTGTCCTGTCTTCCGCAGCATAATGCATCATTCCCCGTGGTGGGATGCTGTATAGACCTTGTATTGTGGAAAAGACCTTGCTGGTAGAGCAGCTCTGGGTCTGCTCTCTCCTTCCAGCCAGCCCTGCTGTTTGAGCAGACCTTTGGGCAGAGACTCTGAGAGCACTGGAGAGGCGCTGGCTCACCTGACTTGTCCCCCTCTATGTAAGTTGCTGTGAACACCCAGTGATGAAGAGGTTCCTAGGGACTTTCACTGTACAAGGGGAGAAGGCAACAGAAGGAGCAGGAGGGACCAAACTCTTCCATTTCATTAAATTCTTGGTCACAGGTTTCTGCATTTCTTGAAATAAAGTGCCTAAAATGTCAGTTCTCCCACTGGAATTCCTCATTCATTTGTCAGCTTGCCTCATTTCCCTGTCTGCACAAACCCCAGCCTTATACTGACGTTTAGTTCAGCCTCAGCAGGCAGAGAAGAGCCTGCTCAGGGAAGAACAGATACTCATTTGGCAGGAGGTGTGCTAATTCCTCCTGCCTAGATATGAACAGCTTCCTGCCTCCCCTGCTTCTCTGGACACAGCGTATAAACCATCACCTCCAGCCACTCCTGGTCTGTTGTTCCTCATGGCACTGTCACAGAAAGTTAGGGTTGCATCCTGTCTTCCACCCATCACCCACAAGTGGGGCTTTGCTGCAACATCGTGGACAGAATGATGAGGAAAAGAAGTGGAGTAAACCATCTCAAACTTTGTGCTAGCTGCAGGTTCAGCACATGTGCTCAGTTACTGTCATTCAGCTTCATGCAGCTCCATGAACCTGCAGTGCTTTGATTGCACTGTAGCACCTCTGTCCTTTAAATATTTGCATTTCAGCCTGTGCTGTCAGCAGGGCACCGAGGAGTAAATGGAGTAAACATATGGACTTGGGGCTGAGGTGCTGGGAAATTGCAATGAATTCCACTTGGGTTTGTTTTGTTTTTTTGTTTTTTTTTCTCCCAGGTGACCTTAAACAATGTGGAAGTCTGCAGTGAAAACATCATGACTCTAAAGAAGACTTTGGAGGTATGGTCTGGATTCTTTACTGTTTTTTCTGTAATCAAATTGTAATATCCTCCCTTCAGGGGGGTCAAGTAAACCATCTGGACTTTGCTATGCCCAAATTCCTTAGGTGTTTGCCCTCCAGCCTTAGGAAAGCAATTTTGAGCTGGCAGAGCAATCTCCGGCTGATAGTAGCAGCTGGAAATACCAGTTCCTCCAGCTTGACCAACCTGGCACAGGCAGGGAGGCAGTGGGATAACCTGTATCACTGAGAGGTTGTGGTTCCCTGGTGCTGAACTAGATGGCCCCGGGCTTCCTTCCTCCCTGTCCTCTCCCCAGCTGGAGCCAGCAGCCTCCGCCTTCACAGGGGCAAGAGTTCGGCGCCTGTCCTAGTCTGCAAGCCTGCTGCTGGGCAGCCAGAGCTCGGCAACACAAAGGGACAGAGACTGCCCGGGTTATTAACTTGCAACTTGCTTGTGGATCTCTTCCCTGCAGAGTGACTGCAGCAAACTGCTTAGCCAAGGCTTCGGGGGTGAGCAAGCGCAGGCCAAGATTGACAGCTGCCTCTCTGACATGGCTGCTGTCTCCAGCAAATTTCGTGACCTGCTGCAGGTGAGTGCCTGGCTGTTACTGCTGGCCTCCAGCACTGGCTGGCATCTTCAGGGAGAGCTCAGGCAGGAATCATTTGAGCACATCTGACTCAGGAGTGCAGGGCAGGGGTGCAGGATGGAGTAAATCAGCCAGCTTTGAGGCGTGGAAATGGATCCATCCTGTTTGCACAGCTGCACCAGCTGGTGGCTGCCTAAAAAGCAATGGAAGCAGCTGCAGAGCCAGAAGGAATGTGGCTCCATTTGTCTTCACTCAGCACAGAGTTGCAGTTGGTTCAGCATTTTCAGGAGAAGAAATATTAATAGCTTTTCCCTTGCCTCCATTCTCCCTCGTGGCACGGCACGTTGTCAAATTGTCCAGAGCCTCACTAGGTAATGCTGAAGACAAGCTGCTGGTAGAGAAGAACTGCTCTTCTCTTAGGTTTCTCCTCCTTTTCCAGATGGAAATAATCCCTGGCATGGGGCAGAAGGCTCTCTGGCTAAATCTGCTGTCTCCTGTGGCATGCTTGGGCCTGTTGCCTTAAAAGTTCACAGTCTGGCAGGGAGAGGAGCAGGAAGACCTAATACCTTCTGTGGAAAGAAACCAAGCAAAAAGAGAATATTTTGAACCAGGTTTGCCATCGGCTTTGTACTGCACAGAGGGGCCAGGCTGTTTTCATTTGGCTTTGCAGTTCCCTGCAGCCAGATGCCTTCTGACCAGTATTGCCAGCAAACCCTCTTGAGGCTTGTGGTCAGTATCAAAACCAAAACAGCTCATCAGTAAAAGGGGTAAAAGTCTCCAGTCTAGCTCTAGTGCAGTATTAAAACTGGCTGCAAAGCAATCAAGAGGCTGAGAAGCAAGCTCCTGCGCTGCCCGAGTCACACACACACATAGAATTTGCTTTGGAAAAGGACAATTGCCAGCAGGGCCCTGCTCAGAAATGCCAATTTTAGTTAAAAACTTCCATCAAATGCCAGGCAGTATCAGTACCTGAATAGTTTCATGCTGGGTGAGCTTTCTTGACATCTTGCTGAGCCAAATGGGGGCGGTTGGCAGGAGAGGACTTTCAGAGAGCTCTCTAGCATCGAAGCAGACAGAACAGCCTTTGCTGACAACCTGCTGCTCAGGGGAGATGGCGTGTGCTGGGGTTATGATTAATTCAGAGAACTAACTGTGGTTACAGCTTTTATCCTCCTTTTAGCTTCTCCTACTGAGTTAAGCTGCACTGGAGGTGGGAGGCATCAGTCAAGTCCAATCACAGTGTCCTCCTGGCTGGTGCTGAGTGGGAAAGCTGGTGTTTGTGTCCTTTCCTGATGCGAGCTGAACGCCCCTTTCCTGCCAGGAAACCCCTGGAGCTGTGTGGGCAGGGGTGGAGGAAACATGAGCCCTTCAGACCAGGCTGCAAGGCAGCACAGCAGCAGCTTCTGGGCCAGGGTCCTTCCTCTTTTTGTCATCGTGCTGTCCTCAGAGCCCTCCAGCACCAGAAGAGCATGGGATCTGGGACTTCTGGGTTCAGTTTCCTGTGCAAGTCTGTGGGTCTGTTTCCCCAGCTTGTGGTGGGGATGGGAGGCAGCATCAGGACAGCTTAGTTGTGAAGGCTGGGTGCCGTCGGACATCGGCTGTGCTCAGTCACTCTCCTCTCCTCCTGTCCCCTCAGGAAGGTCTCAGTGAGCTGAACAGCACAGCCATCAAACCCCAGGTGAAGCCCTGGATCAACCTCTTCCTCTCTGTCTCCCACAACATCGAGGAGGTAAGGCTCAGCTTTCTCTGCTCCTGGCCATACCTCTGCACTGTCCCTCTGCTCAGCAGCACAGTCAGAGCAACTGCCATCTCCTTCTTCTCCGTTCTCCACTGTTTCCTCGGCACAGAGCAACAGTAAAATACCCAGAACTTGCTCTGAGCCTGAAAGGGGTGTTTGGCTGGAGGGGACCTTCAGAAAACAGGAGTGCAGCGCTGCCCGCGGGGGGACCTCCCTTCCTGTCCCCCCGGCCCCTCGCTGCTGTTCACGGCAGGATGCATAAACAACCCTTCTTGTTTTTCACTGTCAGGAGGAGTTCAGCGACTATGAAGCTAACGACCCCTGGGTCCAGCAGTTCATTGTCAATCTGGAACAGCAGATGACAGAGTTCAAGGTGAGAGAGAGAGGGAGGGACGTGGCAGCCTGCCAGGCTTTGGCCAGACCTTCACGTGGCATCTCCCAGCATTTTCCCTGCTCAGGGGAATGGCGGACAGAGATGTCCTCTGGTGCCTTGCAGGGCTCTTGGAGATCCCGTCACCCCCTTCTCCTGCAGTTCTCAAAGCCCCACGCAGCTGGATCGCTTCTGTGGCGCTCTCCACTTGCCGAGCCTGCGGGTCATGGGTCTTTATTTGAAAGCTCTTACAGGCTTGGCTTTTGTAGACCTCTGCTCAGTCATTCCTGACAAGAATGACACAGGTTTCTGCTTCCAGGCTGGGCTGTCTCCAGTGATTTATGATACCCTCACTGGTCTTATGACCAGTCTCATAGCCATTGAACTGGAGAAAGTGCTGCTCAAATCCACCTTCAGCAGGGTAAGCAAAACATTATCCTCTGCCCTGCAGTCTGGCTTGACTGCAAACCCTCAGGGCGGGGATGGGGCAGGGCAGAAGCAAACATTGCCCTCAAAGGAGCTCTGCCACAGCTGGTGGCCAGCCCAGGGCGACCTCGCATTCGCACACGCAGGGAGAAAGTGTGGTTTGTGATGGGGCTGGGAAGAGCTTGCATCAGTGTGGGGGCTGGCTTTTCAGGTGGGTCTAAACATAAGCCACTTTAACCTGTGTAACTGGAACCTTCCTGCTCAGAGACCCTCCCCCTGTAAGTTTTGTTAATTGTGTGTGTGTGTGTGTGGAGAGTTCACAGAGCTCCCTCGGTCCCCACAGCTTGGTGGTCTGCAGTTTGACAAGGAGCTGAGGTCTCTCATAGCCTATCTCACCACAGTCACCACCTGGACGATCCGTGACAAGTTTGCCCGGCTTTCCCAGATGGCCACCATCCTCAATCTGGAAAGGGTGAGCTGCACTTTGCTTTTAGTTTTTAGGGGATTGCTGGAGCCCCAGCTGGACTCCGCATGGATTTACTGGGCTTCTCCAGATATTGTCACAGCTATGGGGTACAGAGGAGCTGGAAAAGTTGCCCCATGCCCGAGGGGCGTTTGCCTGCAGGGCGTTAGGAGCAGGAAATACCTGTAGCTGGAGTTTGAACTCACCCGTGAGGGCGGGCGGTGCTGAGTTGTCTCCTGAAGCTCTCTTCCTTCTCCAGGTGACGGAGATCCTGGATTACTGGGGCCCAAACTCAGGCCCGCTGACCTGGCGCCTTACTCCAGCCGAGGTGCGGCAGGTGCTGGCTCTCCGAATCGACTTCCGCAGTGAGGACATCAAGCGGCTGCGCCTGTAGTTGGTTGGTGCTTGGGCCAGCAGCATGCTGGAGGTGACAGTGGGAAGGCTGCAGCCCTGGCGCCTGCCCAGGTCCTGCCTGGCTGTTAGACGGTGTGGGGATGGGGTGATGTCTGCCCTTCTGCTCATTCCTTGGAGCAAAGGGCTTTCCTGGGCCTGGGAAGAAGAGCTGCCGTCCTTTGGTGGGAGCAGAAACAAGGCAGCAGCAGGGCAGTCTCTCACGTTGAGAGCAGCATGACACTACGCTAGTCTGAGGGATGAGTTTGTGCTCACTCCCGGCTCCTTTCGCTCTGCTGCAGGTCAAGAAAGTGGGGGGCTGTTGTGGTGTGGCTCAAATACTGGGCTGCAGAGAGCACTCTGTGCTGCTGGCCGCAGTTGTGTCCCTTCTGTGCCACCAGTT
Organism: Falco biarmicus; assembly: GCF_023638135.1. Taxonomy (NCBI): domain Eukaryota; kingdom Metazoa; phylum Chordata; class Aves; order Falconiformes; family Falconidae; genus Falco; species Falco biarmicus. Next base: position 22,158,401 of record NC_079302.1, on the reverse strand, counting down.
TAAGGGTCAGCTGCTGGACTCCTACAAACCCTGAGCCATGGCTCTCTCCTGGTCCGATGGGGACCATTCTGTTGAAGGGAAAAGGAATGGTTTCCTTTTGGGGAGGGTGCTTGGGAAATCCCTAGAAAGCTGCTGTAGGAAGCGGGGCTGGCTCATATACCCTGTACAGCTACTCTGTAAATAAACCTCGCCTGGCTGAGCAGCAGCCTTGGGTGGTGGGTGTGTGTCTGCGGGCCCGGAGGGAGGTGGGCGACAAGAGCTATGCACCATTTCTCCTCTTCTACCCTGTGCCACGGTATCAAGGGCATCTTCCTGCCCCGCTCCGCCCCCCGCCCCTGCTGGCATTGGCACATTGTGAGTACAAACGCCCCTGAGACAGGACCTGGTGCCAGCCCACTGCGTGATTCCTGCCTCCTGCTGCAGCGCTCCCCCCGGCCCCCAGCAGCCAGGGCTGGGGGGCCATGACCAGCCCCTGCACGCGGGGTCTGCCATTCTCAACCCCTGCAAGAGCTTTGCCCCCACACTGCTGGCCCCCTGCTATCCCATAGGGAGGGGAGGAGCCCTGCTAGGGATAGATGGGCACAAACACATGCTGGGACCAAGCTTTTTTATTAAAAGAGACTGCAGGGACTAGTGATTCACTGCAGAAGTAAGTGTCAGCACAGGAGAGGGACTTGACTCAACTCCACATCCAAGTGCATCCTTCGTGCAGGAGCACTGCACTGGAAGAGCAGGAAGGTTCCTGCTAGAAGCAGCATCACAAATGCTATTCTTTTCACTTTGGAGAACCATGAAAACTGGAGTGAAACCCCAAAATCAGCCTGGAGGCCCTAGCAACTGTCCCTCCAGCAAGGCTAACCCTCCAGGGGTGGGTTTGCCTGCCTAGCTCGTCACAGCTTCTCCAGCCTCTGGCTTTTGGGGCAAGCAGCAGCACAAAAAGGCCACATCAAGACCTAAGGCACCTGCTAGAGCTGGCTGAAGGAGCTGCCTCTAAAGCAGCAGGGATTTCCTCCCCTGCCCCCTGCCAGGAACGGGTCAGGGCTAAAGGCCTTCACACAGCCATGAACCCTCCAGAGCCAGCACTGTCCTTTGTATCGTGTCCCACACCCTCCACAGAGAAACCGCCCGTGTCCACTTCGATGCTGTGGATGCTGAAGTTGCCCAGTCCCTAGAAAAAGAACGTTGCAGGCTGGGGCAGGAGCCAGCAAGGGACCTGCTCTCACCTCCAAGGCCCTGGGGAGGGCTAAAGGGACAACAAGCAATCTTGTACCACTCACGGGGCGGTGAGATGCTCCTAGTGCTTGTGCTATATAAAGCAAACCTCTGCAAGCTGCCCGCGACAGCGAACTGCCTGGGAGCTCATATCTCACCTCAGTTTTCGCTAGAATTTGGTGCAAAGCCTCTTTCTGCCGAGGGATTTTGGTCAAGACGTAAAGGAAGCCGCCACCGCCGGCCCCAGCCAAGCACTGCCCATAGACATAGGGCCGGAGAGCATCCATCATGCGCCCAACAGCCAGCGGCTCGCACCCCGGGGCCATGCATTTCTTCTGCTGCCAGTAGCAGTCCAGACACTTGCCGATGAGCGGCAGGTTACCTGCACAGGAGAGGATATTGCAAACTATTTGCCTGTTTCTCGCCCAAGGGGCTGAAACTTGTCCCTGCCTCTCCTGCTCAGCCCAAGCTAAATTCCACTTTCTCATCTACCCAATTCCTCCCAGCTCTGCCTGGCGAGCAAGCAAACCCAGCCCTGTCACGCTGCTGTTTATTTTTAATCCTCCACAGGGGGAAAATTTGCTTGCTTTAATGCTCCAGCTACCCCTCCACTGTATCGCAGCAGCCAAAAGCCAAATGAAGTCACTGCACAGGCTAGACATGGCCCCCAGCCCCATCACAAATGGCTCGCAGATAATCAACCAGACTCGGCATGTCTAACCCCCCTTCCTCCAAGTCTTCATTCAAGCCTGAATTTTGGGGCATTGCCTGTAACGTGAGGGTGGGCCTGGGGAGGATTTGAGGCTTCTGCAGCTGCAAGAGCCAAAACCCACAGCCTCTGCCCCCACCCAGGACTGCACAGACTCGCCCGGGAGAAGTCTGTGTTTCTTCAGTTAGTAGAAGGGCCGGCCTGGCCCAGGAAAGGGGGCTCACACCTTGCCTCAAGGCCTGGGCACACTCCTCGGCGTTGCTCACCAGCGCGTCGGCGTTTTGCACGGCCAAGGGCAGCCTGGCGTACCAGTTCCTCAGCACGTCCTGCAAGAGGCAAGAACGTCCCTGTCACCATCCTCCCGGCTCCAGCGGCACCAGGGAGGTAGCGCTGCACTCACAGCCTTCGCTGCCAGCCCTGTTGGGGTGGCAAAGCTCTGCACCAGCGAAGGAGAGAGACACCAAAGGTCGCGGGGGGAGCAGAGGCCAGAGCCTGTGGCACCCAGTGGCACCCAGGTGTCACCTGGAGCAGGTTGCGGGCCAGGCGAGTCTTCCCAGTGTACACCAGCAGCAAGTGATCGTTGAGGGTCTGGATAAAACCATTGGGTACTGGGATCTTCTCCACCTCCACCCGGAGTGGCAGCTGGGCCTTCGACCTCCCGATTTTGATGCCGGGCACAAGCCCGCCCACCTGGTCCTGCCAGCCACCGCCTGCAGGGCAGAGGGTCCTCAGCCACTGCCAGGCCCTCACACCCCACGGGCTGGCTGCTCCCGCTGGCCACTACCTGTTGTGAGCCTCTGCTCCAGGTGCAGCACAGCGTGGATGAGGGACTCAGTGCTGGCGAACTTCCCAGCCGCCCGGTACAGCGATGCCATCACTGCTCCCGCCAGGATGCTGCTGGTGCCTGCAGGGAGCACAGACACGGACAGGGCAGCGTGGCATCATGTGTGCCCGTGAGGGCTGGGGCTGGGGACAGCAAGGGGGGACCACGCCAGTGGTGGCAGCAGGAGGGAATCCCCAGCCCTCTCCCTGCAGACTTACCGAGGCCAGACCCATGGGGCAGCTTGGACCAGGTGTGCACCTCAAAGCCACCCCCAAAGCTCTCAATCAGCTGGGCCTGCAGGGGTTTCTGTGAGGGGAACTGCACGACCTGGGTGCAGATGAAGGCAGCTTTGAGCAAGGCTCCTGAAAACAAAGAGAGCAAAGCTGATGATGCCTGCTGCACTACGTGGTCCCTCACCGCTTCATCCCCAGAAAGGGCCACCCTGGCACCACAGGGTAAGGACACAAAGGGGACATCACAGATGCAGAGCCAGGCCATGCTGCTGGTGACACCTCACCTGGTGCGTGCGGCTGGCAGTAATCCTGCAAGTCCTGCAGCTCCTGGCACACCAGCTCTGCCACCGCCTCGCTCTGCGGCGTCCCGCTGAGGCTGACGAGGCGCAGCTCCGGCTCGCTGATGCGCCGTACCCGAGCACCGATGGGCCGGCACCCGTCCACCAGCACCGCCAGGTCCACCACAGCCCCCCCGTGCTCGTATGTGATGGGGGGGGTGTCACTCCAGCCACCTGCCAAGACTCACCATCAGCACCCCACAGCCCCCCAACTCCTCTTCCCCCAGCACCACAGGGCTGAGACACGGCTCATCTGTCTGGGGGGAGCGGGGGACGCACTCACCAGAGAGGTCCAGGCGGGCTGGACACACCACCTGCACCCAGTGCCCCAGGGGTGGCAGCTCCGCCCGCCCCACAGTGACAAACTGGCACGAGGACATCACTGCCTGCCGGACAAGGATCTGCTCGGCCCCCTCGTAATGCCGAGCGGCTCTCACCAGCAGAGCTGGCCTGAGAAGAGAAGGATGCTGAGGCCGCTGCCGCAGCTCCTTGACTGCACTGATGCTGCCGCTCACCAGCCCCAGCCTCACCTGCTCATCCACTTCTGCCGCTCAGCAGCCAGCTCCCGGACACCGCCGGCGATGTCCCCGCTCTCCAGGCGCCTGAAAGCCGAGGCCCACTCCCTGTTGGCAGCGGGTCCACTCCGCAAGCCCCCTTCCCCTTGCGCCATGCAGCCCAGGACCTCAGCGATGCAGGCGAGCGCCCGAGCTGCAATGCCAGCGTCACCAGCCGTGGAGGCAACTAGAAAATAAAAAGGAGGCTGCAAAGCGACAGCCGGGTTGCAGGTCACCCCAAACCAGCCCACTTCTGCGATAAACTGGCTCCAGGGGAGATGGACTCGCATGGCTTGTGCCCACCCTGGCTTGTCGGATGCCTAAAGGTGCACCCCCATGAGGGTGGGGGTGTCACTGGAGGAGACGGAGACCACCAAACAGCCCTGATACCCAGAGATACACAGCTAGTGAGTCCAGCTCACCCTCGTCCAGTGTGCCCAGCACCGCCTCGTGGTAGCCCTCGTGGACGGCGCTGCGGGCGAGTGGCAGGAGGCTGCTGTCCTGGCGCCCCAGCAGCACCCGCCGCACCTTGCGCTGGCCCTGCAGGAAGAAGAGGGCCTGGCGGGCGCCCAGCTCGGCCGCCTTGTCCAGGCAGGGCAGCAGCTCCTGCCAGGACATGCGCCAGGCCGCCCGCCAGCGTGCCAGCCGCTCGCCGGCCACCGCCGCCGGGGCCAGCAGCCACAGCACATCCTCCAGCCCCAGCACCTCGCAGGCATGCAGCACTGGGAAGAGTCGGGCGCTGAGCAGGCAGCGGCTCCTCTGTGGCATCTCGGCATCCCAAAGGTCTCCCTCCCTGATGGAGGGAAAGCCTGTCAGCACTGCCCTGGGGTTCGGGGACACCTTCCAGGAAGGGAGCCGGGACGCAGGCTGGACTGGAGTGGCTGTGACACCTCCCACTGCAGCCATCCCAGGGGAAGCCAGGTCTCCAGTCCCATCCTGGCACGTGGCACCTACCGTATGCCCGTCCGATGGAAAAACTCAGCCCAGGGCACATTCAGGTAGGTGGCCTCTTCGGCAGGGCTCTGCAGGGGGGACAGTTACACCCTGGCTTTGCAGGGAGCCTCGAGCCACCTCGTCACCCCCCGTACCTGCCAGTTGTCAAGGCGGCCAGTGAGAGTGTACACTTGGCAGGGCAGGTCACGCAGCCGGACGTGGTGGCCCTGCAGGACAATGTCATGCAGGGGACAGCCCTGCAGGGCTGGTGAGGAGCCTGCGGCGAGGCCCGAGAGCAGGCAGCCAGGACCGATCTCCAGGGGACCCTGCAGAAAAGGCAGCAGGACCCTGAGTGGCGTGGCTGGCCCCAAAGCAGCCCCCAAACCAGAGTCAGAACCCAGCCTTGGAAGGGGACAACCATCCCGGGAGACAAGTTGGGGCCAGCAGGAGCCAGGGGGACACACTTCGCTTTGTCGCAGGGCTGAAGGGACATGGACTGCAGAAATTCAGGCCAGGTGACAGCCTCCAGGGCTCACAGCCACGACAGAGCCCCCAAAGAGAGGGTCTGCCCTAGTCCCCAGGGCGGGACAGCTCAGCAGTAACAGCTTCCTCTCCTTGCCTGGGGAGGGTGACAGCCACCAGTCCCTAGCACCAGCCAAAAAGCAGCCCTGAAGAGGAAGGGCACCCAAAATCTCACAGCCATGGGTCCCCCATCCCAGCCAGGGTCACCTCACCTTGCTGCCCATTCAGTGCACTGACAACTCAGTCACCCCCACCCCAGCCACATACCTGGAGGTGGCAGTGCTGGATGACACTGCCGGCTGCCAGCTGCACGGCTCCTTCCAGCAGGCAGTTGGTGACCGAAGAGCCGTCCTCCAGGAGATGGGGCTGCTGCCGAGGGCACAGAGGCAAGTAGGACCGGAGTCCAGCCACACAGCCCAGAGCAACCCCCAAAGAAATGTGCATGAGCAAGGCTGGGGCTGGAAGGACGTACATCCACGTGGGAATGGGCTGTTTTGCAGAAGTGGAGGTGGCTGGCAGAGCCAGGCAGGAGCGTCAGGCTGCGGATGTAGTCGCTCGCAGAGGTGGTCATGTAGTCATAAGACGCATCAGGGATGCAGGCTGCAGGGGGGAAGGAGAGCTGTCAGCACACCGATGGCAAATGTGGGTGTGTGACACCCGTGGGAGCCAAGGGCAGCCAGGCTGAACATCCCCAGTCAAAGGGGTGGGGAGAGAAGACCCGGGGACCCACAGCTGTGGGAGGAAACAGCTGGGGGCCAGGCCCTGTGCACCCCATCTCTCCCCATGCAGGGGAGGAGGGCTCAGGGATGGGTCACATCATATTACTGTGGGTTTGCATGGCAAGGTTTGGCGGGGGGGGGGGGGCGGGCTACAGGGGCAGCCTGTGAGAAGATGACAGAAGCTTCCCCCATGTCCAATGGAGCCCATGCCAGCTGGCTCCAAAACAGACCCGCCACTGGCCAAAGCCGAGCTCATCAGTGACAGTGGCAGCACCTCTGTGACTGCATAATAAGGGGGTGGGGGGGTGGAAATTAATCTGTGCCAGCAGAAGGGGGGAGTGAAACTACGTGACAGCCACAACTCTGCAGACCCCCAGGTCAGTGCAGAAGGAGGGCAGGAGGTGCTCCAGGCGCCGGAGTGGAGACTCCTCGATAGCCCGTAGTAAAGCCCATGGTGAGGCAGGCTGTCCCCCTCAGCCCACGGAGCTCTGTGGTGGGGCAGATCTCCACCCACAGCCTGTGGAGGGCCCCACCCTGGCAGGGGGATGCCTGCGGGAGGCTGTGACCTGTGGGAAGCCTGCGATGGAGCAGGTTTGCTGACAGGAGTCGTGACCCTGCAGGGGACCCAGGCTGGAGCAGTCTGCTCCTGAAGGACTGCACCCCGTAGGAAGGACCCACAGTGGAGCAGTGTGCGAAGAACAGTAGACCCTGCGAGGGACTCATGTTGGAGAAGTTTGGGAACTCTCCTGTGGGAGGGACCCCATGCTGGAGCAGGGGAAGAGTGTGAGGAGAAAGAAGCAGCGGAAACATGTCATGAACTGACTGACCATAACCCCCATTCCCCATTCTCCTGTGCTGCGTGAGGGGAGAAGGTAGAGAAATGGGGAATTAAATTCATCCCAGGAAGAAGGGAGGGGTGGGGGGGCAGGTGTTTTTTCTGATTTGAATGGAAATAAATTAAAATTTCCCCGTCAAGCCTGTTTTGACCGTGATCGTAATTGCTGAGTGATCTCCTTGTCCTTATCTTGACCCACGAGACTTTCATTATATTTTCTCTCCCCCTGTCCGGTTGAAGAGGGTAGCAAGAGTGTGTTTTTGGCGGGCACCTGGCATTCAGCCAGGCTTAAACCACTACACACGTGCACCCACTGCAGCATTGCTCACCCATGCTAAGAGGGAAGGCATGGAGAGCTGTCCACAGCACGGAGCGGGCGCTCCTCACGCTGGCATCACTGCCACCCTTCACAAAATCCTCCTTCATCATCCCCTCTGCCATGCACAGCACAATGTCAAAGAAGAGGGAGAGCTGGGGACAGAAGGGACCTGTCAGGTACAGCCACACTGACCCCCACCCTGCTGCTAGGTGCTCCTCTCCTGCCACCTCTCCCACCCAAATCTGGCAGCGTGGGGGCAAACAGGCTCTACAGAGATGGCCACCAGCAGCACCCTGGGGCAAGGGGTTCTGTTCCCCGCAGAGGGGCTGTCACCTGGATGGGTGGTGCCCCCGAGTCCAGCCCCATGTAGGTGCAGGCATCCAGAGGAGGAACGACATGAGTGGCCAGAAGTTGCTCAGCAGCATCCGAGGAGAAGAAAACCACCCCACAGACCTGCCAGGACAAAGTGGGGCTGAGGCCGCAGCCACAGTGACACAAGAGACTGGGCTGGCAGGGCCACTGACACCTGAGTCCTGCCATACCAACGGGACAGTGCTGTCAGGCCCCGCACACTGCTGGATCTGGGCCTCCGTGCCTCTGTAGATGATGTCGTGCACCAGCCCCTGGGAGCAAGACCACGCCAGTGAGCTCTTCGGGGAGCCTCAGGCCCAGCAGCCGCAGCAGGGCTAGGGCCTTCAGCACCCAAGGGACTGAAGGGGTGGGGACCCCTGCACCTCCAAGGGACGCTGCTTGAAGTGGGAGCTGCTACCGACCTGCTCATCAGTGAGGTAGACCCCATGGTCCCTGGCATATGCCTGGCTACCAGGCACTGCAATCACTCTGACCCCCTGGAAGCCATCCCAGTTGATCCCTGGGGAGAGAAGCAGAGACCAGTGCCAACTGGGGCAGTGCACGTACCTGCACTGGGCACAACTGCCTGAAAACTGGGCCTGCATCAGAGCAAATGACAGCCAGCCACCTTGCTGCAGGCACAACAGATGCTCCCAAACACACAGGGGTCAGCAATGCCCAAACATCCACACCCTCACAGGAGCACGGTGCAGGCTGAACCAGCTGTGCTGCTGGCTCTGGCCCCTGCCCCGAGCCAAAGCAGGTGCTGGAGGCGAGGCTGGCACCCACTCACCTGGTGATGAGGGCATGGTGAGGAGCATGTCGGTGCTGCAGACCCACACACCGGGTGGGGAGCCCACACAGAGCTGATGAGAGAAGGGCCACGTGCCCAAGGATGGCATGGAAGGGGCCTGGCCCTCGTGGGGCACCCAGCACCCTTACTGCCTCGCTGGGGCACCCAGCACCCTTTCTGCCTCACTGGGAGCCTGCTGAAGGCACCCCGAAGGTTTCAGGGGGAGCCAAACCCACCCATACGCCAGGGTGCCTAGTATCACTCGGCACAAGCCCAGGGCCCCATCCCACAGGCCACACAGACCCGACGGGTCACGGTCCCCGTCCCACAGGCCACACAGACCCGATGTGTCATGGTCCCCAGCAGGCTGTCCAGGTTGCAGACCAGAGCTTCGGCTGGGGCGTCGGGCTCCTCCACGGGCAGGCAGGTGAAGGCCCGGCCGCAGTCGTCGAAGGAGAAGTCCCGGCCCTGGGGGGAGGGGGCACACGGCGGGGTCACGGGGAGAGTGAGGGTGCAGCGGGGGGCCCCCAGCCGGGCTGCAGGCAGGCTCTCACCGTATGCAGAATGAGGATGCGGGCGTCCCTCAGGACATCGGCTGTCACCACCTGGGAGGGCAGAGCAGGGGCCGGTCAACGGGAACGGGCCGGCCGGCCCCCCCCTCCCGCTCCCAGCCTCCCCGGGCCCACCAGAGCCAGCCTCCCGACCCCCCCATCCCCAGCGGGGACGGGACAACCAGCCCCCCTCCCGCTCCCAGGCCCCGTCCCCCCCAGCCCCAGCCGCGCCCCTCACCGTGCAGCCCGCCCGGGCGCTGAGGTGCTCGGCCGCCACCAGCAAGGCGTTGAGGGTGGCCCCGCCGCTGCCCAGGCGGGCCCAGGGGTCCTCCACGGCCAGAAGGAGCGGGGGGGGCCGCGGGCCCAGGCCGCCCCTCCGCCGGCGGGCCTCCAGCTCTGCCAAGCGAGAGGCGGGCGGCGCTCAGAGCCGGGCCCCCCCGCCGCGCCGGGGGGATAGGGCGAGCGCCAGCCCCGCCGCTTGCCTCGCTGGAAGGCGGCCACGCAACCGCCGCGCTGGCAGGTGAGGAGGAGGACGCTCCACTCCGCCGCCATGGCCGCGCCGCCGTACCCTCCCCGGCCCCGGTGAGGCGGCCGCGGTGCCTGCTGGGAGATGTAGTCCGGCCTTGTGCCCGCCGCGGGAGGCGCCCAGCGGAGGGCCTGCATCTCCCAGCGTGCACTGCGCGGCGGCCGCTTAAAGGCACAGCGCGCCCCTACAGTGAGCCCCCGCGCTGTCCGCCCCCCCGCTCCGGGGGGGCCTGAAAGGGGGGAATGGGGGTTTTCGATGTTTTCTGCCCCAAAACGGGTCCCCGCCGGCGGCGCGCACCCCTGAGTGCTCCGGGTCATCCCTGTCATGAGCCCGCCCGGGCTCAGCCCGGCCTCTCGCAGCGGGGTGGGGGTGTCCGGGTGCTGGGGTGGATGCCCGGTGGGTGCTGGGGTGGGTGCCGAAGTCGGTAGCGGAGGGGGGTAACGGGGAGGCACGGGAGGGAGTACCGGGATGGATACCGGGGGGTGCCGATGTACCGAGGGGGGGGTGGGGGTACCGGGGGATGCCGGTGTGCCGGGTGGGTACCGCGATGGGTACCAGACCAGGTACTCGGCGGGTACCAGGTGATGCCGATACTCCGGGTGGATACCAGGGGGATGGTGCCGGGGATGCCTCTGTCCCGGACTGGGCACCGGAGCAGATCCCAGGGGGGTGCCGATGTGCCAGGAGGGGTACCAGGCTGGGCACCGGAGGATACCGACGTGCCGGGGGGGTACCGGAGAGGTACCGGGCTGGGTACCGGCGGATGCCAATGTGCCGGGGTGGTACCGGGCTGGGCACCGGGGCAGCCCCTGGAGATGTCGGTGCACCGGGTGGGCGCGGCGCGGCCCCTCTCGCCTCCTACAAGTCCCACAAGCCCCGCCGGGCGGCCGAGAACTACATCTCCCAGGCTGCTGGGCCCGGCCCCCCGCCCCGCACGGCGCGGCCCGGCCCCGCACGGCCCCGCACGGCGCGGAGGGCGCGGCGCGGCGCGGGGGGCGGTGGCGGCGGCGGGGCCCGGGGGCGCCCGGCGGAGGGGCTATGCCGGAGCCGAGCCAGGTACCGCGGCGGGGAGCGGGCCCGGGAAGGGATGCGCGCACGGCCCGGCGCGGGGGACCCGGGGGCGGGAGCGGGGATGGCGGGCTGCGGCCGGGGGCGGCTGCCGGGGGCTGCCCGAGCGCTGGGTGCTGCTCCCGTGCCGGTGCTGGGTGCTGGCCCCGGGGAGCGGGCGCCCGGGGTACGCTGGATTGGGCCCCGGGGTGCTGGTCCCCGGGGGGATGCGCTGGCCCCGGGTGCTTGTGCCGGTCCTGAGGTGCTGGTCCCGGTGCTGGTCCGAGGGCTGGCCTCGGGGAGCGTGGACTCGGGCTGCGCTGGACTGGGCCCCGGGGTGCTGGTCCCTAGGACGATGTGCCGGTGCTGGGGTGCTAGTCCCCTGTGCTGGTGCCGGTGCTGGCTCCAGGGAGCACGCACCCGGGATGCATTGGATTCGGCCCTGGGGTGCTGGACCCAGGATGTGCTTCCTGGGGTGCTGGTCCCGGTGCTGGGTGCTGTCCTCGGCTATCTGCACCTCGGATGCACTGGATTCGGGCCCGGGGTGCTGGCCCCCAGGAGGATGCGCTGGCCCCCAGCAGGATGCGCTGGCCCCCAGGAGGATGCACTAACCCCCAGGAGGATGCAGTGGCCACAGCCGCAGCCCGAGGCTGCTGCCGGGGAAGGTGCTTGCCCCTGGCAGGGGTGTCGGGACTGGTGCTGCTCCCCACAGCCCAGGGGAGCTGCCCCCCTCCAGCATGTGCCCCACACCAGTGCCACGGGGCCCGGACCCCGGGGGGGTATTGGGGGCAGAACTGGGGTGGCCACAGATGGGACCAGGGCAGGAGCGGGGATGGGGACACCAGACCTGCAGGTACCCCCAGTCCCCACCAGTGCCCGTGTGCCTGTAAGGTCCCTCAGCAGCAGCAGTGTGACACATGGCTGCATGACACACGGTGTCCCTTGCCTGGGTGGCAGCGGCCAGGTTTTCACAAACACACCTCGAGCATCCCTGGGGACAGGTAGGAAACTGTGTCACCGGGCAGGGAAGTGTCCCTTGGCAGTGCCTGTGTGCGTGGGGTGCCGATGCGAGCGTCGGTGTGGGATCCCATCAGCATCAGACCTGCTGGGATGTGCTGTCCCGGTGCCATCGGTGTTTCCTGGGCGAGGCATGGCTACCGGAGTGGGGCCCTGGCAATGCCAGGGGTCCCCATGGGTGCCGGGGGCTTGGGTGCTGCCGGCATGGGGGGGGGAAGGTGAGGTTTTGCTCAGGCTCCAGCTGCAGAGCCGGAGCAGTTATTGCAAAGCTCCCAAATATTTCCCCGGAGCGAGGGCTCCCCAGCCCAGCAGGAGGATTTTTTTGGGGAGAGGACGGTGCTTGGGCAGCTCAGGCTGGAGGAAGGGCAAAAAACATGGCTGAGTGAAACCAAATAACATCAACCCCCCAAAACTTGCTGAGTTTCTGTCCAGGAAGGCAGGTGGGCTCTGAGCTGGTGGTTTTGTCCCCCGTTATCTGAGGGTCCCCCAATGGGCCAGGAGCTGGGGGCTCCCCTGTTTCCCCCCCCCCCCCCCCCGCCCCCAAGTGGTGGCCAGGGCAGTGTGAGCGTGGACAGGGAGTCGCTTGGTGCTTGGGGCTGGCTTCTGCTTTTCCTTCCCCTTTTATCAGAGCCAGATGTTGCATCTGCAGTGGTGACGCTTGGGGTGGGGAGGGCCGCCTTGCCCCCCCGCCCCGACCACGATCGTGCCTGTCCATCTGTCCCCATCTGGCAGGGAGCAGTGGCCCCGTGCCGGTGCTGTGCAGCAACCGCCGTCATAAGCCTTTCCCTCTGCTCCGAGCAGCTCATGGCGGTTCTGGGTGCTGGGGAATGGCAAGAGGCGCTCCGCTCGCCCACGCCACGCCGGTGCCGGAGGCAGGCAGGCAGGGAGAGCCCCGGCTGCCGCATGCCGGCGGAGCTGGCTGAGGCTTGAATTTTCCTGCCCAAACAAGCTCCAAGCTTTTCAGGGAACAGGCTCCGGTAACACCGAGGGCGCGCTGGTTTCCCCGGCGGCGCTCAGCAGGCTGGATGCTGCCCAGCTTGGCCCACGCCGAGGTCCCAGCGGCTGTAATGGCTTTCCTCTCCTCCCGTTGCATTTCATTCTTGCAAGAGCGCAAACAGCTAATTGCTCTCCAGCAGCTCGGCCGGCTTCGGTGCCTCTCAACGAGCTGTGATTTATGGAAGCCCGCCAGTCTCCGGGGGGGCTTGGGATGTGGTGGGAGAGGCTGGGAATCTCCTCTCCCCACCCTGCCCTGCTCCGTGTCGGGCTCCCGGGGATCTCTCAGCTCCGCGTCGCTCTTTGCTGTTGGCATCTCCCAAAAGCTTTTTTTTTGAGACTGCAAGAGATTTGAATCCCAGCTCCGTGGCAAAGTTCCCAAAGATACCCCCAAAACCGCACATGGATGAATGGTGAATATATATAAACAATTTTTAGTATATATTTATATGCGTGTGTGATAGATGGATCTTTGTTTTTTCCGTACTGGATGAACAGTTGAGGGACAAGGCTCTAAAACAGCCCCGCAGCAGCTCGGGAAGCCAGCGCAAGCTGCAGTCACTTTGCTCCGGGTGCCACCGTGTCCCAGCAAGGGACTTCTGATCTGCAGCAGTAATTGGGCTAATTAGGAAAATGCAGATGCTCCCCCTTCTCCCTCGGTGTCCGAGCGGAGCCCCAGCTAGCGGAGAGGAGAAGTCAGGCTCCCTCGCCAGCGGAGCTGCTCTAATTTTACATGTAATGGGAGTCCCCAGCAGCAACTGGGCTGTACTGGGACCGATGACCTCTGGCCAGGGGAGCCTTTTATGACATCGCTGTAATAAAATCTTACAGGTACAGTTTTCCAAACAAGTTCAACGGCCTCTAAGCACCACCCGCAAGCAGAGTAAACCTTGGTCAGCTTTACCGTGCCGCCCTGCCCTATGCACCGAGTTTGCAGTTCTCTGCTCAGGTCGTGTCCTGGGGGAGAGAGGGGGGCTGTGGGTGGCAGCACCCATCAACCAGCCCTCGAAAGCCTTTGGGTTCCCACCGCCTCCCGTCCTCGGAGCTGCTGAGCCCCAGGGAGGGGGACAGCAAAGCGCAGGGGCCCCCGCGTCCTTGCTGGCTTTCCCTGGGCAAAAGGCCATGGCCGGCGGCAGCGGCGGCGCCTCTGCGGCGCGGCGTCCGCCCTTCCTGCGCTCCTGAGCATATTTTCCCGGTGAGGCACTAAGCGTGAACCTAACGGGCACGAGCTGGTAAAACAAGCCGTGGTGGTAGAGGGGGAGCAGTTCCCTCCTGGCAGGAGGCTTGGGGTGCTGCTGGTGGGAGGCTTGGGGTGCTGCTGGCAGGCAGACGCAAGGTGCTGCTGGTGGCTCCCTGGGTGCCGGTGATGGAGGGTGAGTGGGGGCCCTGCCCTTGCTGGGGAGCACTGCCTGCTATGGCGTGGCCATGTCCTTGCAGGCGGCTGAGGATGGGGGGAGACCAATTTGGGGGTGTCTGTGGGAGGCAGCCCTGCTGCGACAGGTGGGAAGGGGGGCACGGGCCGGGCAGACCTGACTGACCCCAGCTCGTGGGAGGTCTAGATGGAAATGTGGCCAGCAGTGGGTGGCCAGCTCCCCGCAGGGCCCGGTGGCTTTGTACAGGGGGGCTGGGGGAGGACGGGGGAGAGGAGGAGGCAGAGGAGGGTGGTGAGCCCTGGGCTCTGCCTTCTGTGGTCTACGGGGGGCTGGCTGGCACCCCCACCCACTAGCCAGCCCTGAGCCCGGCTGCTCAGTGGGACCCACCTCAGTGGCACCTGACCCTGTGGTACCTGACCCAGGGGCTTGCTAGCACCTGATCCAGTGGCACTTGATGCTGTGGTACGCGACCTGGTAGTTTGATGGTACCTGATCTGGTGGTCCATGACCTGATGGCTCAGTGGTACACGACCCGGTGGCTCGGTGGTACTTGATCTGGTGGTCCATGACCTGATAGCTCAGTGGTACGCGACCTGGTGGTTCGGTGGTACCTGATCTGGTGGTACTTGATCCGGTGGCTTGGTGGCACCTGACCTGGTAGTACATGACCTGATGGTTTGGTGGTACCTGAGCTGGTGGTCCATGATCTGATGGCTCAGCAGGACGTGACCCAGCGGCTTGGTGGTACCCACCCCAAGGGCTACCCCATGGCATGGTACCCGACCTGGCAGTACCCGAACTGGTGGCACCCAGTCTGGTGGCTTGATGGTGGCTGGCTCGGTGGTACCCAGCAGCTGAGGCAGTTGGTGCAAACTGGGGACTCTGGGGTGGGTGCTGGGGGCGCAGGGCAGCAGGGCTGGGTCTGCCCCTGGGCTCTGGCAGCACTGGGGGCTGGGGGGGCAGCGTGTCCCCGCTGCATCAGGTTGAGTGGCGAGTCCCCCTCCCCGCCTGTCCTGCCTCGGGGAGGATGCTGCTGCTCCCAGCACAGCGAGCGTGACCTTGGGCTTGTCAACCCCTCCGGAGCGCAGGGGCTGGGGGTCCCCTTTTCCCCACAGCTGCCCGAGGAGAGCTGGGGGGCTGCGGGGAGCTGGCAGAGGGTAGGGGAAGTGGTGCTGGCAGATGGCCGAGCAGGGCCCTTTCCCAGTGACGGGGGCATCAGCTGTGTGGGCTGGCACACGTGGCTCGCCTGTCCTGATGAGTCCGTGCATGTGAGCTGTGGGGGCGGTTGGCTGCTTCTGCTGCTTCTGCCCATGTGTGATTTTTTTTTTTTGGGGGGGGTGGTGGGGATGGCCAGACAGGCTCTGCAGCCAAAGCTCCCCACACCCAGCATTGCCCCCTTGGGCAGCGCAGAGGGCTGGGCTGGAGTGGGTGCCCCATGGGGTCCCCACTGTGCTGTGGTCGAGCTGAGGGGCTTGAGATGCTGCTGGACCAGTCCCTGCAAGCCCCATCCACCAGTAAGGGTGGGAGCATCCCTTTCTGAGCTTTTCCACTGCTGGCACCTCCCCTGTGCCCCCACATCCCATAGGAAATGGCCTTGGTGATGCCTGGCTCCATCCCAGCTCCGTGCTGGGGTTTTGGCTTCCCCCGCTGTGGGATGAGCCAGAAATAACACCTCTGGGTGCCAGGTGCAAGGAAATGCTGGAATTGCTGCCAGTGCCAGCCTGGGGAGCAAGGAGGGTTTAAGGCATGGGAAACCCAATTAACTCAGCTCCATTAGCTGATTGAGCTGGCTGATAAGAGTATGATTAATTAAAAGGATGAAGAATAAGTTACCGGGTCCTCGCTGCTCTTGGGGTGCGGTGATGGCTTAACCCATGAAATTGGCTTCTCCTGTTAATACCCAGTGCCCAGCTGCCACCGGCTGTCAATGCTCCATGGCATCGCTCAACGGCAGGGAGAAACATCCTTTTCCCAATGCTGAGTTTGTTCCCTGCTCCCTCTCCCATCCAGCTTCCAGGGAGGAAAAAAAGAATCAAAGGGAAAATACAGTCCCTCCAGATGGGTGACATGGAAAGGACCTTTTTAATTAACTGTGCTTTTCTCGCCGGGGCTCGGTTTGGCTTTGGCAGCCAAGTAATGCCGAAGGACGGGAGTATCGTCCCTTCCCACGCTGCCCCCGGCAGATTCCTGCTCGCCGTTCCCAGCTAACGTGAGCTGACGGCCCCGGTGAGCAGGGGTGCTCCTCGGCGTGCTCCCTAGCTACAGCAGCGCCTGGGGGCCACGGGAAAAAGCAAATTGCAGCGGTTTGATGAATTTTTTTAGTAATCCTGCTCACTGAAGCCGGGCCTGAAACAAGGACAGGTGGCCACTCGGTGTTCCTTTCTGGCTGGGGCTGAAGGAGGTGGGAGAAGACTCAACTTGCTTCCACTCCCTCCTCTTTCAAAAAAAAAAATCCCCTACAGCTCACTTTTTCCACCCGTGACAGCAGGAGGGATGGTGGTCCAGGGTGGGGGGTCCCTGCACGCTTCTCCCTCCTCTGTCTGCAAAAGCCAGGCGCTGCTGCGGCACCCATGGTTCGGCAGTGGTCGGTGATGTCCCTGCTCAGGGGCCATGGCATGGGGACACCTGGACACCCAGGGGTGCATTTCCCAGGGGAACTTTCACCCCCAGCATCCCTGGGAGCAGTAGCAGCCGGTGCAGGCAGCGTTGCCTCTGCTCCCCTCCTCCCTGCCCTAAGCAGGGTAACATCCCATCGCCCGGTGACGGCTCCTTCCCATGCCCAGCTCATCATTTACCGGCAAGGGAATTGGTGCCAACAGCCTCAGGATATCTTAGAAACGAGCAAACAAAGCCAACAAGACCTAAAAAAGCCAGATGGGGATGTGCTCGATGGCATTATGGCTGATGGGGAAGGGGAAGGCATCCTCCGGGCCCCAGAGCTGCTGGTCATATCGCTGTAGTGTTCACCCTGAAATTAAAGATTATACATCCTGAAATGAAAGATTATATGATTGGAAAAATCATCCAACTGAAAAAGCAGTGGAGCGATTTGCCAGGACCTTTTAATAGCCTCACTTCATTATCTCTTGCAATCAAAGAGAAACTCATGTTTGATGAGCACTTGGTCTTCAGAAGGCAATTAAGGAGACCTGGGGATGAACTGGGGAGCGGGAGGGTATTCAATGGTATCGCCAGTTTGCCGGGCTTGCTCACCACCGAAGAAATCCTGAAATCCCCTGTTATTGTAAGAAGGAAACATCAAAACCCGGTGCAAAGAGTCCCTGCGGGGCTTTGTGTGGCGGAGGCAGGCTGGGTTCGACTTCGGGAGGTGGCAGGGAGGTGCTGGCTGGCGCTGAGCTACATATGGATACATAGGTGCCACGGCCCTGCTGGGGTCATTAAGGAGCAGGGCAGATGGAAATAGCCCCCAGCCCCTGCTGGGAGAGCGATGACTCAGATAAGCCGCTGGTGTTTCGGGATGCTGTAAGGCGCGGGAGCTGGAGGATGGTTTTTCCCTGCCTGTGGCCGGGGGCAGCGGTGGGAGGCCCCGGGATGGGGCTGTACAAAACGCGTTCCAGATGCTGGCAGGGCTGGGATGCAGCAGGCAGGACCCGGGCGAGGCTGGGGAGCCGGAAAGGGATTTTTCCCCCTTTCACCGGGAACAAAAATACCATGAGCACGTGATAGCCGATTTCCTTTAGCCTTTAAAAAGCCCCGTGGGATGGAGAGCAGCGGGAAGAGGGGAAGGGGATCAGCCCATCCTGCTCGGCGTTCCTGCCACGTCGCAGCTAAAAAAAGCCCAGAATTTGCCTTTTACCTCCCAAACCTTCCCGCCTTGTGCATCCTGGGGGCGGGGGGGGCTATAGCTTTTTACTGGCTTTCTCCCAAACTCCCCTCAACGAAAACCCGCCGTTTAACAACCACCCCTGCTTTTTCCGCTGGCAGCAAGCCAAGGAACTCGTTCTCGCCGGCGGTGCATGTGCCGTGGAGGCGTATTGAACCCCCCCCGCGCCCCCCCGAGCCAGGAAAAAAAAAAAAAAAAAAAAAAAAAAAAGACTTGGACAACGATCGTGGACGGGACGTGCACCCGTTTGCTGGCTCTTTCCTTTAGGGGCTGTTGCTGCTCGGAGAAATGTTTGACGGCAGGTTAACGATGGGGGCAGGGGCCGGCTGTGCCTGGCTGCGCGATGGGCTGGGGGCGGGTTTAGTCTGTGCTTGGGTCTCCCCCATCCCAGCAAGGAGCTTTTTGGGGGAGCTCGGCAGCCTCCGTCCCTGGGAAGAAAGCCCGCGTCTTCCGGAGGATGTTTTTTTATAGGAAAGCAGCATCCCGGGGCCTGCCAGCTCCTAATTAGCACTGCCGGCCTCGGCATCAGCCTAACTGGGGCTAGACCTGAGCTGTGGAGGCGATGCTGCTGCAGGGTTTGGCCTGGGGGGGTCCTGCCGTGGCACCCCCCTCTGCAAAAAGCCCTGGAGGGGTGTCACATCTCCATCCCCCGGGGTGACGGGTCCTGCCCCAGGTTAAAAGCGGATTTTCAGCCTTTTTTTTTTTTTTTTTTTTTTTTGGCTGAGGAAGGGGGGGTCTGGCTTTGCCCCCCTGGCTCGGGGGGCTCAGCCACTCTTCCCGTCCCTCCCTGGGCGCAGGCGCCAGCACCTCTGCCCTGGCTATTTTTACCCAGCGGGATCACGAGCGAGCGGGTGACCTTCCCCGAGGGACACTGCCACGTGGGGGGGGCACAGCCGCTGGCGTCGGTGCCCGGGCACCCGCCGGGCTGCGGGGCGGCTGTTTCCCGGCTGTCTGGGCGGTGGCGGCAGCCGGCGCGGAGGCTGCTGGAGGGGCTGCTCGTGGCTCGATAGAGAAGGAGGATTGAGCCTGCAGAAAGGAGCCGCTTGTTTGGCTCTGGAGGCGAGTTCATGGCTGAGCCTTTGTCTGATGGATGGGGGGGGGGCACAGCCTGGGAGCTGCTGAGGAGCTGGCGTGGATGGCGATGCCGGCATCCCGGCTGCCTTTGCACCCTGTGCCTGCTTGTTCCCTTTGGGGACGGCTCGTGCCCCACGGCCCCCCGCCAGGGACAGGCTGCGGGGCATTTTACAAAGCTCGACTGGGACTAAACCCCTCAGCCCCCAGCGCCCCCCTCCTGCCTGGTGCAGCCCCCCAGCTCTGCCATGTGCATCGCCGTCTCTTAACCTGCCGCCCCCCCTTCCCGCTCCAGGCCGGTGCTGTGGCTGCGTTCCCGAGCCAGCGGCGGAGGGCAGGGTGCCAGCGGATCAGCTAAAGCCCAGGGACGATGAGCACTGCCGCGGCCAAGAGCCAGCCAGGGCCGGGACCCGGAGGAGCCAGCAAGGCGCAGTGCCACGGCTGAGGCCAGCGTGCTGAGCCGTGCCGGACCCCGGTGCCGCCGGCTGGCAGCAGATGCTCTCTGCCCGGCACGTGGAGCCGCCGAGGGCCCTCGCCACGGCCGGGCCACGCGGATGGAAAGCTGCAGCCCAGCAGGTAGGAGCCCAGCACCGGGGGCTTGTGGCAGGGCTCCGCGTCCCCCCTGCCACCGCCGTGGTGATTTAAAGCTGTCGGTCCTGCAGGGAGCCCCGCTGGCCGGCTGACGCCATCCTGCGCCCTATGCCCGCGCCCTATGCCGGAGCGGGCGCCCTCCCTGGCTCAGCCGCCCACCGACCATGAAGTGCTCGTTGCGCTTCTGTTTCCTCTCGACCGCCTTCCTGCTCGTCTTCGTCATGTCCCTCCTCTTCACCTACTCCCACCACAGCATCGCCTACCTGGACCCCGGCGGGCTGGGCGGCATCCACCGAGTGAAGCTGGTGCCTGGCTATGCCGGCATGCAGCGGCTCAGCAAGGGGGGGCCGTACCCCCGGGGCTGTGCCTGCCGCCGCTGCCCAGCCGAGGAGGCCGGCGCTGCTGAATGGTTTGACGGGCGCTATGACGGTGCCATCTCCCCGGTGTGGACCAAGGAGAACATGGACCTGCCGCCTGACGTCCAGAGGTGGTGGATGGTGAGCAAGGGGTCCCCATGGGTCCCCCAGCCCCAGGGAGCGCCACGATGTGCTCCGGCACAGGGGGCCAGCCTTCTCCACTGCCGCTGAGGCGGGGCCGCTGGTTGATTCCCTCCAACCTCCTTCTCCCCCCGCAGATGCTGCAGCCCCAGTTCAAGTCCCACAACACCCACGAGGTCCTGAGCAAGCTCTTCCAGATCGTGCCAGGCGAGGATCCCTACCGCTCCCGCGACCTGCACCGCTGCCGCCGCTGCGCCGTGGTCGGCAACTCGGGCAACCTGCGCGGCTCCGGTTACGGGCCGGAGATCGATGGGCATGACTTCATTATGCGGTGAGGGCAGGGGACCGCTGCTGGGGGCACTGCTCGCCTGCTCAGCCCCACGGGCAGCACGGAGGCGTGGGGCGATGCTGGCAGCACCCGGGGGTGCTGAGCTCCTGCTGTGCGCCACAGCAGCATCTCTCCAGGTCTGCTGTGTGATGCCGGAGGGGCTGTGCCTGTGTTGTACGCCACAGCCACAGCCCGGCTCCAGTTGCTCGGTCAAGGAGCCCATCGTGGGTCCCACCAGGTGCTGGGATGGGTGGGAGTGGGTCCAGCCCTGCCACCTCCCCTGGGCTGGCTGGGGGGTACCCTCAGCTCATCCCAGCACCCTGAGCATCAGCGGGCTGGGAAACCGCTCCTTGGCTGCGCTCAACAGCTCACGGGGGACACCCGTGTCATCTGCAAGGGACAGGGTGGCTGGGAGGGGGTGCCACCTTCCCCACTCTCTCCCTAGGATGAACCAAGCCCCCACGGTGGGTTTCGAGGGTGACGTGGGCGGTCGGACCACACACCACTTCATGTACCCCGAGAGTGCCAAGAACCTGCCCGCCAATGTCAGCTTTGTGCTGGTGCCCTTCAAAACCCTGGACCTGCTCTGGATCGCCAGTGCCCTCTCCACTGGCCAGATCAGGTTGTAAGTACCCATCGGGCACCGGCAGCACCAGGCTGGATGCTTCCCGACCGCGGGGCTGCTCCCACGGCAGCAGTGGGGACCCACCAGTTCCTCCCTCCCGGAGAATCCCCTGGCGCCGGTCCATGGCCAGCTCGGGCTAGGGGACACGGTGCCCCTGGGAACTCACCTGCCTCTGCTTCTTTCCCAGCACATACGCGCCTGTGAAGCCTTTTCTGCGGGTGGACAAAGAAAAGGTAAGGGAAGGCTCATACCTGCTGCTGCCATGAGCACCCATTTGGCCACAGCCCCCCTCACCCCACCATCCCCCGGGGTCCCCGTGCACGTCTCGGTGCTCCTTCCTGGGGTGCCAATGCCAGAGGGAGCGTGGCCAGGACTCCAGCACTAACCCCAGCGCCTCCACCCAGGTGCAGATTTACAATCCTGCCTTCTTCAAGTACATCCATGACCGCTGGACGGAGCACCACGGGCGCTACCCCTCCACTGGCATGCTGGTGCTCTTCTTCGCCCTCCACGTCTGCGATGAGGTGGGTGACAGCTCCTCAGGGCCCTCCGCTGGGCTGTGGGATCCTGGCTGGCATGGGCTGGGTTTGCTGGGATCCTGGACCTTGCGGCGTTAAGGAGGGAGGTGGCTGCTTTGGGTTCAGCTGCAGCGGCTTCATCACTTGCTCTGGTTGCCTGACACCACGGTGATGGACACCCTTGAAGGGTGGGGGGGACATGCAGAGGGATGCGGTGCGGTGTGAAATCCCCCCAGCAGCGCCGCAGGTGCTTGGCTGAGGGGGTCCCCAGCCCAGCAGGGGGGTACAGGTTGGCTCACCCCCCCCTCCTCACCGCTCCAGGTGAACGTCTTTGGGTTTGGCGCTGACAGCCGGGGCAACTGGCACCACTACTGGGAGAACAACCGCTACGCCGGGGAGTTCAGGAAGACCGGGGTGCACGACGCCGACTTCGAGGCGCACATCATCGACATGCTGGCCAAAACCAGCAAGATCGAGGTTTACCGGGGGAACTGAGGGCTGCGCCTCCTCCGGCTCCCCTGCGCCGGCCGGGTCCCGGCTGCCCGTGGGGCAGAGGGCAAGGGTCTCCCGGCGGCCTCGGTGATGAGTGCCGGGTGGGCAGCGCGGCCCCGCGCCGCTGACGGCGCCACCCTGGCGAGATTTGGTGCCTCCAACAGCCAATCAGGTTCAGAGCTAAAGGAGACTTTTTGCTTTCTTTTTTTTTTTAATTATTATTATTATTATTATTGTTATTATTATTATTATTATTATTAAGAAACCCAGCTGAGAAAGGATTTGTAAACACAATCAATGACTGAGCGGGCGGCAGGGGTGTCCGCCTCACATCTCTTTACAGTCAAACCAAATGCT
This sequence comes from Falco biarmicus, assembly GCF_023638135.1. NCBI lineage: Eukaryota > Metazoa > Chordata > Aves > Falconiformes > Falconidae > Falco > Falco biarmicus. Next base: position 22,136,230 of record NC_079302.1, on the reverse strand, counting down.
GCTCTTTTTAAAACAAGACAACCCCCACCCTGATGCTGGGTGACTCTGGGCAGCGCCCGAGCATCATGTCCGGGCCAAGGGAGCCGCGGTGGCCGAGCAGCCTCGCCAGTGGAACCAGCTGCTTCTTTCTTCCTTTAATTTTGATTATTTTTTTTTTACCCACCTGAGGCAGCCGCCACCATTGCTTGCCCCGGGAGGAAGGCTCCTGGCATCCCAGCGGGTCCCGGCGCAGCTGGCAAGCGCGTGGACCCACCGCATGGAGCCGGCGGCTGCGGGAAGCCGACCCTCGCCCGTGCTCCGCTGCAGGCTGGTGGCTGCTCACAGCCGGGCCGGGACAGGGAGAGGAACCCCGGCTTCGAGGCTGGGCACCCGCGCCCCTCTGCCTGAGGATTGAGGAGGGGTAGGACGGGTGGCGGGGGCGACTGTGCACAAGGCAGCTAAGAAACCCGCAGGAGCGGCAGCCCCGGATGAGCTCTGTGAGTGCTCGCAGGATGCTCAAGGGATGCAGGATGCAGCGGTTGCGGGATGCAGCAGCGGGTCCGGTTCCACCGGAGGGTTGGAGACAAGATTTCCCTTTGCTTTCAGGCTGGGAAAAATCCAGATTAGAGATAGCTTTAGTGGGCGAACAAACCGTGCTTTTGCTTTTGTGTTGCTATAAACAGACAGCTCTGGTGAGAAGCTGAAATCCCAAAGTCTTTGCTCCGTTTGTGAGGGTGGGGCTTGGTTTACACCAGACTGGTACAACCGGTGCCCTCAGGGTCCCCGGGGCTTTTCGGGCTGGACAGGCTGCCCCACGGCACGAGACAGGGGGTGCAGAAGGAAACTGCCTCCCCAGAGGTGTAATTAAAACCACTTTCTTTGGGGCAATCAGGTGGGTGGGCTTTTTCTTTGTGGGAGATGCTGGAAAGCTCAAGAAAGAGGCAATCATGGAAAAGGTCCCCTGGAGAGGGACCTTCCACCTGCACAGCCGGTGATGGCAACGGGTGCTCAGCGTGGTGGTGGCACCAGCCCCGTGGTGCCGGGACTGGGGCAGGGGCAGCCCTGCCCGCACCACCTGGTTGCAATAGCTGTTTGAGGAACAATCACCATAGGGTTTTTGGAGGTGTTTTTTACCCTTTTGTACCTGGCTTTTCTGTAGCAGCCTCTTACCTGTTTTCTCTGCTTCAGTTTGGTTGTTTTTCAGGGTTTTCTTCTTTTTTTTTTTTTTTTTTTTTGAGGTTTCTCTCTGCAATCATAAAACATGAGGGTTTGGGGCACCTGGAGCAGGCACTGAGCATCCCCTGGGCTGGGGAAATTAATCTTTTCTGTCCACAGGGCTTTAAACCCCTGAGTTTCGTGGTGGGTTTTGGTAGAAGCGGTGCCGCCCCGGCGCGAGCAGCCTGCCGCGACCGCCATGGCCAGCCTCCAACACTGCTCCGAACCCCGTGCCACGGAGGCAGGTTGGAGCCCCGGTCTCCACCTTCCTGGGTTGGTTTTTTCTAGGGGAAGAAAACTAAAAAACCCCACAAAACCATGAGCAACAAGAGTGCCTTGACCATCTCCTGTCAGCTACGCTGGGCTGTGCCCGCCGCCGCGCCGGCAGCAGGGGCTCGGCCGATTTATCTGACAGTCGTACCTGCTTCCCTCCTCACAACGGGCTGGATCTGAGCTGGGAGGTGCTGCTTGGAGAGACAGGGACACATCCAGGCCACCATGCCAGTGGCTGGAGGGGCCAAATCCGGCGTGATGGGGCTGGACCAGCTCCTGCTGTGGGCTGGGCAGGGCCAGGCCAGACAATCACAGGGTGAGCGGAGGTGCTGGGTACCAAACGCGCCGGCAGCACCGTGCCAGCATCCTGCGAAGGGCACGCTTGCCGCTCCTTGCTGCCCTGAATTTTTTTTTTTTTGGCTAACTTCCTTCCTCTACTCCGCTTTGTTTTAATTATTATTTTAAATTTTTATTTAAGCTGTCCCGCTAGGACTCACGACCACTTCTGTTTCTCTGGCAGCGCGGCCACCGGCAGGAGGAGGGGGCCGCGGGCGCATCGCTGACAAGCACCACTGTACTGTACATAGAGGAGATGTAGGCAGAGGCTACGGGCAGGGAGGGGGCGCCCAGGCTTGCCCACCTGGCAGGGGCAGTCTTCATCACGGGTGCCTGATGGAGCACCCATCACCTCCCACCCCGCCAGGAGAGGGAGAGACCAGCGCTCCGACCTCAGGCCGGGAGCAGGCGGGTGGCTTCACCCGTAGCCTCTGTGTACATAGGTACTTCTGCACACAACTGTCTTAAAACAACTTTTTTTTTTTTTTTTAAAAGTCAATAAAAACCACGCATCGGAACCGCTCTGCGTTTTCCTTCTGGTAGCCCTGCCTGCTGTGCCTTCACCTGCACCCAAGCCCAGGCGTCGGTGCGGTTGGGAGAGGAGGGAGAGGGAGCGGGAGGGTTGGTGGGGCTGGGGGGATGCTCTGCTCGCCCTCCGTGTGGGCTGCGACTGATGCCCTTCCACTGGGGCAGGAGCTGAGCGTGGCCCCCCAGGTGCCGCACAGAACCCCTCTGGCCAGATCCTGCTGTCAGGTGGTGCCACTGCTCGCGCCGACCCTGCAGCCATGTCTGCTGCAGCCCTCCCGCCCCTGCCGAGACCCTGAAAAAGAGGTTTCAGTCCCACAGAGCCCCCGGCTCGGGCCCAGGGAGGGGACAGACAGGCTCTCGGGGGATGTCATTCTGAAAGCGGGTGCAGGCACTGGCAGGGGAAGGGCTTTCCCCAGGGTGACCCAGCAGGGCCGGGTCTTGCTCCAGCTCCCAGCGCCAAAGGCTGGACCGTGCCGCAGGCCCAGCATCCCTGCAGGATCCTATCCAGATGTCCAGGGGGGCTGGGTCCTCAAAGACACACAAGGCTCTTGCGTAACAGATTGCCAAATTCAGGAATAGTTAAAATGCCTCTTTATTAATATACAAACCTAGCAACATTTAAGCCAACCAAAATATCAAATGAAATAAAGCACGATATAAATACAGCGCATGTAACAACACGGCCTCAGTGGAGAGCAGCAAACTCACCCTGACTTGTGCGCTTGGGAACAACTGTCCATGTCCTCCCATGGGGTCCAGCAACCAGAGCAGCTCCGTCTCTCCCAAACCCCTTTGAACCCAAAACCAGCAGATGCGAGACCACCGCTCCTCTCAAAGGCAGATCACCCAGCGCAAGGCTTCTACAACCCCAGACCTCGAAGGGTTTTAAAAGCTCCCCGTGCTGCTACAGCCCGTGTGTCGGCTTGCCATGACCCTGCGAGGGGAGCGGGAGAGGGCTGCCACGGACGGGGAGCCACGCTGCTGAAGTTGCTCCTTGTCTGCCCCACCTCAGCTACGCCCATTGCACAACGCTCACAAACGTAAGGCACTAGGAAAATGTTTTCACAGGTTCAAACTTCTGCTGTTCTTAAAACTTCAGCAGTAGCACACTTCAGAAGCCCTGCCAGCCCTTTCAAATCTGGTCTCAGCAGACTGATAAAAGCATGAGGGGGCCTGGGGGGAGTAAATGGGTGCACCCGATGCCCAGAAGCAATGGTGGAGAAGGGATGTGCTGGTGCAGTTCACAGGGTGGCAGTCTCTGCTCAGGGGACCTGCACCGGGTACCTGTCCAAGACGCAGGGAGCCCTTCTCCCGCACAGCCCAGGTCTCCTCCACAACTGGTGACAGCAGGAGCTGTCACGCGTGCACAGCCAGGAACAGAGCAGAAAGTGAGGGGAAGGAAACACCTTGCGTCTCGGGAGCAGCAGCAAGGATTTGATCTGGGCCAAAGAGGGTTTTCCCCAACTCTTCCCGCAGATGCAGGCAACATTACCAGCAGCCAGCTGCCTGGCAGGCGGTCTGAAAACAACTGCACTCATGGTGCATGCGTGATCCTTTCCCCCGTGCACGGCTTGGGTTGCTTTGCCGGCAGAAGCGCGTATGAGCAGCGTAGCGCATCACACCTGCAAAGCAGCGCTGGGTGCCGTGCTGTACCTCAGAAGCCAGCCTGACATCGGGCACCCAGCACAGCTTTGAGACAAACAGGAGCCTCAGAGCCATCTCAGCAACCATCAGGGGCAGCAGCAGATGCCCGCTGCTCCCGTGTCCCCTGAGCCATGCCTGCACGTGTCAGCTGGTCCAGCAGGGAAGCATTCAAGCAGAGAATTTTGTTTCCTTTAATGCAACGAGACACTCATAGGATACTCTACACCAGCCCAGGCTTCTTTCTTTAAAGAAAGAAAACTCATTATAGCACGAGCAAAACAGCGAATAAATCCATTTCTGGGGGAAAAAATAAAAAGGGAAGGTGTCAGCCTAGACAGCTGTACAGGCACGGGGGCTGCTGGCTCATTTAGCTTAGTTCATTACAAATTCCAGCCTCAGACCCGCGGCATACTGCAACAGCAGCCTCCGCCAGCCCCAGTGCTTGCTCAAAAATATCTGCCGACGGTTGTGTCTGCTCACACACTCAGCACAGCTTTCCAGGAAGAAAACCAAATGGCAGGCACAATCAGTGCTCAAATACCTCACCTAAAGCTTTAAGGCATCTACAAATATTTGAAGGGTTTTTTTCCTCTCCCAAATGCAAAGACTGTTCTTGCTGAGGGCTGTAAGCATGCTACAATCACAAAGCTTACGGAAAGTTTAAAGTGCAAAGAAAATTTTCAAATGCTTTTCAGAGACAGCTTGAAGTCATCTGATGACATTAACCCCCCTCCCTTCCCCAGGCCCTGTTCCCTAACTGAATGGGTTCTTTTTTTAAATAAAAATGCAAACAATCAGTTAAGGAAAAAGTTTAAAACAGAAAAACATCCCAAACGGGGCACAAATTAATGTGACCATGTATTACAATAAAATCATTCGGGAAGACATAATCGGAAGGTTGTGAATGTTTTGCTGGACGCTGGCAGCAGCTAAATGTTCTGTTTAAAATAAGAATGACTTCTGCTCTTGCAAGCAACTCCTCCCTCTCAAAACATGGAAACTACCTTGTTTCTATAGATTTCTTCCCAAAATGTAACCATCTTGTTAAAGCGTGCTGGAAGGACCGGGTCAGTGATGTCAGTGCTGTACCTCCACAGGTGAGACACCACTTGCAAGAACATGCCAGAGAGAGACAAGTGTTTCGAGCAAGCGAGTGCGCGCACCCCTGCCTCCGCCGTGCGCACGGTTTCCTGCACTGCCAAGGGAGATGAGAGAAGGAAATGTATGTTGGAAAACGAGCAGCACTGCTGCTCTCGCCTCCTCAACAAGCTGTCCCGGTTCTGCCCAGAGCCACTGCCACCACCTCGGGCTTGTCCAGCAGTAGGGCTGCAAAGGAAGATGCTCCCTGGGCTGGGAATCGGGGCTGATCATCTTTCAAAGGCTGGGCTTCAGCGGCTGAGTAAGGGGCAAAGGATCAAACCGCAGTCACACCTCCCCTCCCGCCTCAGCTCAGCCACCCTGCCATCCCCTTGCCTGCTTTTCTTTCGCCGTGCCTTGCTTTCTGATGGGCAAAAGGAACTGCTGCACTCAGCCGCCTGAGGAAGGAGATTAGAAGAGTGTAGCAAGAGTGGGAAAACCCTGGCATAGGGAGAGGGAAGGTGAAATGGTGGAATATACAGTGGCCACAAACCCGCCTGGGAGTTCGGATGTTGGCACCTGCACCGTCTGCAAGTTGAAGAGCTTAAATTGATGCAGAGAGAGATCCAGAGCCAACCTGGCTCAGAGGATGAAGCATCAGGTAGAATGAAGAGAAGAACCTTGCGCACAAGAGGTCCCACAGCAGCACAGGCTGGAGTTCAGAGCTGCAGCAGTAGAACAGCAACATGATCCGCGGCAGCTTGAATGCAAGAGTAGAAAGGAGGAATCCAAGCTTACACCATGACTCGGAGATGCAGTGGAAGTTTCAGCATAGCCTCCCCTCCTTGCCACAAAGTACAAAAAGAAGCTGTCCAACAAGGCACACCAAATGTGGACACTGGAGCCAGCACAGAGAAAACCAGAAGAAACTAAGTCTGGCAAAGACACGTGAAAAATCACTGTAACACGCCCTCCTGAAACAGAAAACATCATTCCTAAATAGACTGCTTTAATTTTATCCTCAGATCATTAAATATGAACAACAATCTCTCTCTTCTCTAACATCCATTTTTACGCAAGCCTTTCAGTACTCACTCAAGAACTAACAAAACACCAGAGCTTCAGAAAGGACACAGCAAGTGCAAGACAACGTAATACCTCTGGAAAAACCATTTAAGGGAAGTGGCTGCCCAGTAAGTGCTGCCTCTTACACAAGTTCCCCACGCCACAGACGACACTTGGGCAAGCGAGTCCCTCCCGGCTGCACCCTGCGGCGGATGCCCCACCGCCACGCCAGCAAACCCCTCAGACGTTCAGTTCTGGGGGCAGAAAACCCAAGCCTACACGTGCCAAGCGCATGCCACTCACAGTGGCCTGTCCCCCCACGGCCCACTAATGTTTCCTAAACATTTATCACTGATGGGTAAAAAGCTTATCCTAAATGGGTTATGCTCAACCGATGGTATTTTAGCAAAAAAAAGGAATTTCCTGTATTAAACTCCAGTTAACTTCCCTTGCAACAAAAGATGCCTGTATGAACAACATCTCCAGGACTGTTCCCGTTCTGGACAGCAAAGCTCAGAGATCTGGTAACAACCCCACGACGGCTCCGCACGAGGTGCGCCGGGCAGAGCTGCTGCTGCTGCTTCAGCACAGAGCGAGGCCGTCGCCCCTGCTGCTGCAGAGGAGAGGGATGCTATTTTAGTGTTTCCCACCCAAGGTTTACAGTCTTCCCGTGCAGAATGAGAACAAACCGCCTTTCTCAGCAGAAAGCATTTTAAGGCTGAAAATCAGGATATATGATTTTACAGTCCGTGTTATTTAGATGCGTCACAGCAGCTTCCAAGATATGATTTCCAATTTCCTAACCTGAAGGTGTACTAAAGGTGGTAGCTCTTTGACTGATTTTGTTGTTCTTTTTTTAGGCACTCTACTTTTAATCATCAGATAAGGGATTAAAAGCCTTACATCACCATTTAATACCTCTGGAAGAAAACATTACACTAGAAGGACCTTCCTCGCTCTCGGTATCTAGCACTATTTTAAAACATACTTTCCAATTGTTCCCTTGACAGGTATTCAGGTTGATGAAGGCAAACTATTCTTTAACGTTGTAAGGTCAAAAATAGCTGCCAGAAATTAAATTGACTAAGCTTGAACAGCAGTTGAAGGCTACAGGTTCTGATATAAAACAAGAATCAGAATTCATAGCAGGGAAAGCCAGAGTAGGCGTTAATGAGCTGCAAGACTGACAATTACCAAACCATCTATCTCTGGGTTTCGAACAGCAACCATAGCGCTGCAGAACGTGTCGCTGTATCTCTATCAGCATGATGGAAAACTATTTTCACACTCTATTTTTGGTACTGAAAAGTCAATAGATCTAGACATAAAATAAACCTAAGCAGACATAATGACAAAAGTAGCTCATAAAACGCAATTTTAATGTCTGAACTGCTGGGGAAGAGACGCCCGTATCAGAATTTGTCTGAGGAACTAACAGGTGCCTATAAATTAGGGGAAAGAAAAAATAATCACAAGGAGGACTATAATCTGGCTGCAACTTCAATGATACTTCATGAACGAGTGGTTGGTAGAGGACAGCATGCTGCTAACATTCCAGTTTGGTCCTAACTAGTTTTAACTCTGCAGAGAACAAACTGAATGGTTCGAGCTAAAATCTCTTTTCAGGGGTTGCGATAAGTACTTTTTAGCTCGCCTGGGCTGTACACTTTGTCTCCTGAAGAAGCATCATGCCTCACCAGGAACAAGAAATGGTCAAGAAACTCCGATCAGAAGGGCTGCTCCAAGACACATCCCAAATATCATGTATAAAACTCTTTCTTTGGTTGAAAGCCTGTTTCCCTGGATAAGGAAGGCACAGCAACATCCCATAAAACCAACAGAGGGACCAAGATCCTCCTTGGTATGCACGTCCGGCACAGGAACAGTGGGATCACAGTATCTCTCTATGCAATAAAGACATGCAAGAAGTGATCAGATTTTCAACTGCTATTAGATGCCCTACGAACCTTTCATTTAAGCAATTAATTCTAACACACCAAGCAAAATTTCAATTCAGAGAGCAGTTAACAGGGGAATGTGGAAGAAATGACAACCAAGTGGAATCTCCACCTACAGCAGCCACGCAGGGTACTCTCGGTTGCGAGATCTCAAAAAGCTGTCCTGCTATGGTCACCACATTTCAGAGACTGGAGAATTTTTGCATGTCAATTCAAAAAGATGTTTGCAATCCTTGAAGAGGTCACACACTACAAAGGAATTCACCACTCACAAAGGAGAGAATGCTCAGCGAAGACCTCTGCGTTCAACCTACTACAGTGCATGCTCAAATCCTTAATTCTCTTACACCCTTTCCTGACTCTCCACCCCTAGCTTCCACAGCTTCCCTATCACCCTTGATGGGGGAGCTTGCTCTGACAACCTCTATCAAGGGGTTAAGGTTTTGGGCGTTCACCTCGGCTGCCTTAAGGGCCATCCGACTCCTTTTGCACACTGAGAACATCTGGATCATGAACTGGCAGAGCCCGCGCTGAGCTGAAGGCATGACCTGAAACAACTAAAGCAGCAGAAAGCAAACTTCAGACAAGAACCGTGGAGGGTTTTGAGCTCGTATTTACACTACTGATGCTTGCTATTTAACTGGAAAAGAAAGTGCCTCGAACAGGTTCTAGACCCTAGAAAAAGTGTTCATCATGGCTGACAGGGCAGACATCAGTGCAACACTGTGTTTGAACTCCAGACGGAAAGATGCTGGAGCAGAAAGACCATGATGAGTATGCGGGTGGCAGAAGTGGGGAAAATGTTTAACAGATCTTTTTCAAGTAAATAAAGAGAATCTTTGCTTTTGATTGTGCTCACAATGGGAAGAAGAAAAAGAGGAAGACGTAAATGTGTGCAATATTCAGCATCCCCCCAGCCCTTCACCATTTACCATCAGTGTTCGAATCAGCTCATTTTGACACTTGAAGAAGGGGTGAATCCCAGCTGCGCTGTTTGAAGCATCTGTGTGAGGAGCATGACACAAAGAGCTTTGCTGAAGGAAAGCAATTTATGATCCCACTGCCACACTCCTTTCACTCCGTCTATTCAGTCCCTTCAGCTGAGGTACTACCAAGGCAGAGAAGTGCGTGCCAGTGAGGTAGCTGATCGTTCTATTGCTGTGTGCACCAACGTGCCGACCCCTCTTACAACGCGGTATGCGGAGAGCAGGGTGAAGTCACAGCGTTCATCTGAACCACAGGCAGCAAACACCTGCTGTCCCATGCCTTACGCTGGAGAGGAGAGAAGAAGGGTCTAGTCCTCAGAGGTTCACCCCAGTTCTTCCCACCACCACGAGGTGAGGGCCCCTGGTGGGGTTCACTCCTATACAGGCTTCCCATGGACTTCTGGATGCATGCTCAGCACTGTGCTTCATCTGCTGGGGCACAGGGGAGCCTGGCAAGCAAAGGGTTGAAGGAGGGAGACCGACAGGATCGGGAAAGCTTGAAAATTAAAGTTTTAAAATATACAAAATATAACACACTGGAAAAAGTTTAAAAGTTGAAGGACAAGAAAGGAAAAGAAAGGAATACATGGAGCGAGGAGAAAGGACGGGAAGATAGTGGGAGAAGACTCCAGCGTGGGAAAAGGAGCAGGTCGGGTCTAGTCAGCACTACTCCCTCTGGTAGCCGCTCAGTTCCACCTCATCCTTGCGGCGACGGTGTGTGAAGAGGGAGCTGAAGGGGTAGAGCTTGGCTTTGGCCTGGAAGCGCTGCCCAGCAATGTCAATCTCATACTCGCCCTGGTTGATGAAGTCAGTGGTCACCACCAGCTCTTCTCCTGTCTTCTCGTCAAAGTGCTGCACGAAGCCGAGGCAGACGTGGCGCTCCAGCGTGTAGCTGTAGGCACTGCTGGTGGTCTTGCCCACATAGCGGCCGTTGCGGAAAATGGGCTCCCCCCACCAGGGCCAGAGGTCCATATCCGTGTCATGGTCCTCAAGAATGAACATGGTAAAGCGCTTGTACACACCACTCTGCTTCTGTTCCAACAGTGCTTCCTGGCCGACAAACTGCATTCCCTGGGGAGAGAGGGAAGCATCAGCTGATGAAAGGAACACAAACTGTAGTGGTGGCCGAGTTTTAGCAGACAAGTTTACTGACACGAGGTCAACTTACGCTTGGAACTTACACCCTGTCAAGATAGGTTGCTTCTATATGTAAGAAGCCCAGCTCAGATAGAAACTTTCCTATCATATTTGTTGTTCCAGATGTTAAAAGGCACAAAAATCTTCGCGAAGCCGGCCTTTAAAAACATCATTCTAATTTTCACCAGAGTGAAAACTGTGTCACCGTTTCTAGTTTTTGCCATTTTTCTGGTTCCAGAAGTCTACTGTGTTTTATAAACCAGAGGGAAACTGTAATAGCACATGAAATTTGTATCCCTAATCACTACATCCCCTTCCTGAATTGATACAAGCAGTTGTTTTGGCTTGTGCAAAGATGCAAGAAAGAAGACAGACAAGTGACAGTGGCAGCACCTGCCACCCCAAAAGCAGGATACAACTCTATGGTGATTTACATTTCAGTAAAAGCAGAGAACTCCCATTTTAGTAAAAACAGAAAACACCTGTCCTCTGTGCTTATCCTCATATTTAACATCATTAAATGCCACTTGGTGCACAGGCTGGCTTTTGCTTCATCAGATTGGGAAAACAGCTGGAAGAAACACAAACTCTGAGCATCTGTAAGGTAGACAGCACCCCTGAGCAATACAGGACACTACACAGATCACCAGGAATGCTGCCCAGGAAGGAGGAAGACAGAACATTTTTGGTATTTCTAGAACTTTGCTGAAGCATAAAAATATAGGTTATAGTTATGCACTACACGCAGCTCCATCAAAACCAAGGCATCTATCCGTTCGGCTGGCAGCCTTTTCAATTCAGTACCGCTCTTCCACCCACCCCAGTGCAGGAGGCGGTGTACCTTGTCCAGCTTGACCTGGAACTCGCGTCCACACTCCATAGGAGTGGTAAAAGCGTCCAGATCCTGGCCCCAGAACGCAAAGAACTTCTCAATGCGCAGGCTGCGGAGCGCGTAATAACCGGCATTCCGAATGCCGTACTTCTGTCCCATGTTCATCACCTCGTTGTACACGTGAAGGGCGTACTGCAAAGGAAGGGTGAAACACAGAGATGCAGACTAACACCCGGAGAGAGCAACAGCATCTGACACCACCATGGACCCTAGGGTGCCCTGCCGCTGCAGCACAAGAGGCCTGTCCCACTGGAATGGGACACGAAGCGGAGAAACTCCCCCTGGTGCCTGCAGGCAGCTTTCCCAAGCTACAAACCAGACCTTTCATACCTGTGTCAACTTGGAAAGTGTTTCTGATTATGCATGCAAGCAACCTTTTTAATTAGCTAAGGCTACAGTGTACTCTTACCTCTATGGGGATATAAAGCATGAATCCAGGTTCTCCTGTGTGAGTGATACTCATCACACGGATGCCATTAGCATAGCCCACGCTCATCTCCTGCAGAATCAGAGGGGGTGAAATCATCCAAACCGAACACAGCAGAGATCCAGGAGGAGCACAACGTGTAACACAAACCACACCGGCCAGCCCTCTCTCCCATTCCTCACTGTATTCACAACCAGCACGTACTTGCAAAGAATTTGAATTTAAAAATTCAAATAGTGATGTCACATTACCCAGACTTCTTAATCACTTCATGACACTTGGCAATAAGCCCTGGAACTAGGTCAGGACACAGGCTTGTATTCGAGATACAAGACAGAAGTTGAATAGCAGCTATCTGCTCAACTTCTTAATGTGACAGGAAACAATGACTCCCCGGTCACCGATCCCAGCTGCTCCTCTGACCGACAGCTTCCTGACTGATTATATGAAATATGCCGAGATATAAAATGGCACCAAGCCTAGAGTGAGTGGAATAGCGAAACCAAACGCATATTCACCTATCCATTCAGCAAGCAGAACCCACAGAGGAGTAGTTGCAGTGAGCCTAGTGAGTTCATTACCAACTTCGCTCGGAAACTGCAGCAAACCTGCGTGTGAATCTAAATTCCCTTCTAACTATCCAAAGCATAATTCTTCCCCTCCTTCCACAGACGCTTTGAAAAAACCTAGTGGGGTGAGAAGGAAGGAAGCACAGTCACTCACCTTGCAAAAGAGAGAGGGGAAGTGTTCTGGAGTCATCGGGGCATATGACAACTCTGACAAGACATCGACAGCACGGGGGCCGATCAGATTGAGAGCTAAAGAAGGGCAGGTAACAATACTAGGATAAGCCTGGAGAAGCCTTGCCCGGTGTCTACCTTACATATGTGCACACTCCAATTTCTAAAACCTTAGTGTTTACTGAACCAATAGGTATGTTTACACTTAATAACGGAGGAAAGAGACATTAAACTCTCCCTCCTGACAGTGCACAGCAAAGGAAAAGCTGTCTCCCAGCTCAGGGCATGCTGGAAGGAAGTCTCTGAATTGCTGTTCTCATCCAGCTGTTTGGAAAGGAGACCCAGTCACCACTCCGACACCTTAAAAAATTAACGGGCATGCAGCACAAGACATCATTTGTGATTCCAGGCTGTATAAGGAGGTCTGCATTCAGTGATTTCTTACCCGTGTACTTCCAGGTCACGTCTTCCATGGTCAGGTTGCCGTCGTCGGGTAAGCGGTTCTTCAGCCAGGCCCAGCAATGGACTTGTTGGTCAGTAGGGGAGATCATGAAGAAGCTGGAACAAATTGAAACCACAAACAATGAACAAGCAGCCACAAGATGATTCAGTTCATTCTTTGTCCATGAACTACTGGAGCGATCCAGCAGCCTCTGAGCTAACAGGAGACCAAAACAAGCTGGTTTGCAAAAAACCACAGCTAGAGTCTCTGGATCAATGCCATCACTTCTGTCATGATGAGAAACCCCAGCCTTCAAGCATTAGCAGCAGTCAGTCCAGTGACAAGAAGGGACTAGAAGTGGAACATGGGCAGTTTACAGCAGGTTTACAGGGTACCTCAAAAGCCACAATCGCTTTGCAGAAGGTATTTGCAGCTCTTCACGACCAGTGATTGTCTGCTCTGACAGTCAGAAGAGTGCATGGTTCACACAGCAATTTCTTGTTTCAGTGTGAGTCTTTTCACACACAATGGCAGTTATTATTAACAGTTTCCAAAAAGAGAACTCCACTTGATATGTGAAAATGAGCTACTTGTTGCATAAGTCTTCTTTCATACAAGCTGCAAGTTAAAGTACATTACTGACAGAGATAACATCTGCAGAAATGACTAGGCAAGGAGGAAAGCTCCTGGTTTCACACAGAGAAGGACAGTACTTTTAAGCAATACATGAATACAGACAGAAGAGGAAGAGAAAGAAAAGCTGTTTCTAATTGAAAGAGCAGCAAAGAAGAATGCTTTCATACCAATACAATGAAAGCACACACAGAAAACGGTCCAGAGAAATAAAATCAACATTCAGCTGGGACAGGCCTGTGAAGAAGTAGTTTTTTGATTGAATGCCAAAGAGAGCCCAAACTGTTGAGTCTAAGGATGAGATACTGTGATCATGTCAGTTTGCACCAGAGAGCACACAAAAAACAAACCATGGAAGACTGCAGAGCTGAGAATTAGAGTACCCATACTGCAATGCAAGTTGAAATAATCAAAAAATAGTATTTTCAGCATGCAATTTCAGTGAGGAGACTGGCCAGGAGCCAATGAGGAACCATTTGGTTTGCACTTTAGATGACAACCTAAATTAATAAACTCTAATGACTGCTGAAAACAAATTGTATTTCAATTGTGCAATTAAACATCTGAAGGCCTAACATTTTGCAGAAACCTATCTTCATCTGTAGTCTCAGACAAAGGCGTATTTCCCCCAACATACGTAAATTCAGAAGCTCCCTTTCATTTGGGTTACTGAATTAGGAACGTAAGTGGAAAACTGCAATTTTTCTTTTTAGTTTACAGTGGTGAAAAAACTTTGTGATCTTCATTAAGAGGTTCTTAAAGGCTCTAACACCCAGAGGGTGATGGATAAAGACACTGTCTGCATACTTACCTGCGTTTGCTCAGTCGTGCTATGCTGCAGTCATTCTCATAACCTCCTTTCTCATTAAGCATGCCCGTATGCACAACATGCCCAACTGGCACATCCAGGTCATTTGAGAAGAGATACTGCAGACTCTCCAGGGCCTGGTCTCCTGTGGACTACAGGAATTGAAAGGGAGAGAAAGTCAGACAACCTGTCTGAGCAATACAAATCCACTGGGGCAGTTTAAGATCGCAACGTCCTGGCCCAAATTCATTAAATTCGTAATGACAGTGAACTGATGTCTGAAGTGTAATAGGATACAATGGTGATGTAGTGCTGGAGGTCAAATTCTGTTGATAGAGTAAGCAGGTATTTCTATAAACTGTACACCCGACAGACAAAAAGCAAAGTTCTATACTAAATATTGTGGTACAACCTAAATTTGGTCATACAGCTTGACTTCCTCTATCTATCCCCAACAGGGGACACACAATTTTGTAAAAGCAGTCAATACGAAACTGAAGGCCACTCTTACCAGGCTGATGCTTTGTCACTTCCTAGGTACTTACGCTTATTTCGAACTTGGTAAAAGATGACATGTCAATGACACAAACTGCTTCCTTACAGCACTTGACTTCAGAACCCACAATATCAAACCAATCCGGTTTGTAAAAGGTTTTGCTCTGATCCAAATCCAGCAGATCTGATGTAAAGAAGAATCAACGGGTCAATTCAGAAACGGGATGAGCTGAGATCTTACATAGACCAACAGGGATGCACTAGGCAGAGGAAAGTATGATCTCACCTTTCCCAGGTGGGACAAAATATTTGACTCTCTCAAATCCATGCTTTTCCATCCACCTAGCTCCCTGTGCATCCAGGCGGTCATACAGCGGTGAAGTACGCAGCTGCCTGCCAGTCTGGAAGTCCCAACGGGGAACTTTCAGATCACAAATGAGGGCTGCAACGGTAACCCAAAGGTATGTTATTAGGCAAAGTGATTATCTTTACCTAAAATTTTTTTCCAGGTTATCAGTACTTACTAATATCTGAACCATTAATAAAATATCCTCAAGACAGCTCTGACCTTCCTCTTCTGGTTTTGAAAATCGACAAATCTGTTCTGATCCATTTATAGCTATTCAAAATCAGAGTAACAATATTTGCACAGAAAGCTTGTATTTATAGATACTTATGGTCTTATGACAAATCTGTCAAGATAACAAAACCTCTCTATTTTTCATTAAGTCATATTGACTAGCATTAATTATGCATAATTCTTCCCTGACACACTGTATCAGACACTTATCATTTTGACAATACTAATCCTGGGGTAGGCAGCCCACAGTGACAAGGATCATCTAATTCACCTTCTTAAACACTGGCAGTTCAGCCTTCTCTAATTATTGAAGCTTTTCCACATGGCTCCTATAGCTTTTCAGAGATATATATATATATATATATATATATATAACAATATAAAATATTCTTATTTAGAAAACATGTTACCCTAATAAATGTGCAGCATCCTCCCTGGTCACCACTGGGGAGTAATAACTCAAGGATGCCTGAGTACTTCTTCGTAAGTGTTACGTTTCTACGTAGGCCATAAGCTGCTTAAAATTCAGGATAAGGTGAGTATTTCTTACTGAATACTTCTACTAGTTTTGCCTCATAGTTAATGATGCAATGATTTTCTTGGCATTATCTAGTATTGGCACTCCTGAAAGAGTGGTGGAGGAAAGAATATATTAGAATGGGAACATAAAACCGCAGAAATTGAATACAGTACTTATCTTGTAAAAAACAGAGTGATTCTGTAGCTATCAGCATTGAGATTTGTATCTGAAAGCAACTGCAGGATAATGGCCAGAGTATAAAGTGATTTTTCTGGGAGGAAGGTCAAAGCATAAGGTTTTTATTTCCTGGATACAGCAGGACTAAGAGGTTTACCCAACTTCTCTGCTTTCACCTGAACATATGTTTTTAGTTTAGACTTGGTATTCAAATAATTGTTCCTGTTTTGCAACTTGTGGAGGACTTCATACGTCTACTTGAAACTTGTAAAGAAGTTGTCCACATGATCTCAGGACAGATAATCAAACAACAGGAGGCAACTATGGCTTTAGACAGGGCACAATGATGTCTCGGATCTATTCTGCAAGGTATTTATCACAAACTTTGACAGGAGAAAGCAGAGTATGTCTACAAATACTTCCTGAATGATCTAAGATAACTGTAACACATACTCTTAAGTTGGAAGCGATGGTATTTCCACACTATAATGATGTGCAAAGAGTAACAATGTTTGAGACAGTGTAATATTCCCAGTTAAGACCTTGGCATTGTTTTATCAGGCTGGAGTCCTACAGAGATACACACAGATCTCCCCATACCAGAGGCAAAGCACAGAAATAGAAGAGGGCACAGTACTGACAGCATTTCTTTTAAGAAAACTTAGTAAGAACATTGCTAATACAAAAAAACCCTATCCTTTCCTTTCTCCTCTATAAAAGAGGCCCTACTGCCACAAAGGAGGCCAGGAAGAAGGAAAATCATTCTCAGAGTAATGCCAGAGGAGAGACAGCACAGCAGAGAGGAAAATCTTGGACAACCTGGCCAGCACTGAATGCAGAGACCTCACTTACGCATTACTTCCATCACACGGTGACGGAGGAAAGTGCGACTGCTCTGAAGGGCACCAAAACGTTTCAAATCCAGTGGCCAGACGTTTTCTGATGGATACCCATTTACCATCCACTCTGCCAGGTACCTGATGGAAGAAGTAAAGAGTGAGCTATCAGCCAGTGTCTTAAGGGAAAGAGTCTAATTTTGAAGTCAGAAGCAAAGCAATTTGGACATGAGAATTTCTTGCAGTACGGAGAGAGAAGACAACTAACATGGTATTCTAAATACTAGCAGAATCTGGAAGGTTTCCCTTTATAAAACCCATCCACCAGATTTCCAAATTATTAATTTCCCATTAGGATGAAACACACAGGGCCACAGGAAGTTAAGGACACGTGGTAAATGAAGCCAGAGCCTGGGCAGGTAGCCTGGCTGACACCGTGTCAAATCCTCAGGCTACACTAAAAAGGAGGTGCCCAGTATGTTTAGGTCGGAGTTAGGAGGCCGACTGCTTTTGTCATTTTTCAGTACCTGGTGTAGGCTCAGCCACAAACCATCAGTGACAGCATTCATTCCAGCACGAGGTGCCAGCCAAGTTATGTTTAGCTACACTTCTAGCAGTGAAGGAGGAAGGCATGCTCCAGAGCTAAAGGACAAAGGCAGCTCAGACCAAAGCAGAGCGGAAGGATCTGTTCACAGTCAGTAAACAGAAAAACACAGGGGTTTGAGACTGATCATTAAAAGTTACATTAGCAAGCTAAGCTGCTTATCTTGAGGATGTAGCAACAAATGGACAAATCGTGCTTTTACCTTCAGAAATACTTTGATTCTTAGAGAACCTGACTGCAAAGGTTCTCTATAATTTATATGACAAAGAAAAAAATAATGAGTTGCTTCCCCGCTGAGTTCAATTATTAGACAAAGGACAGAAACTACTGGAGACAAATGCATATACTAACACCTGCCATGACAAGTGAGCAGCTTGTTAAGAAGGCTGTATGGCAGAAGGGATGCTGGGCTGCCAAAACCAAATGGCAATCAGAGGGAGTGAGCATCATTCGGCAAGCAACTTTGCTGCTGGGATCACACTTACATGCCTGTCAAAGTATTTACATTAACACAGCAACTGGGTTTTACTGGGAAATGATTCCATCCCTAGCTCACTGGCAGCTTTCAGCAGTACTGGCAGCACTGGCATCACATATGTGGTGCTTCATCTGCATCAGATTCACTCTGCTTTCAGAGAAATTAACTGCTGTGTCAACTTGAATGATCTAAGGACTTCAATCAAATAATAAATTAAAGGGAATCACGGAGTACAGAAGGTGAAGGAATATATCCTTTGCTAAGCTTTTGTCTCTTCCTGGTAGATAAAAATAAGACCAGTTAGCTCTAGGGAAGCTTACTTAATCCCCAGCTGCTCACTGCGATGTGATGCCAGAGGAGAGGTGTGCAGGACGGCAGAGTCCAGCACAGGTTTGGAATACACACAGGAGAACATAATCAGAACATGGCAATTGCTCCTTTCCTTCACTCAAGTTGGAAAATAAAGAGGAGTCTTTGTCAGAGAGGAGGTGACAAATACTGACCAGAACATTATACACAGAAGGATCATCTGAGCAGTCTCTTTTCCCGGTTAAAACCTTACTTACATACGTAACGGTGATAAACCACTTACTTGCCTGCTCCCCCACCATATGAGATACCAGCTGAGTTCATGCCAGCCAGAACGAAATAGCCCCGCACGGTGGGTGACTCTCCCATTATGCACCGCATATCTGGTGTGAAGGACTCGGGGCAATTCACTAACTGCATGATCTGCAGAGCCTCCAAATCCGGCATCCTGCGCAGAAGGGCACTCAGAAGGGGCTCTAGGACCCAAAAAAAAGACAAAAAGTCACAGCCTTCAGTCTCGACGCATTTCAGCTACTTCACCTTCACACCTGACAGCACAACAGAGCCATGCTGTTATCTAAACAGATGGAAACTGCTTCCATGTTTTGAAACAGTTACAGGATAAACCGTTTACCTGCTGGAATTGAACTACTTGACATGGATCACACCGAGTACCATAAAAGCAGCCACACCAATCCAGACCAAGAGCCCAGTATTGTTTTCCACAGCGCAAGAGCATGTTCAGTTTTGTCAGGGCAAACAATAGGAACAAACATCAAACAGATACCCAGTGAGGAGTAAGAACAGGCAAATCGGTATGACGCTTGCCCCACGCACTCTGCCAGCCTCCACTCACCATCAGCTCAGAGCATTTCATAAACTCTGGATAGCTCTCCCTATTCAGTAATCCCTACATCGATCTCTCGCCTAAGTACTTGATGACCAGTCTTCAGCAAACTCATGAAAACATCCTACAGACACTGCCAAGGAGTTCCACATGTTTATCATTTGTTGTGTGAGGAGTCACCTCCCTTTGTTTTGAAATTCACACTCCCATTAACTGTTTCTGATGCCTCCCAGTTGGCAAAACAGAAGAGAGTGAACTCTTCCATCTATCCTGTCCATCTCATTCAAGATTTCATAAATGTCTGTTTATTTCCCTCCCGTCATCTCTTTTTCCTAGCCTACTCAGTCATTCCTCACTTGGCAACTGTCCCAAGCTTTGATCAGCTTCTTGCTGCTCTTTCAGCGGGCCTTCTCCAGTCACACGACACCCTCTGGAGATATGCAGCCTACGACAACCCCTACCTGGCAAACCAAGGATTTAGTATTGCATGATGATTGTGTTTTCTGCTCCTTTCCTAAGAATGCCTAACTTGTCTTTTGCTTTGACTGCTGCTGGGCTGATGTCTTCACAGAACTAATACAACCCCAAGGTCAGTTGGAAGCCCATCATTTTGTATGGTGAAAATAAGACCATCCCCACACACCCCCAGACACTTACGTCACTTCACATTTATCCTCATTGAATTTCCTTGCCACTTCATTGCCCAGTCACGCTGGAAAGGTCTTTTGGCAATTCTTCACAGTCTGACATTTGAGAGCATTAATAATGGGATAAGCTACCTATTTTGTTTTTCTTGTCCAGAAGTTACCTCTGCATAGTACTGCGGGTAAAAACCCTCACAATTCAGCACCAATAACACTCCTCTGCTTTACACAAGCAGTAAAATAATCAGATTTCACATTACCTAAGAAGTTACAAACAGAAGGTCTTTCTGACCTGCTCTTTTTCTTCCCTCTCTTGTGCATTAGAATTCCAGAGTGAGAACCTGTAGTTACAGGGGTTTTTTTCTCATTGTTAAAAAGAGAGATCAGTATTAGATTTATCCTCATCTCCATCCCAACATTTAAGCAACTGTAAAGGTTATTTCAAAATTGAAAGGTGTTCCAACAAAAGAGATCAAAGCAGTAATGCAAGAGCTCAAACCACAGGAACTGCAGTGCTAGAAAAGGATCAAATATTGGCTGAGTAAGCTCTGACTCTGCTCAACTGTTCGGTATGTTTGAACGGATAAAAGGGCAATGCTGGAACACAGCACACAGTTGCTTCTGAAACTCGGTCTATTTGTGGGTGCCAGCATGTAGCTGCTTTTCACTTCAGCAGTACCTAGAAAACCAAAAAGGAAGTGGGTGCAGAGCTCAAGCAATTCACAGTGAAGCTAATATCTTCTAGCAAGTCTGCAGGCATCTACAGATCTAAAAACCTCTAGCACAGGCCAGAACAAAACTGCACCCCATCCTGGCTCCACCCCCTGGAGTTCAAACTTCTATGGTATCAATATGGCATCTCACAGAAATGGAAGTAAAATTAATTGATTTAACCTGGGGAGTAGCTGGAAGAACACACTACCACTGCAGAGAGAAATCAGTAAAAAATGCATGCGCATTCACAAGGGATGCAAAGTGCTCTGACACAAGGGAAAACAGGATCCTTGAAAAAAAGGCAAATGTGAAGATGAGAGGGCACACACAAACTTATCAAGAATGAAAAGGAGGGGGGGGGAAGAAAGGGATTCATTAACTATGCTGTGTTCTTTGCTACAGAAAGAGCCCTCCATATAAAAGTACATAAAGAATAAGAAAATAGAATCAAGTAAAACAGGAAGAGAAAGACAGAATATCTGGAATATAAAAACCACCACTGTCAATGGTGGGATGAAATCCGGGAAGCAACAATACCAAGTTCTGTCCACAAAGCAACAGCCACCGATGGAAATGCACTTGGCAGTCACTACTGAAGAGAGAAGCCGAAACAAAATACCACGGCTACATGGCAGGTCAACAGCACCGATCCCCAGTGTCACAAGCAGAGCAGCATGTGGCACTGACAGTCAAAAATCAAATGAAATGGAAAAAGAGTGCTGCAGAGTTTATGCAGTACCTCGCTGCACTAGAGGAAATTCATACATGCTAAGGGTTAGTGGGTGTTTTTAAACACTACACAGATATCGATGTAGTCTCCTTTGGTAAAGGGGTTTTATGTAAATTACTGACAAATGAAGAAGTGAATGAATTTAAGAGAACGTTCATCTTTCCCACACCCTTCAGGTAAAGGCAGACACATGCTAGCTGGTCAACAACAGCCTGCATTGCTGCTAACTCGGCCTTCTGCTGAAGCCATGTGCTTCACGTGTTTCTGAACAGCAGGGCCCAGAGGGCTGTGACCAGTGGCAGAGTCGAGCTGGAGGCCTGTAGCTCCTGGTGCTCCCCAGGGTCAGGACTGGGTCCGGTCCTGTTCAACTTAGTCATCACTGACCTGGATGAAGGGCCTGAGCGTGCCCTCAGCAAGCTGCTGATGGGACAGAACGGGGGGAGTGGCTGATACACCAGAAGGCTGTGCTGGTGGGGATGGGGCCAGGCTTTTCAGTGGTGCCCAGCAACAGGACAAGGGGCAATGGGCACAAACTGCAACACAGGAAGTTCCACCTGCATATGAGGAAGAACTTCTTTACTGTGAGGGTGACTGAGCACTGGGCCAGGCTGCCCAGACAGGCTCTGGGGTCTCCTTCTCTGGAGACATTCAAAGCCCAGACGCAACACTGTGCAACCTGCTCTAGGAGAGCTGCTTCAGCAGGGGCTGGACTAGGTGGTCTCCAGAGGTCCCTTCCAGCCCTGACCGTGCTGTGATTCATTGCTGTGGGAATCTTTCTTCCCTAACATACCAAAATGATCCCAATCTTCTTGAAGGTTCTGAATCTCCAGCTGGTTCCGTCCCTCCGTGAAGAGAGGTTTGGGGTTTTTCTCAAAGCCTCCCGAGAGGATGCCACCTTGCCAGTTGCGTATGTAGATCCTGCCATCTGGGTCTACAATAGCTGCAGACGAAAGAAAAGAGGTGGGAAGGGAATTGAGAGGAGGGATAGCTGTGTCAGGCAGCTGTTCCACAAACACCAACGATGGGGTGTGGTGACAGGCTGGTGGCCTCCTGACACGAGACGGGACAACCTCAGTTCCCCAACCCCACACTCTCACACTGTTCTGGTTCTTATGTGATACCTTGGTGAGCAAGTTTAGATTACTGAACCAGCACTAACTCCCACCACAACCATGCATGTTAACTTTGGGGCAGCGCAGTGAACTGAATTGAGCCTGAAGAGCACCCAAGCCAGGAGGATGGTGTTACCAGGAGTGGGAGGACACAGGAAGGAGTCAGACCCCTTGTGGGACTAACAAACTGTTATACTGGCTTAGTTCCACCGGAACTACACCCCAGACCAGACCTTCCACCAAAAGATGTCCTGCCCTCCCCCTCTTTCTCTTCCTATTTTGAGGACAGTTAATTTTAATGGGGATGCATCACCGATCCAGTTTGCTGCAGACCATCAGCACAAAGGTGGGCAGCACTGGGGTAAGGACAAACAGCTCTAGATTGCTTCTTCCAGTGGTAGTGCCAACTTGAAGCATTTATGATACTCCACCTGACATGTTCCGTAGCAATTGTTTCCATGTACAGAAAAGCTGTGAATATATATCTCTCTGTGTGTGTGAATATATATATATTTATTTTTTTTTTTAAATTACTCAGTCAAGTAAAAGCAAAACACTTGGGGACTCTGGTCAGGGAGCTGAATTCCCTGGAGAGTATATACACTACTCCCTAGAAGCAGAAAATCTTGCTAATGACTGAGAGTAAATAAGCAGAGCCTTCTACTTCCCAACCACAGTTTTCAAACACAAGGGCTTTTCTTTGAGATCCAAAAGCCAGAACATGGGGAGGAGCAATTACCTCAAGTGTTTGGTTGCCCCTACAGCTCATAGACATGTAAATGCCATTGTAAAGCCTTAGCTTCAGTTGGAGGAAAGGAATAGATGGGCCATTTGGGGACAGCAGCCTGCAAGGAAAACACAGTGCCAAGGCTAGCACCCTCTCCAGCCCACAAATGCAAAAATCCAAGTCTGAGAGACACCTGCTAGCCAAGCTAGAGTCAAGGTCATTCTCCTGCTAATTTGGCAAACTCTGAAAATCAACTTCTGCAGCAAAAACTTTCACAAGAGATTCCTTCTACCACTGAAAGGATATTCAGACCAATTCAGCTAGAACACACTTCACAGTCCCAAATAAGCCGAGAACCCACAGCCCTTAGTTGGCCTTTTTGTCATAAACTACGTGTTGCCTTGGAAAGGCGGATATTATTCACTGATAAAAGCAAAGCAGAGGTGAAGAATCCTTACTTGGTAAGCTGCTTGCCAGAGGTTCCTTCAAAGGATGTGTCAGGAGGTAGAAGTGTTCGCAGGCATGGAGGGGGATATTGACTGGTTCCTTCCCAGAGTGCCCCAATTCATAGGCCCACTGAAATAAAAAACAAGTGCAGGTTAGAATGCTAAAGAAGAAAATTAACTCCAATAAAAAAGGCAAGACAAAAGCACAGGTCACCTCTGTGAGTTTGCTTTCACAGAAGACCAAGTAAGATTTGGTTACCTGCCCTAAACCTTAAAATAGACACATATTTTTCTTTTCTCAGAATTTGCGTTGTTTAGGATAAAGACTGTTCTCTGTTCCTCATATAAGATCTAGAAAAGTGGGGCTCTGATTCAAGACTAAGTAGTATATCAACTTACAACGCAAAAGCAAAATAAGATCTGTACACCAAGGTCAATACTAGGCTCAGCCTCTAGAAGCAGAATAGTCAGGATTTAGGTGCCTGTACTGCTAAGAACCGGTACTAATAAGCCAGCCAGCTGCTAGGTGAGAAACAGCAATTGTCAGATGTATTTTTGCAGTGGAGAAGACATGATACTAAAGGGGGAAAAAAAAACTGGGGGCAGGGGATGAGAGAGAGAGAGAGAAGGGTGGCGAGAGACTTAACTGTCTCACTAAGGGAGAGCAAAATTTTCTTACTAAGAAAGCAAAATTTTTCATGTCAGAAGGGTGCACCCCCCAGGAGAGAGACCATGGGCAGAGTTGTACCAACAAGCTGCAGGGTGCTGCTCAGCAGTCTGTGGTGCCAAGCAAAGTGCTGTTCTCCTTCACACCCCTGCTGGTCTAAGACGCTGAAAAACATGATTTTAATCTACTCCAGTAAACCAAGCCAAAGGACAAACCAAAAGAAGAAAAAAAAGAAAAAAAAAGGAAAAGGAAAACAAAATCGTGAGGAAAGCGCACATGTTCTTAACCAAAGGGAAAAAAGAAAGAAAAATTTTAATAATTCAACCTGGCCAGCACAGTTGACAAAGTACTGGCACTGAATCTGTCCTCTGTCGGTCTCGACTCCAGTCACACGACCATTCTGGACTGCAACATGACTGACACTCGTTCGTTCGTAAATCTGGACACCTGGAGAGGACATGACAAAGTCAGTATACCACAAACCTTCTTTCCAATGTGTCAGGCTGCTAACATTGAAGCCTTATACTGAACCTAAATGCTTATTTTCTCTTTAAAACAAAATTTCTATTCTTGACCCAGTAATTCTTAAGCAAAACCCTGTTACTTGTAAAACGTCACGCAAACAATTTGTACATAATTTAAAGGCTGAGATTTACAGAACTTTTTCCCATGTGATAATCTGGGTGATAAACACACTCGAGCATAAAAAACACAAAAGGAGTCTCAACTACAGGTTTCTTTTCATTTAAATTTCTTTATACAACAAAGTCTGTAGTTTCAGATGGCAAGACTGGTTCTTCTATGGGAAATCAGTCACTTTGTGAAAAAAAAAAAAAAAAAAAATCAATTAACAGTGCAAAAAAAAGATGGACTAAGAGAAATTGAGAGGTATCTTCCTAAGTAGCTTCTTCTAATCTGATGGACTTTCACCCTTAATGAGCTTCATCTCTGTTATCACATGTAACCTTTCTCCCACTTATAGACCACTCAAATTTTGCCAGAGTGCTGGGCAAACAGCACTTATTACCACACTTCCAAATCCATTTCCAAAGCATACGTGCCCAGTGAAACGTTCCCCAAGGACTCAGGTCATACCTTTTCATTTGTAGGTAATTAAAACTCTTTTGATGTGTAATTCTGAATCGGGTCCTACGAAAGATTATTTTTATGATAAGAGAGTGTGCTTATTCAGAGAAATTAATAACCAGTAAGCACAACAAATTGGTGCCTGATCCATCACAGCAGATCTGTAAAGATTCAGTATGTTAAAAAAAAGTAAATCAGCCTGTTTTTTGAGAAAAAAATGTATTTTACAGAATCTGAACCTTATGGAAATAACCAAATTTTGGTCTTCAGTGCTCAGTTAGAATACCGACAGAGACGCAGAACATACTTTTCTTTTATGGAAAGAAGGTGACTATCATGCAGGAGAGCACTCTATAGATAAAAAAACCTCATACCATTCCGTGAGGCAGCGGTTGCCAGAGCCAGACTCACATTGGCAGATGACACGAGTGCATCTTCTGGCACATACATGGCCCCCACAAGGTCATGGATGTTGATCAGTGGGTGGAGTTGTGCCACTTGCTTTGGGGTGATAATTTCACAAGGTATACCCATTACGCTGCCACAGAACATCAGAAAAATGCCGTCATTAGTCTTGCAGGAGAGCTGGTACAAACTTAAGATCAGTTTATATTTCCTGCTTATACGTACTTCAGCGATGAAGCAATGCGTTTCAGGGAGATCAGTCGATCCTGAGTCTGAGCCAGTGAAATAGAGCCTGTCTTCACATACCCTGGGACAATGACCAAAGTCGTCAGATTTGGACAGGATCTTCAGTTCCTTTTATTCTCAGACACACTGCTTTAATAAAATTGCAGACCTGTTGCTTCCACTACTCTGAAGCCTGGAAATCCCAGATCCTCAAATATCAGCTAGTAATGAAAAACCCCATCAGTCAACTTTTTAAAAAAGCAACTAAATTTTGACTTGTGTGCTAACTCTTTATACTACATTTACTCATGTTTATTAAAAAACAATCCATAATCAAACTTCACACATAGACCTATTAAAAGAGAGAGAGGTTACTGGCAAAAAGTGATCTAATAACTGCTCAGAAGACTAAAATCTCAACTACTGAATGCAGACATTTTTTGACTCTTCCACCTGCAATAGAGTAATACTAATCTTAATTACAGGCACAGTTATTAACCTCTGTTGAGTCTGACATACATCACAAGTCCTTGTCAGCAGAAAACTTTACAGCGACCAAGTTCTTGCTGTCAGTACGTGCCTAAGCATTTCAGAGGGAGAGGGAGAATTTCAACACAACATTTTCTTTCCAGGTTATTTCCAGGATAAGACTAGAGTAAGATACCTTGCTTTGCCTACGCTTTAGCGCTTCTGGTAACCACCTTCTCTTTTTGAGAAATGAGTCAGTGCAGAAAATGGGCCATTTGCTCCAGTCACTGCAATATACTTTTTAGCATCCTTGTGAAAATTCACCTGCGTTTGCCCAAGTTACAGACAACATAAAAGCTGTCAGTTTGCAGGTAGGATGCCTTCGGTTTGCCCATCTAATACTCCTCTTCCCACTCCTCTGACTGCATTAGTAACATCCCTTTGCATCTGATTCTGTCCAAACGTATTGTTTTTGAACAGGAACCACCAACCCTTAAGACACCATCAATTTACATTTGTATTTCAGTGTCAGGACTTTGATTCAGTTCCCCAAAGACTACTCAATGATTATACTTTCAGCACCTGTTACTACTCCCGTCTCTTGTTCCAGCTGCTGGTAGAGCTTGTTTGAATAGTCTGCCATCTTCAGCTCTATGGACACATGCCTGGCCGTGCTCACGATGCCAGCGCAGAAGCGAGTGGTACCAGCAGCTAACCTGCAGGAGAAGTGGCAAAGGTGGCCTCATGCTGCTGACCAGCACAGAGACGAGCAACCCCCCATCAGGTCAGGCTGCTCCAGCAGCTCTGCTGACAGCATAAACCAGACAGCAACCTCCCCCCAACGTATCAGACCAAAAGCTGGAAGTTGGATGATGCAGGGATAATGCAACCTTGAGAATGCTTTTCCTTCAGTTCGCTTTTGAAAATGCATTGTATTCCAAAACCATTTCTAAACCATTTCTTAACCAGTCCTAAACACTGAAAGTTTTCAAAGAAAGCACTTGAATGAAAAATTACCTTATGCTTAAGTCAACCTGCCAACCTGATTCTTTCTTTCTCCAAAGTAGGATTTCCCTCAAATGAAAATTAACTTGGATTTGAGTCTGGCATCTTTACAGTTAGAACGAGTTCCTCCTACTGGACAGCAACTGCCGTAGACAGGTACACGTATTTCTGGTCCCTTTTTAAACTGCCCTTAAACCACTGTCCATCCAGCTATTTGGTGAAGGGCTGCTGTAGAGGTAGAAACCTATTAAAAACTCCCTGCAGTACAGACACAGGAAGGCAAGATAACCAGGTTTAAGCATCTCCCTCACAACCTGCTTCCACGATACTTCCAAGTCATCCTTCCTGCTGCTAAAGCGATCCTGCGGTTTTCCATTTGCCTATGCAAGCCTTTGACAAGACTGCTTTTGGCCTAGCACGTCCATATTCTCTCAGCAATCCAGCCTGGGAACCAGCTGACTGAGGTATTCCTCACATCCCTGCTCAATGACAACCCAAACAGCTGACGCATAGTCTCCCCAGGCTGAGCTTCACGTTGTTTCTGCTAACGCAACATCCTTTTTACTTGAGCATGCACAGACTGAGCTTGTACAACATTAACTCAATGAAAGTCTGTAATGGAGTACTTGTACCCAACTCCAAGCTTGTAAAGATAACATTCTTACAAATGAAGCCTAGCACCTCGTTTCACTCAGGACACCGCTCACAAGCTCTCAGCCAAGACTGCCCCATTTCCTCTCTTTGCAACTATAAAGAACCCAATAGTACCTGCCTCCCAACCATGCAACGTCAAGGAATCACAGCTAATTATTCCTGAAGGCAGCAACAGTTGAGATGCTCTAAGCCAGACAGTAAATATGCTCAGTCCAGCACCTATTTAGGGTGTTAGAAGCTGCTGCAATAAACACCTCTCAAAACCCATAAAGCCTTAGCACTGCCTCATACCCAAGGTCTCCAAACTGATTAATGAAAACAACACAGATCTGTCTGCAATGGAAATCTAACAACAGGTAAGGGCTGCACAGCTAGCTTTCAACAGGCGCTACGTGCTCTGCCAGACTGCAGATCCAGCTCACCAAGGCGTACAAAGGCTTGCATTCAGCCACACTGCAACGGCCTTACTTTTTTACAGATAGGCACTAAATCCTGCAACAAACGAGATAATCCCAGCCTTTAACCAGCTTACTGAGTGATGTTTTAGTGATGTCCGCTTATAACCTCCACATCTCCTGCAATCTCTTTTAAGCTTTGTTAGTGGTGTAATGCTTTTATATACGTATTGCATCCCACTTCTAGAGATGGTCAATAGGGGCTGGATGATTTACATGGATTTTTAGTTCTCTTAAAATGGTCCATCTGTCTTTGTCAGCTGCACTGTATTTTACATTATTACCTGTAATTATGCCAGAGCAGATGGGTATCTCCCGAAGGAACTGTGGTCCATGGAAAACCCATGCCAGGGCAGAGTTCTCCTGATGGGAAGTGCAGCCCATGGAGGACCCACACTGGAGCCCAGCACTGATCATAACCCCACCATTCACCCCTTGCGCTTCTTGGGGCGGAGGGTGGGCTGGCGGGGGAAGGTGTAGAAGACAGTGGAGTGCAGGAGTAAAACTGAGCATGGGAAAGGAAAGGTAATGCTTTCATATTTGGGTTTTGTTTCTCATTACCTGAATCTATTTTAACTAGCATGAAATAAACTAATTATTTAATTATTTTAAACTAATTCTCCATAGTGCAAGTCTGTTTTGCCCAAAGCAGTAACTGATAAGGGATCTCCATGTCTTTATCTTGGTACACGAGCTTTCTCAGCCTACCTTCTCCCCACCTTGCTGAGGAGGTAAAGACAGTGGCTGTGTGGGAGTCTGGCCTTTAACCAAGGTCAACTGACCTTGCAGGCCTGCCCTGTGCTTGCAAAAATGTAATAAGCGTCATTACTTATGTTCAGTATCATCTTATTCCAAGGGTCCAGGTGCAGAAATAGAAATAACACTTTACAGCAGACGCTGCTACGCATGGAAGTCCTGGTTCTTCGGTTTTGTTACCAGAAATCCTTACCTGCCCTGCTCAAGTAAGACTATATCCTTCCAACCCATCTTGGAAAGGTGATATGCCACAGAGGTGCCTGTGATTCCACCACCACAGATGACAACCTGCGCCTGTGCTGGCAAGGAAGCCAGGTGAGGTTCTTGAGTACTTGAGGTACTTCGCCGGGAGCAGGTCATTCTCCTCCATTTGGGGTTAGCCGCCCGCCACCGGGTATCTGACAGTAATCGGAGAAACATCCTGGCAGCTATTTGTCAGTTGTTTTTTTTAAAGCACCACCTAGATGTGTTCGGACGTTAACTCAGTACCACTCCTTCTAGGAAGGAAAAGATGAGAATCACATTACCGCTTATCTTATTATATACAAGGCTGGCAGCAGCAAACATCACATGGTGCATCGGGTATAAGTGGACATGGACAAGCTGATGAGTAAACAAACAGGAGAGCAGTTATTCAGTCCTGAAACAACAGCCTTGCTATTAAGATTTAAACTTGGATCGTGTCATGGGCAGAGCGTCACACCATTTCTGACGGCGGTATAACTTGACAATGAGCTAAAAACCAGATGAAAGCTGGCAAAGAAGAGCGAGAACACTCTCACCAACAACAGGTAGAGTACAGAAAGCCAGCGGGCACAGATCACGCTCTGTGATCTTTCATAAAGGCTACTAAGAGGATAAGCTTTATCACTGACGCTGCCGGGCCCTTACCTGAGAAAGGAAACCAAGTCTGCGAACAGTCACTAGCACAAGGCACCACGGACGCGCCCTCGCTAACGTGAGCTTTGCCACCAGGCGCTACCCAGGACCTGTGGCAGCGCCCACCCGGCGCAGCCCGCTACCCGCGGCGGGGAGGTCACGGCAGGGCCCTGTGCTCCCCTCACCCGCGGCCCGCCTCACGCCGCAGACCCGCGCCCAGGCACGGTACCGCCGTCAGGCTGCCCGCGCCCGGCCTGAGGGGCCGGCGCCACGGCGGGGAGCCGCCGCCGCCTCGGCCTGCTCGGCCCCGCGCGGGGGAACGAGGCAGGGCCGCCGGCAGGGGAAGGGCCGGGCAAGGAGCGGTGGCGGCGGCGGGCGGCCCCGAGCGGGCTGGGCCCCGGCGGCTGCCGCAGGAGCGGGCCGGGGCCGCGGGGACGCGCCGGCTCACCTGGGGCAGG
The DNA here is from genome assembly GCF_023638135.1 of Falco biarmicus. Classification (NCBI taxonomy): domain Eukaryota; kingdom Metazoa; phylum Chordata; class Aves; order Falconiformes; family Falconidae; genus Falco; species Falco biarmicus. The sequence goes on along the minus strand of NC_079302.1, from coordinate 22,105,813 downwards.
GGGAGGCCTGACTGACCTTCCGCGCTTTACGGCCGCCAGCCGCGGCACGACAGCCCCCCCCCCCGCGTCGCGTCACCCGCCCGCTGGCCAATCCCCAGCCCGGGAGGCGGGGGCGTGGTCGAGCGTCGCCCCGCCCCCTCCCGGCCCCGCGGCGCCCCGCCCTAAGGAATAAACTACAACAAGTGAAAACCTGCAGACTCTTTTTATTAAATTCTCCCATTTCATCTGTACAGAAAAAATGCACATTATTATGTTCAGAATCTCAGTAACATCTTAAAATTACACAGCATGGACATGTAAAAAAACAAAAACAAAAAAAAACCCAACCAAAACAAGGAGCGGCCAGGATTTATACACAGAAAGGGAAAACAATTTACAACAACAACAAAAAGAAGTCTCGTTAATGTCACATTTAAAAATAATAATTAAAAATAAAAGAGACTAAGTTCAAACAGCCTCTGCTGTACAACAGGAACCCGCTGGGTCTGCTTTGTACACTGTGGGGGAGGCCTGCGGTGCCACCCCCAGGGGGGCAGCAGGGTGTGCTGGGGTACCCCCTCGCCCCCCAGAAAACTCACTGTCATTTCTCCAGTATACCATCCAGTCGCATGCGAAGGTTAGGCACACTTTCTGATCCCCCCTCCTTCGGCACCAGCGCCTACAGGCAGGTCACACCTCTCCCTTTTCCCCTAGTTCAGTATTTCCCAAGGGGAGAGCTACACAAGCACTTTAACTCAATAAATGGGGGGGGGGGGGGGGGGATTTCGGGGTGCAGTGACTCACCCAGCAAGGGATCTTTTGCTTTCGGTCAGCTATGGAATGAAATCTGGGTGTTGTGGAAGGAGAAAACAGCAATCTGCCTCTGGCCAGCGAGCGGCAATACGTTCCTACTCCTCCCCGCGCCACGCAGGCTCAGGGCTCGATAACACAGGGGGGATTCAGGTCCCCTCTAAGCACAGCTCACAGGTGGAAGCAGCAAGCCGGCAGGATTGGCCCCCCAGCAAGGCGACCGCACAAAGATCAGTACCTGGGAGCTGCCTTCGAGATTTTGAACCCCATAATTAAGAAAGTACTTTTATACAAACCGACACTACAGCTGTTGCAGGTCCACCGAGCTATATTTTAAATAGCGACAGAAGTGCTAGATGAAATGTTTCATACCACACTCACGCACTCACACACACCTCAAAACTACTTTTTTTTTTCAAGCAAAACTGATACAGTAAAAATAAGAAAGTACTACAATCTTCTTTCAACTAAGTAAGGTTGTGTTTTAACAGAAGTCGCCATCCAACTCGAACGTAATTCCTCTACAACATTATGGGGATTGATCCCTCCAGCTTGTCACATTTCCTCCCTCTGTGCCCACCCGCAGTTATTCTGTACTTGAGACATTCACTCCTCTTATTTTTCATACAATGCGCTTACAGTGGATTCTTTCAATCAAGACTGATTATATTGCCATGGATTTAAGCGTCAGATTTGGGAGGAAATGCTTTGATTTTTGACCTTCATCGGGGCTTTTCCCGCCCTTTGCAGTGACACAGACATACGGTACTCGACTGAACTTGCTGGACAGTACTTGGAAGTGCCAGGAATTTTGTTCCTACCCAGATGAGTTACTCCAGCAGCCTGAATGACAGAAACGAGGCAGGAGAATCCCAAGCTGAAACTCAGCAAGAGGACTTGATTAGACCCACTAGGTAAACAATAAATAAGCTTAAGGTCAACAAGAATGAACACTAATAGCCTAGCAGGAGTGGCGCAATGAGGTGCACATCATGCACAGTCCCCCTTACACGTCATCTAATCATGTGCTGTCATTTGGCAAACATACATGTCATCTAAACACACACCATCATTTAGGAAACATATCTTGTTAACCTTGCAGCAGCAGGAGGGAAACAGAGAGCTGCATGCCTTGTATGTCCCCCATCATCTAGCCCTTCCATCCACCACTGGGAGCACCAGCATCTAGAATAAGCTCTCCAAGAGAAGGTTTTATGATGACAAGGAGGGAAAACAAACCCCCACCTCCTGAACTGCATTCTGTGGAAGGCAGCTTTCCCCACCAAGAGGTGAGGGTCATGAAGAGGAAAGGGTCCCCCTGGGTTCTGCCACACTTCTCTAGCCCAATGGCAGCTATCTCTAGTGCTCTTGATTAGATCAGAGAAGTTAAAAGGCTTCCTCAAGTTCAAGGCAACAGCAGTTTTTCTTACAACCATTTATTTTTTTCCCTGCAATGGAAAGCAGTTACCTGCAGGCAAGATGTTGTGTTGGCAACAGCGCAAGCAGGTTATTTTTGGAAGAGTACTTGTGTGGGTTTCTGTGCTTCTCAGACCTCTAGATTTTTAAGTATCCGTGAAAAGAAGGGAAGGATAGTTCAAGACTGGGACTGGTAGATTCCTAGCCATGAAAAAAAAAAAAAAAAATGTAGTCACTAGCAATGGCAGAGGGCCCCATTTTAAAAGGTGAAGAGATAACAATGCTCAATAATAAAATAGCCTGGACCCTTTTAAAGGTATGACACTGGTGATGGTGGGTCTGTGCTCTTACAGTGACAAAGGGTATCTGAGGGAACGATGTAGAAATTGATTTAGTATTCTACCTTTGCTTCAGAGGGCTTCCAGACACACAGCTACACCACCATCTCAGAGCACTCACACTGAAACCGAATTCCCAAGTGAGTCTACTGACAGAAACACCACGAAGCATAAACTAATACCACCATATACCACAGATTCCTAACACAGCGCTCCAGGCACCCCTACCTTAACCTTCTCCAAATGAAAAAGCAAAAAAACCCCAGAAAGCCTTGTATCTGAAAGTTAAGAAAGTCACCTTCAGAGCTGAACAGGGTTTACATTCAGAACTATGGCTAAAACCCTACAATTTTCACTGCAATGTCTTTTGGAATTTAGTGGAAGATGCTATTTCTAGACAATAAACCATCTAATTAGGCTTTTCAAGCTAATCAGGTTACAAAATGCCTTTTCGAAAAGTCACAACAGTTTCAAAAAAGCCCTCCGATAGCAATTTAGTTATGCCCCATAGACATTTTGAGAAGCAGGACTCGTGCCAAGCAAGCAAGGCTGCACAAAGATCCCACGTCCCTTGCTGACAGCTCTGTGAACACACCCATCTCCACAGCAGTAATTTCTGCACCCCGTCAAGTGAAACAATACACACTTATAATTGCCAAACTAACATTTGTGGTGTTACACACCTGCGCTACCTCAAGAGATGCGATCAACTATTCCTCTTCTGCTCCACTTCACATTGACAGAGGGCCAGTTAAGCTTTGTTAGCACCAGGGAGGATGGCGGGGAGAAAGAATTCAGGCTTAATTTCTGTTCTACCTAACCACTTAACTGCAATCCTACCATGCACTAATTCTCCACTGAACTTTCATTGCCCAGACTTTCGCTACTGCTTGCCTTGTGTTCGTAACACTTTGATATAACGCCAGCAGTGTCGGCGAAAGACTCACTAGCATAGTAAGTCTAAGAACATCTCACTAATAGTTTGCTGTCCATCCTTAGAGTGGGGTGAAGGTACGTTTGCAAAAAGCTTCAGCTGCAGCAAAGCTCACGGTATTATGTATACGCCATTCTGTACACACAGCATCATCAAATCAGCTGCTCCACACTCCAAAGTGTCTCAAAACCACCTCCACCGTTCCTCTAGAGAAACATGTGGAGAACTGGAAGTGTCAGGTCTTACTTAGCAGTGCACTAAGTGGAAAAATGAAAGGTATGAGTCAAGTGTCAGCCTAAGTTGGACCGTTTCAGGCACATGATTTTTACCGCAGCACACACAGGTGAGCACATCTAAAAGGCGAATAAAGTTTATCCTACTGTACACATGGACTCTCATGCAGTCACTTTGAGATTTCGCCACACTCGATGTTTCAGCATAAGCATGTGGCTTATGCCCTCCACGCCTCCTTGAGGAACAAAGATGATGGTAAGAAGAGGCCACAACTACTGGTGCAGCTTTTCTAAAACAGACCTTTGGGCTGTCGGGTGTGAGTATCAGGGTCTGGAAGTGTAACTATATATATAGCGTGAGTGCACACATTGATGGTAACAATGTGAAAGCTACCTCCCTTAAAGATCCAGATGTTTCTGCCTTTCATACAACACTGTCACCCTCCCATCCACTCCTGCTTGGCCTGCTGGACCAGCACCTGCATCCTACACCCCAGGAAATGCCAGTTGCTACAGCTATCAGTTGTAGTTGTGGAAATGAAGAACACTCTTCAGTGCTACCATTCAAACCATTAAGACCCAGACAGGCCAGTTATAAACCACTGTGCTAGCCCACAAGAAACCGTTTTACAGATAGAGCACGTTGAGCGTTCAGTCACTTTCTGCATCGCTGACAGGGCACTGTATTGCCAGCATGTCAATATCATCTGTAGATAGTTAATTCAGAAGGGTAACATCTTAGCAGCAACGAGGTAAAATAAAAGGAGTGTTAGAATTTTACTGCATCATTGCTAATAAAAAAATTGACCAAGTAACTGATCAGGGCACTTAATGCCCGCTGAGAGCAGCACTGTACACTACTGACAGGCTCTACGTGCCTCGTGTCTACACCATGTCTTTAATCTACTGAAATACAAGTTGTACAGCTCACATGAGTATTTGATCCTGGTCAGTATTTTATTCTATCTTGAGAGTGGCAGAGGAAGAAAGGGAGGACATCTTTTCAACCAAAAATATCCACAGTCACAAAAGCAGGATATTCACTAGAAGACGACACCAGTGGCTGGTGTCCTTAGGTTGTCCAAGACTATGCTCTGAAGATGCTTTACATAAGGTGAGCAAGATGTCCAAAACAAGGCCAACTGTGGTGTAAGATGCAATTTACCCTTTAATTTCCTGCCTCAATTTCACCCAGCCACAGAGGATGACTAGGATTTCAGTATGAACCATTACCTAAATCATATAGTCGGTATGCAGATATATGTCTTTCTTTAAAAATTTACTTAAAAACTGCTTGAGCTGCAGGTCATACCAGTCTGATTTGGAGAGTGAAGGCAGTTCCAACAGTACAATAAAGACTTGTCTACAGGCAGGTAAACAAGAGTCTGCTAACAAAGGGGTAACAAAAGCTGCTGGCTGGGCTGCCAATGTTGCACACAAACTTTCATAGGATGAAGATGCTGTGGATGAGATCCAGGATGGGAAAACTGAGCCAACACCTGCTGCTGTTCTAATTTTTTTTTTTTTTTTTTTTTTATTCTCCTCTCACAAGAGGGGGTGGGTAGACTATACAGAGGAGGGCTGTACAAAACTGGGCACTGGGCAGGCATTTCTTCAGCAGGCAATCCAGGCTCTACCTGTCCTTGAGCTCTCTTGTCACCCGCTTGGTGATGCGTCCACACATCAGGCCGATGAGGAAGAGTACACAGATGCCGACCGTGATCACAGAGAGTATGTAATTCTTGGACGGAGAGGTCATAACTTGCATGGCAAGGTCAGAAAAGCCTTCTGCTGGGGCAACCTGGAGGTGAGAAGGGAATAAATGAGCGTAGCTTTGCTTTCCATGCAACCCTCAGCCTTGGCATTTATCAAGTTTAGTCTCTGGTACTGCTGTGGCCTCCTGTCAATTGTCAGACTTGGCCTGAGCCACAAACAGGCAGGCCTGCAACAATTTATCTGAAGGAACTGCTGCTCAGGAGAGCTTTGTAACAGGAAGATCTCCTCACCCATTTCATTGCCCCAGACCTTCTCTACAGGAGACCAAGCCCTGTGTGCACAGAAGACTGTTAAATTCTGCACTGTTGAAGATGCATCCCAGACACAGAAAGTAAGATACCCAAGTTCAAAAAAAAAACAACAAGGACTTGTTTTCAATTTTTCTGTACAAAACTCAAAATGCTAAACTTCAGATATAAGAATTTCATCAGTTCAAAAGTTTTTCATAAATAGCTTGTGACAGAAAGATCCAATGCACAAAAAGGGAAATCCTGCACATACTGACCTTTGCAGCATAGCTCCACATTTCAATACGATCATTAAGGCGTTTCTTGCATTCAGGCTGCAACCTCACACGCTTATCTTCCAGAGCTTCCATTAAACAGGACATTTCTGTAATGTGCAGAAGATGGGTGTTACAAAATAGAAACAGTGGCTTCAACAACACATTACAGAAAGGCTGCTCGGAAGGGACACTTCGATTCTCGTAAAAGGTGACAGTTAAATAGCTTGCTAAACAGACCAGCCAGCCCGACAGGCTATACACAAAGCCCTGCTGTACCCTTGAAGCTAGCAATTTCACTAAGATTCATGATAAATGCTGCATTTTGAGACACAAGGAATTCTGACTTTCAAAAAAAATTACAGTACATATGCAAGATGTAATTCATGTGATTTACAAGACATTTTATAAAGTCTTACACATTTGCACCTTCAATGAGCTGTGTTCTATATTCCATGCCACCACCTTCTAGAGAGAACTGATTACATTCAGCTCAGCAGAAAACATAATGTTATCTCCTTAGGCTTGTTAAGGGTTTATTTTGATCAACAAACTGTTTTGGAAAATTTTAACTTCCTGAGTCTTCACACTGTCCTGTGAAAGGAAATGGGATCACAATGTTCTGGGTGCCTAAGGAACGGCCTAGCTAACTCATAAGCTTATTTGAGACACTGACATAAAATTTTGTATTTTATACTTATGTTGCCTTACATGAATAATCCCTAACAGGACGCTTTCTGTTTTGCAACGAAAAGTTACTTTGTTCAAAAAGTTTGCAATGCTAACTCCAGACTTTCTAAACACAATTGTCAGTCCAAGAGGCAGATCCCCCTCTAAGCTACAGACTTCTGCACACCCTCAGTGCCAACATGTCAGAAAGCACATGAAAAGAATTATGACAAAATAGGAATAAAGGATACCCAGAATTTCAGAAAGGCATTCAGTAACCAGCATGAAAGACGACAATCAGGAAAATACTTAGCTGCTATTTTTAATGCCAGATAAACTCAGAAAGATGGGAAAGTTCAGAACTGTTTTCCCCACTAGCTTTCCTTACAACAGCCAGACATACTATCCAGCTAGCTAACGTAATAGCAGTAACAAAGTGCAAGAGCTTGCTTGACCTCAAACAGGAAAAGAATGGGTTAGGAAATACTTCAATAAATCATGTTTCAAGTGGTCTGAACTTGCTGAACTCAGTCTTGGAGGACTTGGAACAGTTGATTAAGTCTCAAAGCCTTGAGCTATGTGAACTTAGAAAGCATAGTAAAGATTACCTGCCGTCTGTAATACTGGAAAAGAAAAACACTGACATATTTAAGCAAAGAAGAAAAAAAACAGATCAAAGGATTTCAGTATTTTTGACAGATGAAATTAAACTGAAATAAAGTAGTCAACCATGGACAAAGACTGACAAAACGAAAGAACAGAGCTTGGGGAATAGCTGTGAATGAATCTTGTGAAACCCAGTTGATTTGCTTAAGCAGCAGCTTATTTCGTTCTAGGGACGCTTTTGATACAGTCTGACACAACACTGTTTTAAGTAAGCTTGGGAGCTTTATCTGGTCTGAAGCTGATACAGGGTGGGAGACAAACCTCACTGAAAAATGAGCCCATGGGCACCTCAGTCCATGTATACTAAGAGCTCATTTTCAATGTGATTTAACTGAGGAAGGATTTCATAGAAGGGTTACGGATCTGGTATCACAGACTATTGTCAGAAACCATCTGAATGATGGAACATATGATAGACTCCTACAATTTGCAGATAACACTGCACTGATATTACATCAGGGTTGAAGAACAGGTCCCGCCTTCAACGTAAGGAAGGACTTGATACAGATCTTCTAGTGGCATCTACCACCTCTGCAGCTGCTCCACCCTATTACCCACAAAAAACTGGTGGAGGTATCTTGAACTTCACATAATGCTGGTAAGAAAATGCAGCTTAAGGCTCTCAGGACTGTGATACGAGTAAAGCATAAGCACTTACGGCGTCCTCTCCCTGGTGGAATGGCAGCACAGTGGTGTTTGATGTCTAGGGCACAGGCTGTGTGGAGCACTGGGTCAACAAATATATCTGCTTTGCTTTCTTTCAGCATGTTGAGCACTTCCTGGGGAGGGGAAAATTACAAGTACATCTCAAAAAAGGAGAAAAAAAATTCACACTGCTCAATGTTTCTGAAAGGTGCATCATCTTTTTAAATCCAGGATCATGAGAAAAAAACACCACTGTCCCTGGATGAGGCTATGAAAGCTCGTTTAGGCTGGATTAAATGTCCTGGTTTATAAGGGTTACCGTAGTTATGTTCACTAAAATACCCGTATTAAAGTACAAAGTCAATATGCCCGGGCTACTTGAGTTAGAAATGAAATAAGATGCCACAGCCATGGGGCAATTCCTACAGCCCTGGGGCACAGCCAGTGCCCAGGCCATACCCAGCACTCAGGAAGCGTGCAACGGAGACAGCAACAGAAAACAGGTTAGTAACAAGAAACTTTGGCAACCATAATCAAAAAAGAATCCAAGTCTAGAATTGCAAAGGAGGCACTGTCGGCACAATCTTCACCGGCACATTGAAACTGAATTGCTGCAGGCCAGAACTAAGATGCATAAGGAAATTTGCAGAGCTCTGGCTTCATACTAGCTAGAACATGGCCAGGGCTGCGATCTGGAAGAAAAATCAGACTTCTGCAGGGATGGGATATCTTTTAGAGCACATTCATTTTATTTCCTTTACCTTCTTGCACATTTCTGTTTTTATTTTCAGCAGATTCACTTTCAGACATTCTTCCACCTGCCCAGTCTGCTCCTGAGCTGCTGCTTCTTCTGCACATAAGCTGGAAATCTATTTTGAAGAAGTATTTTAACATAAGTAGTTCACAACAATCATTCTGCCTCTTGGCACATTTATATCTCAATACATTAGCTCATCACAGGGTGCAGCTACAGAACACATGATGAGATACTTCCCCCCTCAGAATCCCCAGAGCCAAACGCAGCCTGGCTCATGCAATATGCATACCCTTCGAAACTCAACAGCAAAAAGTCGATATTGCTTTACTGAGGAGGAAGGCTGGGAGGAAAACAGCATAGAAATAATGTTAATATATGAAATAAGCAATACTTAAGGCATAGCTGATTCAGCTATTGAAAGTAAAAGCTCAGAAACCTGACTGTACTCCAGGTTAAGGTTGACAAGACCAGAAAACTATTTTTTTTTAACAGGAAAGCAGTATTTTTCCCATAGCACAAGTATTGCTGAAATCCCAGATGAAAAAATTAACTTCATATTAGCACTGCAGAGGAAACTGCAATTCTTGCACATTGGCAGAAGTCACAAGCAGAGAACCTGACTGTCTAGGAACAGTTCAAAGGGGTTTTATGGGGGTTTTTTGGTTGGCTTCATTATCAGGAGAGCTCATGTTTTAAGAAACAAAAATCTGTTATGTGAAGGGACTTCATGAAACATGAGAGGAGTTTTCATCCTGAGTAAGTAGGTGCAGAGCTACTTTTCCTACCTCTTCAGAACAGTGCATCTGAAGTTGGGGATCCAGCCGATAATCAAGAGCTGATTCCTGGATTATCACTCGAATTTGGTCCTCGCAGTCTGGAGAGAGACGCTATTAAGCGGAGAAAGTCATTAACGCACTCAAGGACCTTTATTTTCATAAATCAATCACCTTGCATTTTAACTTACGTATTCTGTAATACTTATATGGAAGTGTAAAAAAATTCCTTTACATACAGTCTGCTTGTTACCTGCACTGAACACACCACAAGCCCAAGTTTGATTTGTTATTCAGTGACTCTTGCTCAGCACAAACCTGCAGAATTTCTTATTTGCATGCATCAGCTCCACTCACCTGGTCTGCATATTTCAACTTCAGGCATGAGATGACTTGCCCTTCCAACTCTGTATCATCCTTGGCCCTGTTCAGGATATTTTGGCAGAATTTCGGTATGTCTGCTTTGCACGCCTTCCTGAGCACTGGATTTAAGCGGTAATCTAACCAGGAAAGATGACAGAACTTCATTAGAGTACACATCTCTTCAGATGACAGAACATAACACTTCAAAAGAGATTTCACAGAAATTTCCTGGATGGCATTGTACCACCAATTAATTTAATTTCGGGAGGAAATAGTGTTTTTTCACAACATAATTTTAACTGGTGAGGTAAGAGCTTCAGGAATAAAGTGTATCAAATAACACATGCTGACCCTCAAGAACCTGACTGAATAAAGTCAGCGTGTGCACTGACAACCATGAAGGAAATGAAAACAAAGTGAATATTCTTCCAGCCATGCAGATCACTCAACAGCTCAGGCAGGCAAGTTTTTTTCCAAAGATGATACCTGTGTTCTGTGTAATCTGGCGCTTGGTAATCATTTGCTTGCATTTAGGATCCATCACTTCACTGTTCTTGTTTTGTTTCAAACACTGCAACATATTTTTTGAGTCTGCCTCTGGACAAAACCGCTACCAAAGAAACAAAAATAACCAAGATTTCATCACTAAACACTTGAAAAACAAACCCCAAACAAAACAACCAATTATATTCATGAAAAACAACAACCACCTGCCCAAGCCAGAGGTATACAGACACACACCCTAGCCCCAACACCTCCTGTTAACAAGAACAGTGCTATTCCAAATCAACTATGGGGATGGATATCTCTGTTACGGACTGTGCACTAAGCCGTACAGCCTCAACTGGCTTCTAGGCACCAGCTTGTGTTGGTAGTATCAAAAGCAATTTGCCTTTATTTTCTATTCTTAAGTTACAGCACATACCTACCAAATTCGGTCTCACACCCAACTACTTCCACTCCCCCTTTATTCCAGAAACTAAAATGAGAATCTTTAAAAGTCCATACAGATGCCACTGTTCTGCATAAATGCTGGCTGAACAAAGCAACAGGTAGTCTTCATTAGTAACATTCGGGACAAAGACCATATGGAATGAGAAAGCAGAGAAGAGCCCACTGGTACTAATTTTCCCATTCCCGCTCAGAATGAGATAGTTAAAAGTTAACCAGCTTACCAAAATTCAGATCAAGGTACTAATTTCTTTTGTTACAAACTAATTCAATGGGTGTAAGATAAGGCTGTTGCATCTTCTAATCTTCATGATTTTGCTGAGATGACAAGTCTTTTTAAAAAAGCATGAGTCTGTATTGAAGAGCAATAAATTCTCAAGACATTCTGCTCTGGCCACAGTATGGAGTCAGGGTACTGCATACAGGCCACACATACTTGTGTTTCAGGGCTTGCAATTTTGGCTACTGTGCAAGTAGTATCTTGTCCTGTGCAATACTGTCTTGTATTAACATTCACTGCTGCTTGAATTAACATTCACGAGGTAGCACTTTAAGCCAGCATTTCTAATTCTAAATTTTGCATGACTTTGCCTGCTTTATCAGTTTGACAGAAGTCTGTATGCACCAGGTCAGCAGTAAACCGAAGATGTTACTCCTCTCTGTAATTATAACTTCTTCACCTTTGCTAAAAGCCAATGCAAACCCAAACCAACTGGATGAAAACTGCATTAGAAGCCTCAGCACAGACTTCCTCCTCAATTCTGCTGGCAATTGGTAAGACAAATTTATTAGTGCACAGGCTTTAATCAGATATGTGGAGGAAGTAAAGTTGAAAGAGAAGAGTCCTGAAGAAAACTCAGCATGATTCAGTTAAGAAACTAATTACTTTGGGAGGTGGGGGAGGAAGCAATCAAACTTCCAAACCACCACAGCACCAAACCACCACAGCAGTCTTGTAAAAAGCTTTTATGGGAAGCTCAAAACCGAGAGAGCTCTTATATCTCAACCTCACCCTCTTAAATCAGCACGTTACCATTACCTTGATCATCTGCTTGCAGACTCTCATGAGTGTGTAGTCCAGTTCTGGATCCATCATCTCTGTCTCCTGCAGTTTAAACACCTTCTGGTGGCACCGAGTACTCAACTGCTTCTTGATTTCTTTCAGGCATTCAATAATCTATGACAGTGTTACAACCACAACAGACATGTTGACAAAATTCTGTCATATGCTGCTCAAAACACACAGCTACGTGTACTCCAATGCCTATCTTCACCTGATTTGTGCAGTTAAGTTCCCAACGCTTGGATTTTATCAAAACTCATTACCCATGCTTAGCTCCAGGATGCGCTTTAAGCTCATCTTCTCACAAAGATTTAACGAGATGGAAATGGACTTACTCCAAAACCCCAAACCTCATCTTGCAGACATTATGCCTAAAATCTTCAGCAACATTTGCAGTAACCAGCTGCTAATAGCATAAAACTAGCATTAACTGCAGAACGAAGGGCTCACAGCATTGCATTCACCCAGTATTAATACTTGTGAACCAGTGAAAAAAAGATTTAACATTTCAAAATACTGCCAAAAGATTTCAGTGATATCAAAATGAAAATCTAAAGCTGCACTCACAGGGGCAAAAGCCTTCTTCAGAAGTTTTCTGAAATGAAAGTACAAATTAAATTGTAAATTATTAATAAAATCCATTACCTGAGCATTGCCATAGGGCACGTTCTGGCAGTAATTCTTGATGTCACTTTTACAAGCCTCATAGAGCTCTGGTTCAAGTCTGATATCCTCGGTCTGCAGTATAAATTACAGTATGAACTTTTAAGTAGCACTCTAAAGACTAATTTACTTTGTCCACGTATTAACTACAACCCTCCACTCACAAAAAAAGCAAGCAACTCTCACAGTAGGTAGGTCCATTTCTTTGAATGTAGGGGTCTTGGCTGTGAGAAGTGGTGTTAGTGGGAAATCAGCTTTGCAAACCCATGCAGTGATCAGTTGGCTTTTTACACTCAAAGAAAGGGCTTAAACCAAATTTTAGAGCTGGTAATTTGCTCCCACTGCTCCTCCTAAAAGGGCATCAACACCAATGTCCAAGACAACTAAAATCTTTTAATGTGAAAGCTAAACATCATATTAATAGCCACCCATCTACTGGGTGATCTAGAGAATGTTAATAAAGCTTCCTGCTTTTAACGATGCTCAGCATTTGGATTATTCCATACAAAGGCAAGAGTGCTGCCTCTTCTGATACAGGCCTGTTTAAGGTGAAGCTTTAACAGTCAAACAATATATACCAGACAAAGGCCTTAAGAGTTCATTGCTGCAAGGACTGCAGCCAGGAAGCTGAGAGGCAGCCTTGCCTACAGAACAAATACTACTCCTGTTTATCCACTGAGCAACTTAAGAGCAGCTGCAGTCAAGTTGCTTCATCTGTGCTTGTTTCCTCAGCCTGTAAAATGAAGCTTTTATTCTCTCCTAGAGGACTTTAAGGACATCAGCACGTGTTGCATGTCACTATCTAACACTAAAGATAATCACTTTAGCTGAAATTCCAATGACCATTTAGCTTGCTTTAGCCTTTGCGAGACTATATTTAAGGCATTAAAGCAGACAATCATTACTTTCACTGTGAAGGGCAATTGAGCCTCGTATTGTAAGAAGACTAGAAAAAATAAATTAGGTATGTCTTACAAGTGAGCTTCCTTTTTTTTCCAGGGAGGACAAACCAGGAAGCTTTAGTTGAAGGACCTCACTAGAAGATGGGCAGATCAAGAGTTTCATGCATGCTTACCATCTCTAGCTCCTCAACACGCAGCTGTTTGCGGCACTTCAGAGAGACCCTGTGCTCCTTGGCATCCTGCAAAGTATCATTGCGCACAGTTGTGCTCAGACAGATCACTACATCCACCCTGCAGAAAAGAAAACAGCTTTTTTTACTCATATACCCTTCACTCAGATCAGCCAAGATTGGTGTTGGATCACCACATTGGAGAAACGGACCCCAAGAATCCAAACACAACAAAGTCCTTGTGGACCTGTGCTTACTTCTGGCCTGGGTACAGCTCTATGTAGAGTAACTGGATCACAATTAAAACCTAAATCTGATGCTGTCTAATTGGAGTCTAGATCAGCAGACAGGAAGATAATCAAAATGCCAGCACACCCCTGCCCAGCAAGACCTCTGCTCTTAAGTCACATGAGCACTTTAGCAAAGCTTTACTTAATCTTAGAAATAGATGAAGGTGAATACCCACATGGCACTGCAAGAAATCCTTTTGCATTATGGGAAGGACATTTATATCATAAAATGCAAATAGTCTTGCTATCCACGAATAGGATTGACCTTGTGTGTAATTCAGCCTTATGTCATTGCAGTAGGCTATTAAAAAACCTCTTATACCAAAATGAATAAACCAGCTAAAACAAGTGGGTTATTTCCCCTTCCCAGAGCAGCAACTGGAACAACAGTAACCTGCATCTTAGAAGACGACAAATCTAGCAAGGACATAAAACATCCCGGGACACACACACCACTAATTGGAATTGTTAGCTATTTTCTAAGCAAGAAAAATACAGAGGACAGACTTGTATGCAAGAGGAAAACAGAGTCATTTTTGAAGAGGCAGGCAATGCCTCTACTTTAAGCATCTGCAGAATGCAGTCACTAAGTTTTCACACACAAAACAATCAGCCTTTAAAGGAAATCCAGCATTTTCTGTCCTGTCATGAAATATCCTCTGACTTTATTACGTATTTATATGTTCACATTGCTGTTTGGTCAGGTGCTACATACTTTTTTTTGATGTTGGGGCAAAGTTTCAGCACATCCTCCTTGCAAGCCATTTTAAACTTGTACGAGAACCTAAAATCTTTCATTTGAACCTGCAAGACAGAAATGAGGAAAAAACCCAAACTTTGGTCACCTGGAAGGAAAAAAGAATAATGAAAAGTGCTACCCAAAAGAACCTTGTTGAATTGTACAATCAGCAAATGCTTTTGTCCAAAACTTATTGATGAGGAAGCAAGGGGAAATGCTGCACTGCCGCAGAAGGTGGGACCCTATCTACCATACACCAGGGAGGAAGGGGGGCCAGAAAATAAATCATCTCCAGAAGCAACCATTTATGACCAGACATGCAAGTACAACTGTCTGAATTTACAAGAAAACTTTAAATACAGTGGGAAATCAATCTCAAGGAAGGAGGGGTTTCATAACTAGCCAATTCCTGTCAACACCCTCAATGAACAGAACAGGTTTCCACTGATAGCAGAGAAAAGTGTATCTTACCAGCTGGAAATGAGTAACTCCGATTGCACATTTTTCATTCATTTCCTTCTGGTGTTTGTTCTGTATTAGACACTCCATCAGGTCCCCGGAATCAATCTGGTTATCTGCAACCTCCTGAAGAAGTGATGAAAGGCTTGAAAGTCATGATTTTCATACTCATTTAGCCCACTGTGACCAGGAAGTAATGGAACTTACAGTCTTGCTCTCTATTGTGAGCTTACACTCACCATCAATAGACCACCCTAGAGCTGTACCGCCCAACTCCACCACATAACTATATTTATAGATGTAGTTTAGAAAAGAGCTATCCCAGGCACGTGCACACTTTAGACTCAGGAGAACATCCTGTAGAGACTCAATGCTTACTCGACTTATTAGTTGGATGCCTTCATTGCTATCTAATTATTCAATGCTAGAGCAACCTAAAAGTTTTTTCAGCAGTACTGAGCAGGTGCACAGAGTGCAGTGGCTAGACACACTGCTTGCAGGCAAGGCAAAAGGAAAAAAGTTTGGTTTTTTACTGATTTTTCCAATTACAGGGCAATTTTCATCTTCAAACACTAGCTTTTATGCTAGGGCTCTGACAGCGGAAGCACTAGATGGAACTAAGAATTTTTACTTTAGGGTGGTTTTTTAATTAAAGACTTTTGTAACTGTTTACCTGATTTTACTTTTGAAGTATTTCAAGTACACCAAGAACTAATATTTAAAACCTCTAACCTTCCCCCTCCCCGTCTTTTTCCCCAAAAGATATTCACACTGTTACAGAGCACTCACATGACAGAACGTCTGGATAATGGGCTCACACGCTCTCATCAGCAAGGCTTCAATTTGAATGTCCTGCAAAAAAACATGCAATATTTTGTTTTCACAGTGAATGGACAAGAAAAAAGGCTCTGGGAAAAAAATCCACCTGTGGTAACAAGTTAAACTGAACTCAGCTTACAGGGATTTGAAAGATCTTATACAGCCAGCTTTGCCCTTCAGTTCTGGAAATCCTATGGTTCACCCTTACCAACAACATCGTAAACGTTAAGACAAGCCTTCCAGCTCAAGGGAAGAGCCTGGTCTCCACCAAAACTCATTGCTTGGATAATGTGGCCAATCTCCTCTGAATTGGATGCTACGGCACTAGAAAAACTACTACCTAAGTGTAAGGTGATAAGATTTATGACAGTTCCGAGCCAACCATTTTGTAACCATTGGAAGGAAGCCTTCCCTAGGGCACAACGTAAATTTTAAGAGATATGGGGAACAGTTTGGGGCAAGACAGTTAAATATGCAGCTTCATAACACGAGTAAAGCTGCTGACCTCACTGAAAACCTAGCAGCTATTTCTTGCAAAATTTTGGGGATGGAAGGAGGGAAGCTGCAATATAGTACTCGAAACTACTTGCAAGCAAGACCAAAAACAAAGTCCCATGACATATCTTGACTGGTACCAAAGGTCACTTGGTTACCTGTGCAAGAATTCTTAGCTTCAGTACCATAAGCGATTTTTTTAAGCAGGAGAAATGTCATCACCAGCCTAGTCTGAACTGTTGCTCATTTTTCTTCCTCAAGAACACCTCATGAAAATCTCCATTGTATGGGGTAAAAAGAATGGTCTCTGTCCGATCTCAGAGAGCTACACTTCTGCAGGTACTCTGACCTCATTTTTTTTCATCACTATCAAAATGACATGCTCAACTAATATCTTTATCCCAGGCTGAAAAGTGCTCACCTCTGACTCCAGCTCAGTGAGGTTTCCCACTATGTCTCTGCAATCAGGCACTAAGTCATCAAGATGGTCCTGAAGGCATTCCAGCTCCTACAAAAGCAGGCATTTTAGTGTGTGATCCAAGAACCCAAGTTGAACATTTGGGCTTGAAATACTGTAACACATGTGAAACTGCCCTCCTCCTTGTGAAGTCCTACGTCTCATTTAATCCCATTCCTCTACTGGCACTCCCAGAATACATATACATAGCAGTGATCGAGGATGTTGGTCTAGGATGTTACTGCTTGTTCTCAAAAGCTGCATGATAATGTGCTTTCACTTCTGGAATAACATATTTAATTCGCCCTTTGCATAACCTTAATGAGAGGCTGATTATCCAAGCTACAACCTATGATTGGCATGTCAAAAAGACAATGGCATACTGCATCTGCTGTTGAACGGCTCCTTCCCTACAGCTCTGCAGGGGCACAGCAATTTAACATGAGTCTTGAAACTTTGTTAAGTAGCAGCAGATGTTAGTTCAGTTCTGTATAAACACAGGAAACATGTCAGTATTTGCTAAATGGAAACAGGATAATGTTTATGTGGGAAATGCCAAACTTGTAATAGAATATTACAAGTAAGAGCCAGGGTGGGGTGGGGTTACTTCACTGAAGTCCTGCTTGTTAACTATGCCCTTCCCCTTCTCATTCCACTACCCTTTTCAACCTACTGAAGCCACGCAGTAGGTACAAAGCTGCTTCGTATCACCTTCATCCCTCAGTCTAGCGTAGATTACATTTCAAACTGCACTCATTTTTAATATAGTCTCAGCTATAAAGAGACAGCTAACAAGATGTCCCTTTATCCCCTTTTTGCCCTTCCCACCCCTCCAACTTTGCAAACGAAGTAGAAACGTTCCTGTGTATAGTACCTGCCCTGTCTCTGTTTTTTCACTGCACCACTTCCCTAAGTCAATCATGCACTTGTCCTGGAGGGCTGGGTCCAGCTTCACATCCATGGCACGCTGATGGAGGATTCTCTGGACCTCTGCTCTGCACTCTCGTGATAGCTGCAAGGGAGGCAGAGAGCACTTAGCGTATGGGGTCTCTACACCCATACAACGCAAACAAGATGCTGTCAGGTAAGGTACTGTGAGTAACCACAAATGCCATGTGCAAACCCAGAAAGCACGGTAGTTTTCCTGTAGTGCTCAGCACAAGTCTGCTGGGGCCCCACCAGTGAACCAGGCTTCAAAAGAGTTCGGAGCTACGTTATTTAGTTTGGATGGAGGCTCCTTTCATTCCACTAAAATCAATCTTATATTCTTAAACCTTCACTTTCGAAATGAGATGTCAAAGCAGGTCCCTAGATTATCTGCTGCACTGACCCCTTCATTCAAAGCTCCAGACTGCTTCTGGAGCAGAAAGTCAAAATAGCTCATGGCCTCGACACCGAAAGGGAAGACCAGAATAAGGCGATATAGTCCTGCTGTATGGTTTCTTCTCAGCAATCCCCACTGCAGCACATCAGAGCCAGCACTGGCAAGACTGAGGAAGAAACAAATTGTAGAAAATCAAGGGACACTGGTACAGTGCTCGTCAGACCTAAAATGCACTTGTCGAAGCTTAAAACATCATACATTTAAAAATTCAAACCACTGGAAGTTACCTAGCATTTTGTGTACAGCACTGGAAAAAAGTACAGATCTAAACTCTAATGAGTTTGCTTTCAAACACTAAATTTCAAGATGACTGCTGCTCCCTTAGCCTAGTTTCCACAAGAAAAATACATTTAAAAGCCTTTTCTCTCTCTAAGGTTATTTGCAGGGTGGCTATTGATTTCTTTGGTCAGCACTAATGTAAAAAAAATTTTAAAAGACTCAACTCAGCCGACTAAGAAACAGCATTTTTTAAAAAAATTATTCCTAAAAACGAGATTGTTTCAATCAATATTTGATCTCTGCCACAAAACACCTTTTAAATCAAGCTGTAGCAATTAATTTTTAAGCCAGGCCATCGTGTAAACCCACCAACTCTTCGGGGCTGTGTACGCTACAGTGCCAAAAGAAATGGAAACGAAGTACCCAGCTGCTTTCAAGGGAGTGCCTTGATAAAGGCACAAGAGGGCAGCAAACCTGAGTAGCTCTGAACCAGAACAAATGTGATTATGGTGGATCTCCAGACTGCAGGGCAGCAAGTCAGATCCCTACCGTCTTCTTTAAAGACAGCATAAGCACATTTACCAGTACGGTATGCTCCGAAGAACTGAAAGGATTCTTCATGTCAATAGGAAGAATATAATGGAGCATAAGCTGAAGTTGCACTCAAATCAAAACTTAATTAGAAACAGCCTAGAAAACCTAGGCTTGGAACTCCTTTTTGCATAAAACCAATTTTGCAGCTATGCTAGCTATCTACAAGCAATCACATTCCTCTCTGGAAAAACAAGGGGGAGAACCGGCACTGTGTCTAAACATATACCCAAGTTGTCAGCATGCATTCCCCTCTGCGGGCAGTTGTCACACCTTGATGTGGCTATTTTGCCTTACCAGAACAGCAGCATAGCCCTTCAAGGTACAATTGAGGAGCTAGGCATCCAAAGCTGCGCAAGTACCACCTACGTTAAATGCTTTTAAGTAGCTTTTGTGAGTTCTTGCAGTTTTAGCACAGTGTGTCCAACTTCCAAACCATATGTGCAACCCTTCTATTACAGATCAAAGAGCAGTAAGTTGCACTCTAGCACCTACCCTCCTTCCTTGCTCCTCTGTGCGGTATGCATGCCTGTACAAGCAGGAGAAAACGGCCCCTGGAGGCATCAGCTCACTCGTCTCATTCCAGCCATGGGTATGGCAGAGACGGGAGGCATCTCCCTGACACTTGCGGTAAAGGACTGTATCCAATCTGCAAACAGAAAAGTTATCACTAGCACTTCATTTAAACTTTTAACCTTTTTCATATTCTGAAAAACTTCTGAGGCAGAAAAATCCACTCAAGTTTTCATACACCACATCATTCAGTCTGCAGTGTCTAACCAACTGAACCAACAGGTGGCAAAGTGCCTGTCACTCAGTTTGGAATCAACTCCCTAATCTTGCAAAAATACACTAAGATCCTTAATTATGATGAAACCTTCAACACTATTGAAGCACCTCCCATTCTCTTCTGCAGCATGCCAGCCAAACGATGACATGAGAAATCATCTCCTAGATATCCCAAAGCAGCAGAAAGGCAGATAGATACCATGTTTTGCTTGTCTAATATGTTATGTGTACTTTGTATTGCTGCCATTTTGAAACACCACTTTCATAAAAATCCGAGTGATTAATTACTGTCTGCTCTTGATTTGAACTAACTGAAGACTCAGCATCCCTTGCTTTTGCATACAAGAAATCTGAAAGTGCAGAACTCTTTAAGGTGACATCTAATTGCTTAAAGCCAAGTGAGATATTGCCAACTTTCCAAAACAGAAACTTCAGTTTTCTGCAACAATTTAGAAGGCAAACATCAAGTGATAACAGCAGACAGTTTTCTTACTACTTTTATCATTATCTGTATAATTATTTCTACTCTGTGCATCTGCGTTAGGCACACAGCTAACACAACAGTTTTCATAAGCCAGTTCTAGCGAACAGTGGTTAAACAAGAAAGATAAGCTGACATTGCCCAGTCTGCAATATGAATTGGAATTATCTTTACTCCCAGCAAAATGCAAATACTCAGTTTTCCTTCTTCCAATCACTTAAGTTTAGCTCAAGCAATGAATTGCCTGCTGGCAACACTGTACAGGCAGGAACAGTGGTGGAAACCAGCAATGAAGGGAAACAGGAAGAGGAGGAAAAAATTAAGTATTTTTGTCTACCTATGGAGACAGTTACCGGGATGACTAAACAAACAGCCACAAAGCCCTAAACTCTCTGGTCCATGAAGCTCCATGTGTTTTGAAAGCAGAAGGTTCACAGAGCACGTCAGCTCTTAACTACTGGTGATGCTATCCATAGATACTGCCATGAGTCAGACATTCTTAATGTTTTATTTGAATACCCTTTGTGGTAATTGAAGTCCATGGCTTCTTGCCTTACACTCCCCTTGTAGTCACTGAGAACAATTATACCATTTCTTGCAGTAACCCTATTTAATGTACTCCCTCGCCTCTCAAACTTTTTCAGAAAAGCCAAACACTTACTTTTCCTCAATGGTCATGTACAAGGGGCTCTGTACATATTTAAAACAAAGCACTGTCATCTTTGGATGACAGAGTTGGGAAAGCAGTCCTCCAAAGGGAATTACATCTGCTCTACAAGCTGGAATCACACCCAAAGAAACTGAAAAAAAGGCAGAAATGGAAGCGGGGAGCCTCTCACACAGTGCCTCTTTATTACACTTAGTAGTCTGGTTTGCTTCAGTCCCATATTGCAGTGCACAGACCAGATAAAACTGGCTGCCACTCGCACAGGAAGTGAACTTCAAATTCAGTATGGCCAGAGAAAATTCTTTTAATCAAAGATGCATTGAATTTCAGAGCTCAAACTTGAGATGTTTTTAGGGTTGCATCATTTCTAAGCGAGTATCTGATTTAAGTGGGCATCACACTTTCTCTAAAAGCAACTTTTGCTTCTACTGTTCTAGACAGGCATTAATGCCTTACCGATTTGGCATGCTTAAAAGTCCCCTTTAGAACAAGCATAAGCTATACTGTTTTACCAGAAACTGCTAATGCATACCAAATGCTAAACACATCATCAAGTGAGGATAAATCTTGTTTTACAGTACTCACTTCCAATCACGAGATATAAAATACTGCAGCTCCAGAAGCCTATGCTCACAGTCCTCTACCATCTTCTCGGTATACAAGTGCTCCATCAGGCAAGACAGAATCCTGCAAACAGAAGAAAAAAAGGTGGGCAACAGACTGTTACAACCATGCTGAAGCTTCCTTGTAACAGTTGGTGTTGCCAAATCAGTCTTTCCAATGAACCATCATAGATAATACATTCAAACACAGTGAAGATTTTTCTCTTCCTTCAAAAAGATTACATCAACAACTATATAGCACATTTGTACCCTCCTAAATTCCATTGTTTTAGTTACCTCAGCAAATCACGACAAAACCATAAGGAATATTTTATATAAAATCTGGCTTAGAAGACAATATATATCAGACCTGAAGATAACAGATATCTGTCTCTGCAGTATGGGTTTGCTTAACTGGCCTTTCAAGGCTTGTACTTTGTCTTTGTGACATTGCTAAAGACTTATATTGTAAGAGAAATTAGCACATCAAATGTTACATATTTAATTTAAATGCCTGAAATAGTTACATCCTTCACCAGTGCTAAACCAGCCCTGTTATAAAAATACTTGGCCTGCTTATATGGCATAAATGAAAACAGAACTTGGTTCACACCTCCAACTCTGTAAAAATTGCTAGTCTGTCATTTCTGGACAGGTTTTAGTATCTGTGCTGGTCAGCCACACAACCTTCATGGATGCTCAACGGGAATAAAATAATCAGTTGTAACTGAGAGCCACCTACATTGGGTCTCCAGACCGTATGTGCTTGCAGGCAGTCTGTATCACCGATTCACATGCCTCATTCAATGCCCGGTCAATGCGGTAATCTGCACCGGGGTCAGTTTCTTGAATCAGTGTTTGAAGCTGGAAGAAAGAAATTGTGGATAAGGAAACAAATTATAATGATCAAAACAAGAGTGCTTGCGACCTCTCAGCGTGGCGATTCTATGCCAGTAACAATGCTGCCGGGTATGGCCTCTGCTCTGCAGTTACTAGTTTTAAGCGCTTGTGCTGCCAAGTCAATTGCCAGACATGGGAGGCCAGCACTGCTGAATCCTAATTATCGTTATGAAGTAGACCAGGAACACTAGATGAGATTGGTCACACACTGAAGGCAAACTGAAAACCTGGACCACTTATGTAGCTAATTACAGAACAGAAGTGGTAAAATTTTAATACTGTTTTTTTGATCCACCTTATGCTTTGGGGGCAATCTCATCCCATAAGGCTGACGGTACTGAACATGCAAATTTGTCATATTCTCATGAATTTCTAACAACTTCAGTCTAACAAATGAAATCCCAATCAATATTTAAAGACCAGTCACCTAACTACAAACAAAGCTTAAAACAGTTTTTGAATTGCCTGGAGAGGACAAAAAAGTTTTATTGAGATACAGGATAAAATATCCTATCCTGTTGCCCCAGGAAGCAGCATTTCCTCAGGGATGCCTGTTCAAGCTTTCAGAAGCCAGGGTAACTGCAATTTGGTCTATTGTACGTGATTTTTTATTAATAATAAAAGCAGGGCACCAGGTTTTATCTACCTAAGTCACTGTGTAAGTGAAAGATGAAAACAAAAACTTCCCAAAGACTGAGACACCATGTGTACCAACTTGAAGCTGTGATATCCCAGCACTCCCTTTGTGACTTTTAAATACTTTCAACATATAAACAGTTTCATCAAATCTTTTCTTCTTGTGAAACAGTTACTCTGATTAAAAGCTTCAGAAAAATAAGTCTGTTATTAATAAGAAAATATAATTTAGCATCCACAGGACTAAGTTTCCAAATCAGACGCAGAGCCCATGGCATCTGAACATGAAACTGGGAGATGTCTGCTGGGCCAGGGGAAAGGAATTTGGGTATATCTCAGTCTGTAGTTTGGGGGACAAGGGTAGCTTTCAGGCCAGAATCCCCATGCCCCACTTCATTCCCCACCAAGCTGTGAATTCCCAAAGACTGATGTGTAGGGCAAACTGGTATCATCATTCAACAGACAAACTTTTTTTTTTTTTGGGGTGGGGGAGGTGGTGTCAGGGGGGTAGTTGGGTGTGAAGAGCTTGCTTAGAAGGCAACTGCACACTGACATCAAGTGGTTTCCACTGTTAATATCTTGGTATGGACTTAATTTTTATTACTGGCCCCCAGCCCAACTAAATCACAAGCACAGTAACAATTTTATTCTCCATCTTTCAAAGGTTGCACCTGAACACCATACAGGAAATTTTCAGGGCAGAGCCCTATCACCACAAAACATGGAGAAGAAAAAAGCATCAGAGAACTGGAAGAAAACACAAGCTAGTGCTATTTATCCAATAGCAAACTTGTAATCAAAAGGACAAACCACAGACTGCCTGGGAGGAACACAGGATCTCCTGCAACTCATTCTCGGCCAAAGTTAGTTATGTCCAGCCTCAGCTTCTAAGGGATGTAGGCAGCTCGGAAGAGTGCTGCCTAGCAGTAACAAGCTGTTCATTCAAAAATTCTTGGGACATTTTCCCTTAAAAAATAGTAATAAAAAAAGAAACATTTTATAAGACATTGACAGCAGTCAAAAACAGAAGCCAACCCAGGATCCGGTTCATAACAGGCAGCTGCACCTTAATCAGCAGGAGAAGTGATACATCCTTTACAAACTTTCTAAGAATCAATGAAAGGAGAAGAAATACGGTCATTCTGCTGGCGTGCACACCCTACACAGACAGGAAATACTCTGCATGTAAAGTGCTGGGATCCCTTCGTGTCAGATGTTTACATATAAAAAGCGACCAAGTACCATTAGTGGAATTAACTCCCTCAAGGGCAAATGGGTGAATGAAACCTCGAAGCTTACACTTTTTTTTACACACAGAGATTAAATAAACTGGCCAGAACTTTATGTAGACAGGATTCTTCCTCAGGTCTCAGTTTAATTGGTACTTTTGGTGCTATCAAGTGGAAGAGGCCAAAGCACACTGGGTATGACGGCTCAGAAGCACCAGATCACCTCCTAGTCTTTCTGCCCTGTTTTGGGCATAACTGCAGGACTCCCAGTCCCAATTCTCAGCCACGTGCAAGATGTGCAGCAGTGAGCCAGCTGCCCTGACTGCAGGAGCAAGGGAATAATTTGGCACCAGTAACAGAAGTGAAGGTTTTATAGGATATTCCTCCCTCCCACAACAAACTCTCGCAGCTGAAGAGCAGCTGCATAAACTTTATAATCTTCTGAACTTTTATCCCAATACGGAGCTAAATTAACCATTAACTATCACTTTATTAGCTGTATTAGAAATTGGAAGCAGAAATATCTGCCCTTTTAGAAGGGCTCAGTTTTGCATGCTCAGGAGAGTGAACAGGAAAAAAAAAAAGGATGAGACCAGAGCAATACAAAAGCCACGTATCTGAAAAACAAATTGCTAGCAGCTTCAGTATAAAATATTGCTTCCACTAAGTGACACCACAGGTGCTAGACACTGCCAGGACAGCTGTAGACTTTTTAAGGGCTGATGCTCACAATGAAGGGACACATCTATCTGCTGATGACCTACAGCATCACATACCCACCCTCCCTAAGCACAGGACCTCTGTCTTTGAAGAATAACATACCAATGATATCTGCAGAAGACTATTTCATGACTGGAATATATCCAAGTTCTATATGCTTTCCCAAAGCAAAGAGCAGCTTGTTTTACATGGGAAGACACGCTCCAGAAGTAGTATTTCCTTCTGATATTTTTTTTCTTAATAAAAGACACATCTCTAGAAAAGTACATTGATAGCATAAGTAACAGGAGCCCCATCCTTTGTTTCAGAACAGGCAGAGCACTCAGACAGCAAAACCAAACTGCAAAGAGCCCTTAAGAGGGCATATTGCTAGTGCACACCCGAGATATACTGGGGTGAGCAAGGTACTAAAGCCTAGGGTAGGCAAAATAACGTCAAACACACACCCAGGATTTGTGTTTTGGTTTTTTTAAAAAAAAAAAACACAAACAAACAAAAAAACTTAGGCCAAACCACTTACGTTACACTGAAAGCCTTCATTCCTCTACCATTTACAAAACTTAAGCATTTTGGAAAGTCCACTGATCAAAACAGACAAAAAACCCACACAGCTCTCAGACATTGGGTCTGGGCATGCTTCTTGCACAGCAGCATGGTTAATTGTGAGTGCAGACTCTCACATGCAAGATTATTCTGTTGAGGTGTCTCACAAGAAATGGAACTTCTCAGATCAAGAAATCAGGGTTTGAGAAAGTTTGAGAGCATATCTTGTTGACAGTTTTCAATATAAAGAATCACTCATTCCTGCAGGAAAGGGTATGAGCACATATGCCTGCAGGAAAACATCATGGAAGTTCTTTGGTTATGTTTTGTTGTTTTGGGATTATGTTGGTTTTGGCAGATGGACAAGTATCTGCTTTCATAAGGCAAGTAGAACCAGAGCAAACCTTGACAGACAGGACAGTAAGTGAAACCAGATCCAAATTAGATGTTTCCCCTTCCAATTTCCTCAAACAAACCACCTAAGGCAAGTATGTCTAGCTGTACAGCTTCTACAACAAAGAATTTGAGGACAAGCCCCACTGCTTTGAGCTAGCCAAGAAATCAAAGTGCTATATTAGCATTACCTAATGGTGCTACTAAAAGCACAAGTTTTTGACTCTGCATAGAAAAGACAACATCTGGAGGCGGGCCCAAAGCACCCCAGCCAGTTCTGCTGGAACAACCCCAAAGCAAGCATGCTGTTTTCCTCTGTTACTGCAGGTGAAAAGGTAGAGATGCCACAGACCAGCAGTTCCACCATCAACAGCCCCATCAAAGGTCAATTTTAGAGCATCAGCACCTCGTTCCTGAAACAAGAACTGCCCAGGGACATCAGAAAGCATGAAACAATAGTACTCAGCTTTAGTCTAGCTGGACTTGAGCTGAAGTCATGTGGAGCAAGCACTAGCCAGGAAGCAAGCTGGCAGGGAGGTGCCTGAAAAAGCCATCCTATCTGCATGAGGATCTACCAGAGTTACAAACTGATTATCTCACCAAAATTACACTGCAAGAGAAGAAAACCCAAAAAAACACCCAAACTAGACAACAAAAATATCAGTCCTTGCTTTTTGATGCTTACAATTTTTAGAAACCCTGACACAGGTCAATCTTTCTCCCATGAATGAATTTACCAAAGCAGCACTTCTGAGACCATCCACGTGTCTCAAAGACTGAACTATGCTGACACATGGCAACTAAGCAGCTGAGAAACCAGCTTCAGACAAGCTGCAGTGGCTCAGCAGAAGCATATGTCAAAGGTGCTCTCTAGGTATCCAAAAGGAACTGAAGTAGCTCCAGCTACTACCAAGGGATGGATCCCTAACATGCCTTCTTCATGGCCTGTCATATGGGCCAATCTCATATGACAGGGAGTTTGAGTGTCTTGCACAAGCCACACAGTATCTGGAAGGGTTTCAGAAAATATTCCCTTCCTTACAAACATAATTTACCTACCATAGAAGGTAGAAGCAGGAAGCTCATTCTAACAAAATACATCAAAACAGAACAAAACCCGTGATGACCAAGACAAACATTACCATTCAAATACAAAAATATCAACAGTAAATGACTTAGTACCTCAGAAGTTGTAAGCAGCTATACAATAGCCAGTTCACAGGAACCCAGAACATTGGAACGTTTATCCTATTCTTGCAATCATCTATTTCTTCTTGCCCACAAAAATACGGGCAAAAACATATTTTATAAGAACACCACTTAATTTGCTCCTGCTGTCTTTTGCACAGAGAACAGAACAGGTCATTTAACTTGAAGGGGAGTCATGAACAGGCCCTGCTGCTGCATCAACTTGCTGTACAAAAATAAAGCACTAGCTTAAGCAGAAGAGAACTGGAAAAAAAAAAACCCTATAGATTTCCACAGACATTCTTTTTCTCCAGAAGGCTAAAATCTTACATCATTTTGGGGGGGTCCGCTGCACTGACTTATGACTTGTTCAGAACATGCACTTCATGATCTGGAAGTTATTTGCAAGATGAACCGATCTGACAATTTGCACATAATCAAATTCTGAGGCAGCAAGTTCAATTTCATATTTAAACAGAAACAAGTATTCAGTTTTTCACACAAATGTTGCAAAGTCTAAGTCATGCACTACAGCTCACTGCAGGAATGACTCAAACTGTACAGCTGCTGCACCAATACACCTGGTATTTCTGCAAAAATAAGCTTCATCACAAAACCACCCTATGCCTTACAAAAACTTAACGGATATTAACTTATCTCTGCTAACATACACAAACTGACAACATTTTGGGCTCAGGCCTTAAGCTACACTTACACTTAAAATGGACTACAGTAGTTTCTTATATTGCAGAAAGTCAAGAGCATACATCTCCCCAAATTCCTACGTGAGTGCTAACACTCCCCAGTCTTTTTTGGCACTGATTTCACTCTTCCAGGCTCATGGGCCATTAAAAGCAAGTATTAAATGCAAAAATGTCATATCACATTAAAAAGCACTAATGAGTTTGCACAAATATTAAATAACTGTTAAAAAGACTACATACAGGATGCACCTAAGCCAAAAATGAGTTTAAAAAAGGCAAAATAATCCCGTTTTGGAGAACATTTCCTCCAGTGGCTGGAACTACAATGACACACAGCAGTATGCTGTACCTACTTGTCCCTGAAGTTCCATTTCCACTGTTTAAGCTGAATGAAATATCAAAAATAAAACTGAGTGGAAAGGCGCTTTAAGAAGATTTAGTGCATTTCCAAGGACAGGGCACAGGGGGCAAGGGCAGGAGAAGGAATGTTTTAAAACTTATAAAAAGGTAAGTTTCCCTACATCCTGCACCCAAGAGAGAATCCCATGACTTGAAAGCTGCTGCAGAAGAACTGCTAGAGATCCAGTATAAAATTCCAGAGCAAAACAATCCAAAACGTATTTGAGGGGGAAAAAAAACCCCAACACATTAATGTGCTGCTAGATACCAAGTTCTAGCAGACCTCTGTACCCTGCAGAGCCAGACTGCCTTCAGCAGAATCTCCATCGCGAGGCAAAACATTAACAGATGAAATCAGCCCTTCTACCAACTGAGCAACCTAAAAGTGAAGTGATAGAAAAGCATCTTACTGCCTGCTGACAATTCAGCCCGACGTTTCCCTTTTCACCCCGTACTACTTTCATCAGGCAATGCAGGGTGCGGCCTTTCCGATGCAGGCCTGAGCAGTGGTGCTCTATCTCTCCTCGGCAGCTCAGGATGATTTCTGGGCTCAGTGAGAAGTCTTCCATTAGCATGCGCCGGTAATCCAACATTTCACCCTGACACTCGCTGCTCACTTGTCGACCTGAGCCAAGAGAAGATGACATGACTTAGTATTAATGCTTAGCAGAGCCCTTCTTAACCTATGCTACCATCACATTGGAAAAATAGGGACAACATCCACACTCTGGACAACAACAGGTTGCAACAAATGTGCTAGAGCAGACGTGTTGGGGATTATGGTAGCTCTTGTCGCTTAACTGAACCTGCAAAACATAGCCAGTCTATGGATTCAATACGTGTTTTTTTTAAAAGGATTCCTAAAAGATTAGGAGAATTTTATTTTGGATTTCACATTACAGGAGTTGATCTGCAGTTCTGTAGCACAGGTCAGCTTTTCCCTGTATGCTTGTTTTTCCACTGCAGAAACGGAAATCACCTCTGGTAATTTACCAGCTTGATGTGTAATTTGGGGAGAAATTTGTCTGGAGAGCAGGTTAAAACATTTTCTCCAAGGAAAAGGTTTTCTACAGCAACAGCACATACTTGTTCAGGAAGCCAAAAAACCCCAGAATAGAACATGTTACCAAGAGTAGTATATACAGAGTGTCTAACAAACCACTGTAGCTGCACAGAAATCTAGCTTTAATAAATGCTTACATCTGCTATAAGCTTTCCCACAGCCTCCATGCAGACAGTTTGGTAGGGTATTTTTAAAATCAAAATGAACAAGTTGGCTTTTTTGCTATGCCCTCCTGGTAGCACCCACCACAACCTAGTCATATGCGTACAATGCCCCATGCAAGAGAGGTCCTACATCCCAACACGGGCTCCCAGCCATTATCATACAGACACATGGAGGTGTGTGGAATAATTAGCGCTCCTCCTAGGTTATGCTTCATGCATGAGCCACGCGCTGCAGAACCCGTTCCACCATGAGAGTGGAAATTAGTAACTGAACAGCAGTTTTCTGCATGTAATTCAGGAAAGCACCTGCCCTACCGCAGGGAAATGGGGAAAAAACCCCACCCACAACTTCTCCACAAACAGGACACATCATTTCCACATCAATCAGAAGCAGTAAGTTATTCACTCATAAATGCACCAACTGCTTATGGTGTTACAGCAGTCTTTTCCTCCCATGCCAGAGGCACTGCAGCATGCAGACCTGCTGCTGAATCAGAAACCACTCAGCTGCATGCCAAGGGGAAAAAACAAAACTCTCCAGTACAGATCTAGAGGATATATAACAAGTTGGTTTCCTTATTATAGCAATTTCACAGAGAACCTTTAGCATGGTTCTGCTTCACAGGGCCTTCTAATACCTCTGAGATGGCAAATAGTGTTAGGACATCTTCAGCTTACACTAACTTAAATGAAAAAAAAAAAATTCTCACTTATATTCCTCCTATATAAGAAAAACTAGAGTTAGAGGAATTAAGGTATTTACCCAAGCTACCAAACTGCAAGGAAAGCTATTACTTACAAGAGGCAGAGGAGTGACTTATCCCTGGATTTCCCTGAGTGATGATAAACAGGCTCCCCATTCTGTATTTTAACCTAGTGGCATATTTTATGCTTACTACGTAAAGGAAGAAAATAGCTGCTTGAATTCACAGTGAATAGAAGGATTTGCAATTACACATCATCCACCCAAGCGGGATTCGCTATTTTGCATTTTAAACTTCTTGTCTACACAACACAAGTCAGTGTCAGAGGTTTACTCAGCTATTCTAATCTTCAAAACAACAGTGATGAAAGCATTATGAGGAAACTTGCCTCTGAAGTTTGGAAAAGGTTACTTGGAGAAGGGGACTGTAAGTACATGTTGAAGCTGAAAGTCCAAGAGAAACTTTTAAAATCAAGATCCCAGCAAGTCACACGTCTTGACTGAACTCTGCTTACCTCTGTGCACAGCAGACTCTAAGCACATCAACAAATAGGAAAGCCTGGCTTCCCGAGACCGGGGAAGGTTCTCCACATTACAGCGGTACTTCTTCAGATCACTTTTACAAGACTTTGCTAGTGAGTAACTGACTTTGTAGTCTTGGGCAATCAGCTTCTGGCGGGTTGTCAGCGCATCACGACACTGCAGGAGACACATTGGGATGGCTGAATGAGCTACCGCACGCTGGTGGTGGAGAGCTAGACCTGCTGCTGTTAACTTTTCAAGTTGCATTTCAAAAGACAATTGATGTTTTAGAATTCACGCATTTAATCTGGACTGCAGTGAAATTGCATTTGTCTCATAGAAACCACACTTAACAATGCACACAGAGGTCAACAGATCAAGGGTTTTAAGGCAGCAGCTCTCTGCAGAGCGCTGCTTAAAATTGCACATTCATCCAGCTTTTTGTGAAGAGCTATGGCTGAGAACGTGACTCATTCTCAGTAACTAGGATCAGTTGCTGACATTTATCCCAGCTGTGGCACATGCTCACCCCCATGCCCTCAAGAAACTACTTCTTCCAGTTGCATTTACAAAATAGCATGTTCTTTGGATTTGTTCTGCAACGTGCTGAACAGATGACAGCAGATAAAGCAGTCTAACCATGGGAATTTCTAGCCATTTTCCACAACTGATGAGGCTCATGAGGATGCACTGTGGCCAAACCCGTACCCAGCAGCTGCAAGAACAACCCTCTAAATCTCATCCAAAATAGAGCCTGTAAAAATACTGCTACGCTTCGTAGCTTTTGGTTTAAATTATATGAAAATTAAAGCTGATGGCAGCAGATAATTCAGAATAGCTCAGGCAAATTTGTCCACTCTTAGCCTATTCAAAAGGAAGGAAAATGTGCACATGTATGGTGGGGAGAAACAGGGACCAATCTCAGCAGAAGAAACAGAGATGACCTATAGCCCTCCCCCTTACATCAGGTTCTTGACTTCTCTCCCCCTCCTTCCCATACCTACTCCAGGACCTGGGAAGCCCTACTTCAAAGATATTCGCACTCCCTCCTTCATGCTCCTATCTCTGTGCCAAGACTGAGACCAGACAGACTTAAAGCTCCGGACACAGGCAGATACAGGCTCACAGATCCCTCACCCCCCAGAGCAGGGGAAGGTCAGATACAGCCAGGGAGCCCAGCCCAGCGAGCAGTTACACAAAACAAGCCACCCACTAGGCAGCTATTGTTGGCTAGACATGTATGCAGCAGCTGATGCCATCAGCAAGAAGGGACTTTTTACTGGGTAACAGCTTCTACAAAACTAGTGACTTTGCAGATGGTCCTGCCTTGGCAGCTACGAGAGTGAGAACTAGATTTTGTGTTCCTCCTGCTCTGCAAACTGCACACTCAGAGTGTCCACCCCTCTCTCCCCACCAAGTTATCTGCTACAGCTTTGTCTAACTTACCAACATCTTACATTTGTATCTTAGCTGACCATGGAAACAACCCCTCCAAACCCACCACTCTCCCTGTACAACCAAAACCAGGTTAAGCAAAAATAGCAGTCCCTTTCAGTAATGCACTTATACAAAATGAAGCTTTGTTTCAACCCTGCGGGGATCACTCCGTTTTGAGTTTGTTAATTGGAACCAAGCTTTCAGATAGCTAACGCAGTTAAAGAAAAGGAAATTAGTCTGATCCCTCCAGGCCTCTGAATGGGGCTCCTTTAGTGGAGCTCCAAAAAGGAGGGCTTTAGAGATATCCATCTCTGTATCCTTTCAGACAGATGATATAATTTCATAGAAAACCAAATGCTATGATGCTGCTTCTGAAATCACTGAAAGCATTGCTGCCTTCCCAAAGCACCTACATCAATACAAATTCTTTTCAGGACTGGCTTCCCAGAACATTATTTGTTGTTGAAAACCACATGTTCAGCAAAAACATAAGGAAAACTTCAGTAGCTGAACTGTGCATCTTTCCCACAGAATTTGCTGTTTCGTAGACAGACACTAATAGCCTTCAAAACAGGAGTGAAACACACGCCGCTTCCTGTGCGGAGGCATTTGGGCATTTTGTTTCTAATCTGTACATTATGACAGCATTTATCCAAGGCTTACCCCAACATGGTGTAACTTCTACTTTAAACACTCAATCACAGCACTGTGACTTGAGCTCCTTGTCTACCTTCCCAAATTACCCACCCAAAAGCTTTGATTTATTTAAATCTTTAACTTTAAAGGCTGTAACTTGAGTACAATTAATTCAAGCCATCAGCAGGTAGCTGGAAACAGAAACATATCAAAGTAAAAGCATCTGTTAAGGCAGCCGGTTATTCAGCCATGTAGATGATGGATTTTCCTCAACATTGGAAAAGAATAATGTAGGCCTGGACTGATGAATGATCTGATCATCTCTGCATTAAGGATTTGTCTCACTGAGAGATACCTACCTTTTCACTCATTGATTCTTCAAACTTGTGATTAAAGAGGCACTTGTAGACTCTGCCTTCTCCAGCCTGAGTCTGTGAAACAGAACAGTAACATTTACCATTAAAGATAAGACTTGTAACGCTTAATGAGCAGGCTAAACTATACCTGAAGAGATTTATTTTTTCAACTAGAAATATATTAAAGTTAATATTTCAATTTCAAATGACAGTGATAGCTTCTAAAATCTTTTACATTTTAGTGCATTAAAAAACCCCTATCTGGTCATGTTCGTCCCCCTTTTTAGTGAGAGGATACTCAGCTGATACAAGCTAATTCAGACTGAACAAAGCAGCTTACCAGCTCATTGCTCCAGGGATAAGGAGCTCTGCAAGTAGAGTCAGATCAGGCTTGTGCAACAGCCTTCTGCTGCAGAAGGCAGCAGTTACTTACCTTTGCTGCCTCCTCCCCATGTGAGCCATTCCACTAACTGTCACACCAGCTCTGATGCCTATTAAACCATTTATGCTAACTCAGTTCGTTAACCCACTGGAAATAACACTTGTTTGTTGAGTGAGTGAATTTAATACTAGATTTATTGGCAAAATGACAGCTACAAGGTGTCTCTTTTCAGTATTACACGATCTTGCTCAGGCTCCTCTTTACCATTCCATCCCTTCTTCCTATGGGTTTGTGGTGGGGTTTGTTTTGGTTTTAATGGATTACTGTAGAAGAAAAGGCAAGAGGAAGCTACTCACATTTTCACAGAATCGTTCTCTATCATCTCGGCATGCAAAGTAGAGATGCCTGTCCAAGTGGAAGTCATCCGAAGAGAGTTCAGCTACACGAAGAATTGCTTTCTTACACTGATCAGAAACCTGAATTCGAGGATCATTTTCCTCTGCCTCTTTTACCAGGCCTTTTTCCAGGCATGCCACCACCTCTCCTTGTGAGTGGGCATCCTGTATGAGAAGGACAAGACAACATCTGTAACCGCACTTACATAATCAAGTGTAATTCCAGATAAACACCACAGAAGTTAAGCAACAAACTGCCTAAATATAGACTTCCAAAAGTTCAGCCTAAACTCCATTTATATTCAGAGGCAGCAACAGTTAATAATATCTATACTATCCATACACTTTATACATCACCATCCTACTGATGGTCACCATGAAATCTCCTCCTTTAGCGCTCTGGGTTTGTTTTAATGTGACTTAATGAGATTATCACTACTTAGTCACACTGATCAGAACAGTTTACCAAAACAGCCAAATTATCTTTAATCTGACATAGCTCTCTTTGCACCATGGCAACAGCAAACAGCAGCAGCACATTAAGAACATACTTGGAGGAGAGAAAAATCATAGTTCCTCCATGCTGAGACAAGCCTGCAGTTTGGGTGGTGATAATTAGTGATGCTAAAAAGGCCACAAAGGAGCTCTGACCAGGCTTCTCAACACCAATTCTCCATTAAGAGAATAAAAAATTCAAAGCATTCAAGAGTTGATGAAGTCTTGGACAAAACAGTTCTGGCCCAATACGCTGCACCCACTGTCCTGCAAATCTGAAGACCATTTTGGACCATGACCAGTGACTGCCAATAAACTTGGAGAGCCTGCAATTTGTATGAAAGCTCAGAAGAGGCAGGGCAAAGCTGATCAAAGCTCCAAAGTTTCCTACATCTTTTTACATGTTTAGAAAGGGAACTGTACCCCCTCTATACCTCTGTAGAAGGTCCAATTCCTCTCACAAACAAAAACTGTTCTGGAACAGACCTCTCAAGGCTTGTCCAACTTTCTCCTGTGAAGACCACCTTAATTTATGCTGCTCTGCTCAGACAGGATATTGCTACTGAACTTCTATCAGACTATCTGGAGTATACAAGAAAACATGCATATTTGCACACATCTGAATCACTCAACCTTGCATTTGTAGTAACCATTGAGGAGCTATCTATTCATCTCACTCTGTCAAGCAGATTCATCCATTGCTGTTGCAGCAGCATGAGTAAGAGAGCAGTCTCTGTAAAACATAACCATGACTATGCAAAGCCATGCAACTCTTCCAAATCTTTTTGTTTTGCCATGTCTCCTCAGGCAGACAGCCTTTCCTGTTTTAACTCTGCTACACTTGGAGCACAAGAAGAAATAGCCAATGAGAAAGTTGTAAACCCAACCCAGAAGTATAATCAGTTTAAAAGGGCTATAAGTAGTTTTCCTCTTAGAAAAAAAAATAAAAAAAAGGAATCAACCTCAAAACCCACACACTCCTGAACTCCTTATTTCAGTTTGCTCTTTTCTTTGAGTGGGAACCGGCCAACTCCACATGCTGGCTAGATACCAGTGTCTCTGAAGAAATACAAGTATATATCAGCAGTCCCTTTAGGACTGAACCCAAATCGGATCTGAGGAATACTAGTTAGCAGTATGTTCACCACATTACTTAAAATTGCAATTTATCTGTAACCACGTCAAAAACAACCACTGTTCTGCAGATCCTTGTGGTCAGTTGTAGGTAGTAATTACAACTGAGGAGCTGGCAAGCGTAAATGATTGAAACCAACCATTTTAAGATCCTGTGGCAGTTTTTTGTTCCAGCCCAGGTGACACTGCAGCTGGGAAGCAAGGCACACCAAGATTACTCTCACTTACCTGCAGCCTCCCCTTGCCAACAAGGAGGGCACAAGGCAAGCTTTTCCTGCTAGGAAGATCAGAAATTTCCTGGTTTCTTGCAGCATGGGTCTAGATTCCTGGTCAGAGTCATATTATATATGAAAGCAAACTTATTTTTAGTAGTCTAGTGAAAGCACATTTCCATATGCTGGATGCTGAATGTTTACTGTTTCATTTCAGGGACACAAGATGAAATGACTAATTTATTGCATTACTTCACAAAATTTTTTACATTTGGGTAGATCACCCTGCAGTGCTGGCTGCTCTGCTGCCCCATATTAGAGCAATTTAAAAATGTGTCAGATGTAACAGAAACAAGTCAACACAGCTGGCTCCTGAACAATGCAGTCCTGCCCTTTCCTCCTACCTCCAAGCATTTACATGCCTTCTTGTGGTGCCATTAGTGTTCGGTGCCCACTTGACACTGGGACATTTACTGACCTAACCTGGGGTTCAGTTTCAGGCAGATCAGGTCCCTGAGTGCTAATGCTGGCTAGTTAAGCCAGCTTAAGGAGATCTTAACTCTATGCATTTTTGAAGAAATGAAAAAAGGCAGCCACGCTACTGACCAAACAGGGTATAGGTGGGACTTTACAATCATGGTTTAGGGAAATCAAACTTCAAGCTTTATTTATAGGCTAACAGCTACTGTATTTAAGATTGTACAATCTCTTACTGCAGACCAGAAGGGAAGACAAATGTGTACTGCAGCTGGCAACCACCTTTTTCTAAAGCAGCTGGCAACCAAAAGTTTGACAGGCTCATCCGAAGGATGGCAGCACAGCTTTGACACACATTTGTGGTACCTGCACCACTTCGCAGCTCTACACCACACAGAGCTGCCAGATCCCACCTGCACTCCACATGCTGCCAGCTCACAGCATCCCATGGCATGAGCTCTCCCAGTCCTGCTCCCACACCGGCTGCCTGGTGCAGACAAGGCTATAATCACCTGCTGCAGCTCTGCTGCGGAATGAAGCCCAACAAAGCTTTTCCTCTGTCCAGCACTCCATTGTCAGAAAACTTTCACCTTAGAGCTGAAGGCCTCTGAGTTCACCCCACAAGCCAGGACTCCCCAAAACTGATGCATGAGCTGACATAGTATGGGCCTCATTTCCCTAGTGCAACACTGAATACTGAAATACAAGAGATTAAATCTAAAAAAACACACACGTTTCTTGGAATTGTTGCCTCACCACCACTATCAATCTTAAATGGAGAATTTTAACTGAGAAGTGCAAAGATCTGTTAAACATACTAGATAATGACCTAGTTCGGAGCACCTTGAAACTCTGTATAACTTTATGAAAGGATACATTTAGATCCACAAAGGATAGGAGCAGCTTTCCAATGCTGTCCTAAGCAATGAGCCACAGAGAAATGGAACCAAGTTCTGAATGTGCCCAAGAAAACCCCCTTCAGCACATTTTGGGAGATTTTAATTCCTATGACCAAAATTCAAACTCCAGGCACATGGCTTCAGGCCAAGACAGGATTTTTAAAAAGACTTTGTTCTGCCCAAAACCTGACATGCCTCGAGTTCAAGACTGTTCTAGCTGCCGACTTGCAAGAGAAGCTAGGTAAGTGACCAGCAAAGAGTCAAGAGAAGAAAGAAGCAGGATGGTAAAGCATAACTGGTCTTACCAGCACAGCATCTTGCACTGAACATCCACAGACTTGCTAGAGCCAGAGCAGCGAGGCTATGGAGAACCAGCCAGCAGTCCTACTGTGAGCTCCAGTTTGCCATTCCACCTGGCGAGCCCAGACACCAGGGTTACAGGGATGGCTCTTAGATTAGTTAATTCCCAGTACTTCAGTTGATAGTACGCTGCTATAATACTACACTAAGTAAACAAAGACTGAGCTGAATGTTATAATCTCTTCCAGTTTAGATTCATTTCCCCTCTGTGTCCATTACTTCTATGAAACTAGGGAAAGAGTGAGAGCAACTGTACTCAAAGTACTTAGGGGTGAAAAAAAGGCAAGAAAACAATGTGTCTTATTTTAGGAATCTGAAAAATACTATTATCTGGTAAAGTACTGCAACAGATGTGCAATGGACACTTACGTAGCCTTCATTACAGCAAATAATTGACTCTACTTTGGACATCATGGCTAAGTCCAGCACCCAGGCAACTATACACTACCCACTAGTTTGATACAATCCTGGACATTAACAAGATCAGAAGCAGCTCATTCTGATAGGCAGCCTGAGAAGAAAAGCTCCATTGCAATTACCAATTTCAATTTCAAATTAGATCCTTATTCCATGAAGACAAAGCAAGCTTTAAATACCAGGAGACCAAATTCACTATGAAGCTCAACAGCTAAACGGGAAAGGTGACTGAAACCACTATTAAATATTTCTCCACTAACTGGAATTAACTAGGCGGGGGGGGGAACGACAGAAAAAAAAAAACCTTCCAAACTCCATATCACAGACATATTTCAAAAATCAGTGCTTTCAAATGACATATCTACAGCCTTTCTGCTATATACAGCAAAATGAAGTCTACAGTCAGATTGAGACTTCCAAGCTGAACATTGCTCTTACAGAGCAGAAAACCAACTAGAAATGTGGAAAAGCACAGAAGCAACAAACCCAGCAGGAACAAAATTCAATTAGGAAGTAGAAAGCAAGCTCAAACAAAAAAAAAAAAGAAAAAAAAAGGGAAGTATAGAAAAGGAAAAGAGTTAGGTAGCAGAGGGTCT
The DNA here is from genome assembly GCF_023638135.1 of Falco biarmicus. NCBI lineage: Eukaryota > Metazoa > Chordata > Aves > Falconiformes > Falconidae > Falco > Falco biarmicus. The sequence continues at coordinate 22,067,251 of NC_079302.1, read as the reverse complement.
TCAAGAGGCAGTGTAATTCCAGAATACCTAAAGTACCTTCTACAGTTAAAAATGCCAGCTTATCCCAGTTATTACGATGAAGCTATGACACTGCCATCTACTAACTGCCTGATGTGGATGGAGTTACTGGGTCTAGCAGCACTTATTTCCGTTTAAAAAATAAAAAAAAAAATTAAAAAAAGGAGAGAGATGAATCTCTTCCCCCATCTTCCTCCTCAGGTGTCCAGGTCCTATTTATTAAATTCACAGTTACATTCAGTCACACAAAAGGGTAATGACTGTTTCTCTACAGGCAGCTCTCAGAAGCTCCAGTGTGGAAATAAAACCTGAACCGGTGTCTGATGGGAGTAAATTAGATTTCTCCAAAGCAGAAAAGAGATAGAACAGAACACCAACAAAAGAAATGCTTGCATAGCCATTTATAACTGTTTCCATAGCAGTATAAAATACTTCAGTTGCTCTAAGTGCCAAGGATGACAGCATAACAAAAGACACTGTATGACAGGCTGCGATGCTTTCACAAACCAAGGCAAGATATTCTGGGTTGGGTACCACAAAAGTGAGGAATATGCAAAACCTGCACTAACCTCCACAGAAGTTTGGTCGGTGCCTCACTTTGACATCCCACAGAAACTCAGCCACCCAAAGTCTGGATTCATTTCCCTCTCCCAGATATCTTGTGACCTCAGCCCCCTTGGCCATCCTCACCCTTCACCCATTTTAACTTCTACAACCATCATGGTGGGCTATGCACAGTTACGCACACAAGGCTGCCACCTCTACCATATGAGATTTGGCTTACGCTCATGAAAACCACTCTACTGTACCCTTCAGTGCTGCCATTTTAACTTGGTCAAGCCCCAGGTAATATGTAGACCTGACACTCAGGACTCTTGTATTACACTTTGGATTTTATACTGATTGTCAGAAACAGATTATTTCATGAGGTCCTTTAGGCCAGTATTAAAAGCAAGCCTTTATTTTAAGGAGAAAGCAAGCTGCTCAGCTGTTACCAGTCTGAACCCGTAGTGCCTGCAAGTTCCTCCCACTTGCATGGTTGCTTTTGCTCCTGAAGGCGAATCCTTATTTTTGTGCTTTCTGTTTCCAGCTCAGCCTTCCGGATTACACTAGCACTTCAATTTAACACACTGTAGATGTGAAGCTGCTTACAGAAGCAAACATCTCTAGCAACTAGGAAAACTTTGTTTAACAAAAAATATACATGTTTTTGGTAATATACCTCATCATTAATAGACTTGAAAGACTAATTTTAAAAAGCATAAGAGCTATAATTTAAAATGCACTGTAAAAAGCTAACAGGCTAATTTCATAACTTCATCCCTAAAACTTGCCATAAAAGCAGCCACTCACTCCTGCAGCACTACATAATTGCTGCCTGCATTACGTATGCCAAAATAGACAGAGCAAGACAGTGCCTTGAAAATAACCCCACATCTAGTCACCACAAACTGTTCTTTGCATCAACCTCTGCTTAAGTCTCTTATGGCAAAAGAACACTGATTCTTTTACCTAATAAAACACAGTATAAAGTCTGTACTACTAAAATGTGACACTAGGTACTACATGCCCTTCAACTGTTTTCAGGTGGGCAAGGGAAAGGGGAAGCAAACAGATAGAGGCTCCTGATCCAGTCTTATCAACTATAGCCTGAGAAAGCAGGAAGAGTTATAGCACAGGCCACACCACCTCCATAACCTTCCTGCATCACACCTGACCAGACTGTGAAATAAGCCTAGCAATGGGTCTGCTTAAATCCATTGTTTGGATTCACTGTATTGAGTCAAGCCTAACAGAGCATGATCACAAAGACAACAACCTACCAGATCACCTGTAGTGCGGTAAGGAAAGACAAATGAAAGTCATCTCTGACTAGCAGTCCCTCCTAGAGGAACAAATGCATATTTATTAAAAAGAACTATACAGAATCAGGACATCACCCTTTTCAGAGGAGAGATGCCATGCATTTTCTCAGCTGCAAGTAAGCAATAATACAATAATACTATTTCAGAGTCTCCACCTAAGTTTCCTTAATCAAATGACTTTTACAAGCCTATTGACAATCCACATGTTCTCTGGATACCTTTTCTCCAGGTCGAATGCTGCCACATTTCAGGAGATTGATGTCGGCCTTGCAGTCATCCATGAAGCCACAGATCAACCGATAATCACTGAAGATAATGGCTGTCATTTTAGTGATGTACTGATGGCACTGGTATTCAGTGATGTTGCCTCTGTGATCTACCAAACATGACACCAAGAAGCCTTTACCAACTGGTTCATCTGCACACTCCTTGATCTGTTTAAAAAAAAAAAAAAAAGAATAAATACAGAGGCTGCAGCTACTGAACTTAACCTTTTAAAAAAAAAAAAATACTCAGAGAAACTTGCATCTGTAGCTTCAAAATCTGCTGGCAAAGAAACCCTCTAGGCTTTAGTTTGATTTTCAGAGTCAGAATACTTGAAAAAATTTCAGAAATAAGAAATAACTCACATGTACCAGTATTTGAAGAATGCAAACACAGCGACCTTGAGGATTATAAACCCTATTGCTCAATAATCATCTTTCATAATAATCACATTGAACCCCTGCAATTGCATGGATTTGTAGGAAAAATGCTAGTTTGACAAACCTTTATTTAGAAAGCTGAGCATATTACAACATCACTAAATCATACTTGGACCCCCATTAGCCACCTGACCTTGTACAATATAACATTTTGGCTAGAAGCAAGACTGATTCAAAAGTCAACACAATATTTATTGAATTGTTTATAACTTGCTGGAAGTTGAAAATTACTATAAAGAAAAATCCTCATCAAATTCATTTTTATCAAGCTCTTATAGGAACTGATTGTTGGTACTAAACCATTTTACTCTGTCCAAAAAAAATTAAAATCATGGCTAACAGAAGCTGAAAGCTGTGCAGGGACTGGAAAAGCAGTGTACATGAACAGACAGGTCCCCAGTATAAATCACAGCCTGCACTGTTCAGGGAAGCGGACAGTAAGGCCAAAAATGTCACCTTTGGAAGTAAAAGATGCAGGCAGTTTTGACAGCACCCTTCCAAAGGAAGTGGAAAACACGGCTACTTATCAGTTAAGGACACTCCCCGAGGAATTTTGTAATAGGAGCAGCGCAATGCCTTGCTCCAAGGAGTACCAAGATTATACAGACTCTTTTTAACCCCAGGAAGCCTGTGTTGAAGTACTCGCCCAGTTCTGGTGCCCCCTGTTCAGAAGCATGCTGAAAACTGCAGCCATAACAATGCAGGAAGCATACTTGACAGCCACTCACTAAAGTTCAGTAATGACAGTTTTTCAAGCAATAGATACACGAGTTCACTTGATTACACCAAAGATTTGTTCCTGTAAAAATACTGAAGGGGTCATCAATCTAAAGGCAGATCCATGGCAATCAATAATCCAGGCAGGTTCAGACACCAAGAAAGGGCAGCACTAAGGAAACAGGCAGGGAACCATTTTATCAGTTCTCAAATAACAAGTCAGAATATTTACAATGGAAATTAAAAAAAAAATAATAATTAAGAGCCATCTCTAGAAAGATATATTCCAATTCAAACAAGAATTAACACGGGGTAGCCTGTGACAGACTCGTACAGGTCAGAGCAGATGAATAGAACAGCACACTCTGCCTCAGCTTATGGGGCCATTACGTTCTACTTAGCAAATAAAACATGCAACATTTTAAACACCATTATTTGAAGGCAGATGTAGGCTGGTAGAACATTTTGTATTTAATCTATACTGCTATTAGAAAAACATAGTTACTAAGGTCAATGTAATTGTCACAAATAAGGCATAAAATAAGTTTTGAAGTGAGAACACTTATGAGTCATTGCAGGGTGAAAGGGAGAGAGTTGAGCAAGCTCTCTCCAAGAAAGCTGCATCTTTGGTTTGGCCCAACTTCAGCTTAAGTACCACAAGCCAAACTAGCACACAATGGCAACACGCTGTTTTTGGAAGAGCCTGGCTCTGGATAGCCCCACAGCCTGAGCCAGTGAACTGTGTAAAAGACCAAGTGATCACATTATTGCCTAGCCACTTCTGAAGCAACCACTGTTAACAGGTAGCCAACTACGATTCTAGATTAAAACTACTGCCAACAAACCTAAAAAAAAATAAAATAATCACAACAGTTGAGAAAAAGGTTGAAATGTAAATCTGTATTTTCACCTGATAAAGGGTGAACTTTTCAGAACATACTCAGCTGGGGCAGCCACCAATTCCCAAATGACTTTTACTAGAAATTACTCTTCCAGGTGTGTTTTGTTCTTAATACAAAGCAGTATTTAACATCAGCTCAGTACCCCAGCAAGAAAACACCTACCTGTTAGTGGGAATTAAAGAAAAATATTAATAGGCTAATACTGTATGTTAGCAGTATATGCCCAGTATATATCTTCGTTTCAATGAGTGTTGTAGAAATACCTTTGAAAAAATTAGTGGAATGGTTTATGCACCTGCCTCAGTATTAAATATCAGAAGATCAAACACATGAGACTATTGTTTCTTACTCAACTTTTCTTTTACTTAAAACCACTCACCAAATGGCAAAATATCAGCAGTTCATGTCATCATTCACCACAATTATAAGAGGAACACTGGTGGTTAAAGTACAGCTAAAATTCTGTATACCCTTCCCACTGCTTTTAGACATGATATCCCATATTTAGAGGGCATCATTTACAGCAATGCCAGACTGTTGCTGTATAAAAGTGGTAATTAAACAGACTGTTAAAAGAGCACTTTCAAGAATGCCTTGGTTGTAAAAAATGCTGCAGCAGCCATATGACACAAACCAGAACAACAATCTTTCCTACGATCGTAAAAAAAAGTGGGATTCAACAGATTTGGCAGTGTTTGCTTTTGGGAGCTACCAAAATCCAAACACAACATAACCCTTTAATGCAAGCTGTTTTCCTTCCACTGTTCCATCTTCTAGCCTTCTTATATTAATAATTTTCTTGATGTCTCCTTATACTAAATGATGGTTTCCCACTAACACTATTCTTACTGCAACTCAGCTAGTGTTGAGAAGGGGAAGCAGAACCCTAGCAGGCCATGAAGAAAAAGCAATCGTTTACCCATCAACTACACAACTAATTCCCAAATTTTTGCAGCCAGGCTGCTGTTGACACCCTCAATTTCTCAGATGAAGACTCTGTAAAGAATGTGGAACCACGTAGGCGACTCCATCGAAACAGGAGGACTTGGGTAACTACCCATCTTAAACCTGCTCTGAGCCCTGATGCACTCCTCACACCTAAGCAAGCCTGCATCCCTGAAAGCTAGGCCTACGGAAAATAAACTGCCAACATGAACTGGCATTGGAGAGACAATATGGTATTCACACAGTTGATTCTCTTTCAGAAAAACCTACTTTAAACACTACATAAGAGTCATCATCTAGAGCAAATTGAATTTTTTTAAAAAAGCAAGTTTACAGGTAGGTGAAATTATTCTGGTGGATATACAAAATTATGTTTTTCAGAGCACAGTTTAGCATCTGAAGCTTGCACTGCTGCGGAGAGCCTTGGTTCCACTGCTTCCCCGATGTCTAGCTGAAAACTACCCCAACCAGACCTCAGCTCAGTCAGCTCCTGTGTGGGGCTAAGCACACGGCCTCAAGGGCTCTAGAATGAGCACAAGGAAAGGAATTATCAATCACAGAATCACTTTGGTTGGAAAAGACCTTTAAGATCATTGAGTCCAACCGTTAACCAAGTAATCTTTGAAGCTGGACCGAGGTGTGTCGATGCTTGAGAAAAAGGACTAAATCCTAGTGCCACCTAAAAAAGAGTAAATTCCACAGAGAATCCTTGGAGTAATTAAACTTTGAGCCTTGAAGAAAATAAACAGTTGATTCATCATTTGACATCTACATGCTTATCCTTTCTGCTAGCAAGACACAATCCAAAACCAGCCTTATGTTAAGTTCAGTGGAACGCTTCCTATATCAACACTGTTATAAACTGTCAACACTTGATGAAGAGGGGACAACTCCAATCCACAGCAGATCTCTGACAAAAGGTCAGGTAAGAGCTGATGGTTTGTTGGTTTATAATTTTTTTTCCACTTGCCTCTTTGCCTGGCACCACTAAGGTAACCGGTCTTTTCTGCAAGAAGGTAAGACTTAATTATGCCTAGTAATATGCCATATAAGACTAGAGCTTCCCCAAAGCCAAAACATTATTTGCACCCTAATTCACCATCACAAAGAAATTAAAAAAACCTTTGTGTCACAATAGCAGCCATGCCTTTCTTCTGGCTTACCTCTGCAATAGTGGACTTGCAGACTTCTCTGGCCACGGATTCAAACTTCGGATCTGTAGTCAGGTTCAGCTTGTAGTTCCACAAGAGCTACAAAGAGAGTGTTTGTAGAAAGGGGTTTTAAGAACTTCCCATGAAGAATGACAAATATTTTGCTTCAGAAAAGAATGAAACATCATTTATTCCTGATCTCTATCAGCAGCCTTCTACAGCGCAACAATAAACGTAAAGTCTCCTTGACAACTTTGTCCCTTCATTTCTGCAATAATTTTCTCATATTGAACAAATTCAGGCTGTTAGAAATCTCTCCATAAGGTCATGAGCCGACTCTTTAAAAGGAAATAAATCTAACTACAACAATTTTATAACTAAAAGGATAAAACAATGAAAGCTGTAACTTGCTACCTGCTGCATATTTAGCAACGTCTCTAGCCCGCCACACCTTTCTGCACCATGGCTTGTCTGCTTGATATAAAACGATCTAACAAAAATTAAGCCCTCAACATGAGCAGATTTCATACTGAAAACCTAATAAAAACCTAGCAAGAAAGGAAGGAGACAATACAGCTGGAGAATTCCATCCGTGAGGGGTTGCAACCAGACAACTTTTTGGGTGCAGATATATTTCAAGCCTATACGAGGTTCTCTCTCTTGCTAAGCACAATGATACATTACAGGTTAGACTGCAAAACACCTCAGTAAGAATGACTTCTTCTAGGAGCCAGAGATTAGCTCATGTAGGAGTCTTGATGCATTGGGTCATCATGCAAGAATCAATCTTGGGCAAGTCACACTCTGCAGATACATACACATCCCAGATGTCCTCCTGAGGTACCATAAAGTAAGAATACAGGGTAAGATAGCAAAACCTCAGCCAATTAATATCTGGGATGTTGCCTGAGAAAAGCTCTATTAACTCATCTGTTTTTTTTCTAGGGATTTCTGTTGCATCTAAATATTTTTCATTAACATAAAGATTAAACAGCTTCAAAGATCCATTTCAAATACTTGGCCCTTGTGACAAAAATCAAATTCATATCAAAAAGATTAGCAGTTTGGTCAAACTTACATTGAAGTTTCAATTGTACACAGAACACTAGGAAAACAAAAACATGCTCATACACAAGGAAAGAAGTTTTACATAGTCTCCAAGATGGTGGAAGCATGCACAGAGAACTAAAAATGAAATCAGCACAACTGCAACATCTTCCACACCTTCTATCATGGCACTGGAGTTATGAAAAGTTAAAAAAAGGAGACGATGGAAAACTAGGGTATCTCAGAGGGAGTAAGCTGTAAATACACAGGATTAATAGAAAAAAGTGAATAAATGGGGAACCAGTCCTCACAAAGAATGCTGTAGACCTCTCCCAGCCAGGATCAGAAGAATAAGAATGAGGTCCAACACCGTAAGAATACACCTCTGCATCTGTAATCTTGAACTTTGAGGAGTCTCCAAATCAGATGCTCACCAAAGGAATCTTCCCACAGGCAGAAGGAAGGTTAAACTTACAGCTTTAAAATCCTGATTTTAGCACTAGGCAGTATTTTCCTAGATGATGATCAGCAGTTGTACTACCAAAGACTGCAGAGAAGGGCAAAGAAAACATCTGGACACAAGACGCCTCTCTCTGTGGTCTAGCTTTTGATCATTTCCCTTCAATTTCTGCCTCGAAAAATTCAGACTTTGCCCACACTTGCTATTCATGAATGGCTTCTATGATCCACACAGCAGCCTGACATCTGCCTTATGGCAGAGATGCTGTCACTTCATCCCGCAATAGAAAGGTCCAACTTTCGATTTCTAGAATTCTCAATTTCTTCTTAATTCAGGTATCTCCGAGGCATATTTAAACGTCAGGTAGATACAGTTTAACTACTGGAGTTTTCTCTTTCTCAAAAATAAAAAAAGGAAAAAGATTTAAACAGAAGCGTGTGCCCTTCATCCAATCCAACCCTCACAACAGAGAATTACGGCTGCCAATGAAGTCAGGCAGCACTGTGCTAAAGGTTAATTTGTAAACACAGTTGGAAATTAATAGTTGTACAGCATGGCTGGTTTCATTTCTGGAATATATCTTCCAATAATAAACCAAGATACAGCTTCTCAAGCATCCGAAACCAAAATGGTCACTGAGGCATGCACTTGTCTGTCTGCGTCCAGGGCTAACCAAACAATTAATAACACTGTGTATTCTAACAGAATGCAGATGAGAGAAGCCAAAGGAAACCTAATACCAACCTTAGCTCCAATATTTATTTTTTTTTTAAGTATTGGGATTTGAAGAGTCAGCTCAACAGCCTGAAAACTGGCTAACAGTTTGCTCACTGTTAAACAGTGCTGAGAGGGAATCTGTTCTAAAACCAGCCAAGTGGTTCAAACTGCCTCTAAATACCACACCCCCACAGCATTTTCCAAGCAAGTCTGAGAATTTAGCAGCTGTGAAAGTAATACAGAAGGCTTCAACAGCTGAAATTAAGAGTTTAAATTCAGTACTGCTCACATCTTTCCCAAAAGGAGCACATCATATTGCTCCCAGTAACTCACGGGAACCACCCCCCAGCTATAAAATAGGAAAGACATCTGCTATCATCCTCTGATATAGAAGTACGCTTTATAAAGCTCTTAAATATATTCCACTCTGAAGTCTCCAGTAAGATCACAGTGGCTATACTGAGTTAAAGAAGTCATCTTGTGCTCTTCCTCCATAGGCCAGTGTGGAAACCTAAATGTGTCCTGATTAAGGCCTTTTGCAAGCTACCAAACTATGCAAAATATCTAAGGTTGATAAGGGATAAAAGGTGCAAATGCAACAGTTAAAGACTAAGTAAACAAAAGTAATACTTACATGATTGCAGTCTGAAGAGATTTCATTATCTGGCTGAAAGGAGAAAAAAGGAGTGTCAGTTCACTACGCATGAGATGCACTTAACATGCAGAAGAGTATAAACTTACAGAAACTAACACACTGTCAGTTTGTTTTCATTATAAGAAACAATTTGACATAAGCAATAGGAATTTTAAAAGCTGCATAAAAAGTGTGATATCTAAGTACCAAAAAGACTGAAATAACAGGTACTTTAGACTTTTAGCTGTCTTAACTCTACAGAACATAAACAGCGCAAGAGTAGCAGCATTTATGTAGACACTGCAAAAACATAATGAATCCGCTTGTGTTTGACCCAATTGCCCAAACTAAAGCGGCAAAAAAGCAGCTGTGGGAAAACAAAGGTGTAAAGTTTAAAGAAAAATAAAAAAGTTTCTTGCGTACAGCCAAAGGACAAAGGTAGGACTCGCTTCCCTCCCACAGACTGAAGTGTTCTTATTCCCCATTTGAGAAGCAATGTATTTTCTTTCAGCTGTACACAGAGGGGCTGGTTCAAAGCAGCCCTGAGATTTATGCCTTCAACCATGATAAACTGGTAACATCCATTATTTGTATATCATTTCAAAACATTTGCTATATTCTCCCAGGGAACCACTTCAGAAAGAACTCTGGCTGCAAACCATCCTGTCCTCCCTCCAGCCTGAGTAGCTCCCACAATGGAGAACTCCCTGAAAAAAGTTCATACAAATCCATCTCAGTTCCATAGCAAACCAGCACAAACGCAGGGTAAAATCACCTGGCCATCACACCCACAGAAAAAAAATAAAAATCAATCCTGACTCACAATGTCTCTGCTTCCACTGATACTTAAGATGCCAGACATGGCCTAAAAGCCACAGACACAAAACCACTCAAAGCTTAAACACATAATTGACACCACCACATTAGGCCTCAGACATTTGACATAAGAGAATGAGCATTTCATCAGTTTTGGAAGCAAGCAGCCTACATCCCAAAGAGCTCTTCAGTACAAGAGTTTGCTGCTGCACAACATGTTACACCAACACTTGCACTGTTGCTGCTTCAGAGAGCACAAACACAAGTTTATGAGGAAAAGAGAGCATGGGAAATGTTTCCCAGTCCCTAATTACAGCCATTATTAACTAAAGCACTTTCATTTTGTATAGCAGGAAGTGGCAGAAATTACCTCTCCACTTAGAACATAAACAAAAGAGTACCTGAAGGATCACAGTAATTAATTGCAGTTTGGTCAGACTGACACCATCTAAAACCATGCCTCCCAAAGTAATCATAAATTTGAAAATCAGGATATCAACTTTTTTTAAAAGGCTGGCTTTTTAAAAGGCCTGTTTGTTATCCTCAGTGCGCAGAACAGATTCTCACAACTGAAAACTCAAATGACATCCAAATTACACCATTTTAAAGGAGCCTCTAAGAACCACGCTATTATGAACTTACCAAGTAGTTTTTTCTTCATTTTCTGCACCCATCCTAATTATTCAGCAGACAGAGGTTTTAGACTAAGACCATTTTTAAAAGCTGAGAGTCAGAATGCCCTCCACTGAAGTTGCTGTCTCAGTCTTTTCGTCAAGGATAGTTTATAAACATATATAGGTTAACGCTGTAATTCTCCTCTAGAGGACAGGACTTACTAACACATCCTGCAAGTAGAAGAATTTTAAGGGCCAGAGAGCACTCTCTCAAAACCCATCCTGGTTGCTTCAGTTATTTTTGCATCCTCCAACCCAGTAACCTTTGCTTCAGATCCACCAAAGTTTAAAGCTCATTTTTTTTCTGGAAAGATGAGCCCAGGAAGATAACAGACCAGTTCTCACTGACCTGGGAAGCTTAAACAAGCTTTTCTTGAAATACACAGCATTAAAATACTGCACATTGAAATACCAGCTTTCCCTGTACTCTGCAGCAAACCCCAGCTCTGAGAAATCAAGCCTTATTCTGAGAAGAGTAGTGGAAGTAAAATGGGACCTGAACTAAGCTTTAGTACTGTATGCATTCACAGCTCAGTATGTAAATATGCAAAAGCATAATATCTAGGCAATAATCCTTTAGCTACTATCGCAAGTGTACGAGAGGTTGGTTCAGTGGCAATGCTGACCGGCTTCTCCTAATTTAAGTGTAGCAAAAGGAGAAAAGTAATCTTTTTTATCTTGTCTCTGATAAACTGAAGGGCTGAGTTTGAGGGAGGGGAAGAAAAATCTCCCCAGCGTAACCCACACCAGTTCTGCCTTTGAGGAGCCTGTGGCCCTCTATCCACCGTAGCCACCCAAGAAACCTTCTAAACGAGCAGTTTCAGAACAGTATGCTTGTGTAGTAAGAGCCATGAAAAAAAGGTAAGTTTCAAATTACAACTAAGAGAAGCTGAGGAGCAAGAAAAGCTGCATTTCGTCATTCCCACGTGGTGAGCTTGAGGAACACAGATGCTCAGAGACCCCCAAGGGCGGGGCAAAGAAAGAGAGCAGCCCAGACCCACACCACATGCTAGTCGAGGCATTTGAGGAAAGGAAGCTGATGGCAAGGAGGATATTCCACCAGTTACCAAGGGAGAAGGACTCCTCTTACATCTCCTAACTGAAGGATTAAAAACAGACTTTACAGAAAGTACATGTGCCTCTAGGCTCACAGAAGCTTTTGCCGTTTAGCAGCTTTGGTGGGAATACATTGCCTCCCTTTGCAGTTCTCTGAAAAGCTCTCCAAACTCCTTCACGCACTAGCACTCATATTCCAGGGTATGAGCATCACTTCCTACCTCCCAGGAAAAGCAGAGTTTAGAACAAGTACAGCTATAAGAAAACCTGAACAGAAAAAGCATTTCCTTCCATTCAGTCACATACAACAGACACAAGTCATACTGCATTAGTATTGTGAACTCTACAGAAAAATTTGAAAGGTTTCTATGAAGTCACATCACCACCAGGCTACGAGATCGTCAACACCGTTGTGTTTAGAAGTGCCTGTTCTCATCCACCAGATCTCAACTCACACAAACAAGCCGTGACAGCCATCCCTTTCTAAATCTCCATTTCAGCAGTGCTATAAAACTAGGTCAAAACTACACAGCAAGTGAGCAACCCACCACCACTACCCAGGCGCAAGGAGGCACAAGGTGCTGGTGTTTTAGCTGCTGAAATGAACAATCATGCTGGTTCCCAGCAATACTTTAGTTGTAGCTGTATCACGAACCAGTGCCACCATGTAGTAAAAAGCACACTGCCTAGGTGCAATTCCTGTCACCCTCACAGCCTGAGTGAGAGCCCTTTCAGCTGTGCATAAAAAAACAGACTGGATCTGGTCTTATTCCATCACATCCTAAAAAAATAATTCACACCACTGGATTTTGAAAAGCAAGGTAAGAATCCTAATCAACTATGTGGATGAAACTCAAGGTCTTGAGAGAACTCTGCAGAGACTATTTTAATCACCAGCAGCTGCTTGACCTTCCTTTCCTTTGCTCCCTGGCAAATATCACGCAAATAGAAGAGTCTCAAGTCAACTGCATGAGTGCCTTTATTCCCCAAATTTAATCCCTCCTTAGAGCAGAACAGGGGATGACAGGGGATGACAGCAGATGTTTCCACTACTCTTAAGGCAAGAGTAGCAGCGCACTTGCTGAAAAGTAAGGACTGGGCATATTTCAAATACAAACTATGGATAATCTTCAGACATTGAAGACAACGGACTTTGGACCTGCCCATTCAAGCAAAAACCACCAAGAACCAGTGTGAGCAACCCAGCAAAATAAAAAGGCAATTGGGCAACTGGCTTGAGGACAGGAGGAACTCCATAGATGCTCTCTCACTAAATTCAGGAACAGATTGCAAAAAGAGCAAACAAGTCAATTAGGAAAGTATGGTAATTAAATCAGCTACCTTCCCATGAAAGAGAGGGTAGGCAGAAGTCCAGCCAGACTGCGGGTGTTCCCCAGCTTACTGCACTGTCACACATACAATATGCTACAGAGCACAGTGCGTATGGATACACGGTACAGGCAGCTCATGGTTCCCTGCCACAGCATTTAAGTTTTCCACTCTGACCTAAAAAACACATTTATCACTAGCATCTGTAGAGAAACTAGAGCAGGCCTGCTGACCCAGGAGCTTCTAACGAGGAAGCAAGCAAGATGATAAAGGGAAAACCGACTTCTTAGCTGTGTCCTTCCCACAGGTAACACACCCAGACAGGACAGCAAGCTCACAACACAGCACTTCAGTCTGCAGGTATCAAGCTAGCTAGACTTGCGACACCAGAAAAAAGCACAGTCTAGATGCAAGGTAGAGTTCAAGGAGACATCTGGGGGAGCCACACTCCTGCAAACCTGAACCTGATCCCTTCCTGAGGCAACCACTGGAAATTATCCCACAGAAGAATCTGTCGAAACATGAACAGATACAGTAGTCTAGGCAAGAATCAACACAGCTTTTGTAAAAGTAGAAAAACCACACATCGCACAACCACCCATGCTTCAAATCTACTGAAACATCCTGGAGTTCTGTGCCAACAAGCATATGGCTACAGTAAACCATTTTCACACATCCTGCAATCTTGAAAGAGTCATGTGTGATAAAGTTAAAACCAGCGATAGCGATAATTTAAGTTCAAAACAGATGAGAAGACTTCGTAATCTAATTACACATTTAGTGAGCAATGGAAGTTAAACTTGTTAAAGCTGAGTCTGAAATATTCTCTAATGCCAGTGAACTGTCAGTACTAAAAACAAACCCAGTGTTGTCATGTCAGGAAAAAAAAAAAAAAAAAAAAACAACCTCTACGCTTACCATTCATGCTTTGAAAAAAGCCAGTTTGAGGCATAGTACTGTGCCTATACCATGCACCAAGTTACCAAGCTCCAAGCTTCCATATACTTTGCTTATTTCACGTAAGTAATTTTTTGCCCCACTTGAGAGCCACAACCTGCAACACCGAAAATCATTTGGCCAAATAATTATTTCCACATTGGTTGGGCACTCCTAGTTTATGCAAACTTAGTAGTACAAGTTATACACAAACACCTAACAACTGACTCCAAAACATACACAGAACTTGGTGTATGAAAGTCAAATCATCATGACCAGCAATTTCTTTAGCCACCCCCCCCACATAGCCACCCCCCCCCACACAAAGCACAAGTAGCACATCACACCAAATTTTGCAACTGTTTTTCACTGTTTTAACCAAATTCTAGATTCCACAAACTTTTCCACCTATGCTGACATTTTATATCCTCCATCAGTATGATACCATTAAGACAAGTATGCCCATTCAGAAAAGGTATCACAAAACAAAAACAGAAAACCCCAGCACAAAATGTTGTATGCCCTTCTGGTCCAGCAGCCAAGGAAAAAAAGGAGGCAAGGATGAAGCGGGCCTTGTCCACTTGTACTTTGAGGATCCAGCGTTCAGTATCTGCTTCAAACACCACGAAAGTATAGCAAGTTTTACCAAAGCTACACAGGAAAGGATATGTAGTCAACAGAATTTTAGTAATTGTTATGTTTTGCTTGTTTCACATTTGCTTAACACTAAGCAAAGTCTTCAGCAGGCTGCGTGCCTTTTCTCCACAGCAGAGATCCCTCCCTGTGCAAATACCATAAGCAGTAAAATGACAGAAAATGCTCAAGTTTTAGTTCTGATGCATCTAAAACGACCACAGATCACAGTGCAATTAAAGGAAACACACCGATTCCATCCATCCAACAAGTCAAATATCTTTGCTGGGTATTTCTTACCAGCAGATTACTCTCTCCCAGCCAGCTGTTCCTGTGCAAAGCGGGTGCTTGGAAGCTGCACAGCTGCTCCGTGGTAGAAGTGCCAGGCACTGTGCGAAACAGTCCTCTCATGCATGGTATTCTTGTCCCTGCTGCTTCCCTCTCCCTGCACCAGGGACTCTCAAGGCCTTAAGCCCTCTTAGCAGGGACCTTTCTCATTTCAACACTGATCCACGCATCAGACCACGTTCTAACGGTCAGCACGACCAAAGCAAATTTGCCCCAGATGTTCATTTGTTCTTCCCTTAGTCCCCTCTCTTCCTTCTCTTGGAGGCTTTCCAGCCAGTCCCAATGCATCACAGAGTGAGACAGACCCTGAAATTATGCTTGCCACAGAAGTTTGGCAGCACTGCTACCAGATACAGTGTTTCCCGTAACACTCCTCCACAACAGAGCTTTCCTGCTAAGCACAGCACCTACACTGAGCTGCAGATCCAGCCAGGAGGTTTCAGGATTTGCTCCTGGAAAGCTCTCACAACACTGGCGAAAAACCTAAGAGACCAAAAGGCATGCAATGATGCTGGTAGTGTCACACAGAGGATGAAAGCAGAAGGCGAGCTATTAGACAAAGCCAGGAGGGTGAAACCACAGCAGATCGCTTAACCAATCCAATATCCCACCAACTGAGGGTGGAAATCTGCCGTCTTCTTGGCCTCTGCTGCTGGCTCCTGCTCATGGCAGAGTCCAAAACTCAGCAAATCAACAGAAAAGTTGTTCAACATTTTAGCATTTTCTGCTGGGCCAGTACAAATGGACTTATGATATTGAATCCCACCAGCATCAGGCAGATCATTGGGAAAGTACAGCAGCATCTCTACCTGCAGCATCAGTCATCCCACACATCTATTTAAGCTACACCAAGACAATCTAACTCTCAAACTACCTTCCTGGACAACTCACTCTCTGCCTTAACCCCAACTAGAAATATCCCCAAATAACTGAAGCTACTATTCCAGTAGACAGGTAAAAATTGACAGTATGGGTTTCTGCAGTACTGTAGAGCATCTGCTGGGGGATGCTGCCGAGAAATACGTGAATAACAGAATGGAAGCCCCAACAAATTATTTCAGTGCAACAGCTAATGAAAAAGCTTTTATGAAATACATTCATCCTTTCCAAGTCAAAATTTCATTACTTGTCTTCAACAGAAGATGTGAAGTCTCTGTATGTACTCTATAGTACCACAGGTTGAGCTTAACTTTACAGAAAGCTTCAAAAAAGCCATGAACAGTTCACAAGCAAGATGCAGTTTTACACAAAAAATGCTGTTGTAGGTGGTGTGCTAGAGCCCCCGTCTCCCAAGGGGAGCCCGTCGTCCTATGTTCTGCTACTCAAAAAATAATGTTTTGGATGTACATGGCCTGGAAATAAGAGAAATCCTTACCACATCAACTTTGTACAGAAGCTGAGAAAAACATTCATACCAAAAGCTCTGTGTCCCAAGGGACCTGAGAAGCACAGTACTCCAGCACAGGTTTCAGAGCACACGTTGCTTACTCATCTCCCCACTCTCACAATTTAATGAAGTGTTATGCTGCAAAGCAAAGCAATCGAGCTCCAACACTCCCCACTTGCAAGCAGCTTCATTACACTACAGTTGCTCATGTACTGGATAGTATCTCTAACTGCTACCAGGCTCCTCCTCCAAGGGCTCTTGCTTCATTCAGCATAAACAGAACAATGCTCTAAACACTCTGCCAGCCAATATTCATATTTGTCTTTGTTATTCAACACATGGGCTCATGACTCCAATTTTCCAACTGAAAGCCATAGAGCACTCCCAAAGATCGTTCCCCAGGAGCAGTTTCTTCCTGCTCTTTGAACAAGGCACATGTGTCACATCAATCAGGGAGCTTAGCCTCACCAAGGCCAATAAGCATCTTGTGCCCATTGCTCAGCCACACCAGCAGCACTGCTTTAATCCTGATGATTTACATTCACACATTCCACCTCTGAACCAAAATAAGAGAGCATCCAAACAGGTGGGAAGCAGACTCAGCTATTTTTAACTCCTGCCAGCTATTCTATTTAGAAGCAATAAAAATCAAATACCTCAAGCCACATCAGCCTTAACCACAAACCACAAGAACTATTTTATTTTAGTCTTCCCTCCTTCCTTCAGGACAGTGGCAAGAGTCCTACTCTTCCCCCCACCTGCCCCAGTTTTTTAAGGGGAGAGAAAAAATAAACATGGAGTTACCTCTATCACAGCTGACAGCATTTCAAATCAGAGCAATGGAGGCACAAGCAGATTTAACATCAGTACTTCCAAAAAGTGCTGGACATTATACATGGACAAACAGGCGTGCAAAAGGACTTGCACAACACCAGGCACTAGTTCCTCACTGTTATAAGAAAAGGACTATTTTAGCTTTCCGCATGGCTTATATCCTCCTGAATTCCCATGCAATATTCAGCAAGCTCCTGTTACCTTGCTAAAAGGTGGGGAGATGTACCAAGGGACCCCACATGCCAGCTTTGCAGTGCTATTACCCTGCAAGAGATTTTCTGAAAGCACAAAGTCTCCTGGACCTCGCCTGTCAGTCTAGCCACCTTCCTGAGAGATGAAGCATAATGAAGTCTCCCTCAAAAGCAAGAGCAGCCTTAGCACAGGCAGCCTTCAGCCGCTTCTAACAGCAGGATTTGAAATAAAACATTGGCATTTTCTTCAGAAGATCTGCAGGGCCCCAATATATCACTTGCTTCTTCCCCACAGTAAGAGGCAGGTGAAAAACAAGAGCCCTGAGCTAGGCAACTCCCTGCTTTGGTAAAATAACCATTTCGGTTCTTCTCACGCTTCAGCATTAACCACAACCACCAGCTTTATCATGCCCTGTATGTGGCAATTTTATCACAGTACTGTTCAAAACACGCAAAAAACCCTACAACAAATGCTTGACCATGCTCAGCCACCATCCTCTCCTCGGCTGCATCCATCCTCTCTTTCTCCATTACAACACCCACAAGCTCACTGAAAAAGCTGTAGGTACCTCACAGCTGCCGGGAAAACCCAATGGTGACCTGAGGCTCCCTGGTGCTAGGGTGACAGCAATTAAAACACTGTTAGGACACATTGCAGTATAAGTTCATTATGTCAAACATAACACAGGAGCTGAGAAGAGCCATGCTGCACGCAAGCTCTTGACTTGACACCACTTACAGGGGCCAGATGTCTAGATTTTAAAACACTTCAAAAGATCAGCCAGTGTCAGAAAAAAAGCTGGACTTGCTACATTATTCATTCTTCAATTCTTCTCAAAGAAATTTCTCTGTTGATAACTTTCTGGTTATTCAAAATAGCACATCCCATTACACTAGTGAGGCAAAAGTCACAGAGACAGGCTGCTATAAATTCACTTAAGGAACAGCACTGCCTTTGTAACACAGTGGGAATACGTGCAAATAAGCAAAGTGTTAACACATATTAAGGTCTACAAAACAGCCCACAACGGCAACTTGCAAGCAGCATCACTCTGCAACAAAGAATTAGGACATTGCCTCAGCAGTCCAGAGGACTTCACCAGCCCTGTATGAGTTTCCCCCATGAGATCCGTTTTGCTGGATTCTTACCATCACCCAATGAACTCAGCAGCAAAACTCTGTAGGCTATTTTTAGGGAGTCCTAGAAACAGCACAGCTTCCATTTCAAGTCCCTCCCATATGGGTAGGGCTGCCTGTGAGACATGTTCAGAAGAACCCCTGCTCCCTACACTACCCTGTGCTTCAAAAGGCAACATTGAGCTGTGCTGCCCATCTAACAATCTACCATCAATTTTATATCCTTTCTAAAAAAAAAGTTACAAGGCACTCAACAGTAAGTTTCAAAACTTTCTCTAGGGTGGCCCAGTAGGGCACCCATCTTGTTAATGCTCACAATTAAACAGCTCTAGTTAATTGTTTTGCAGTTCTCCCCAGAAACATGAATTATGGTTACATGCAATCTGGGTCAGCCAAAAAAACACCAGTCAGGATAAGCCAACCAAAGCCTTAGTCACAAAGAGGTACCCACCACCAGTCTTTCTGACCAAGAAACTGAAGAAATTCAAGTGCATGCAAGCAGCCAGAATTTGAGTCCTCTCTCCTCACACTCCAAAGAACCAAAACAACCACCAAGTCCATCTGATGGATGGTACCATCAAGCAGTAAGACTGGCAATGAAATTCAGAATTCACAAGGATGCTGGTGAAATCATGTCACAGAACTGCTGTGTGACAGGAAACCCACAGTGGGTGCTTCTGCTCTTGAAGCCATCGCTACACAGCTCAGGAACCTGCTAACACGCTGCCATGGCAAAACTTTCCTTTCCTCCTCCAGGAACTAGTCACAAACTTGTGATAAACAAGCCTTTTCTACACGTGCAGACAAGATGGGTTCTCAATTAGAACTGCATTCACTTCAATACCTTGACACTGAGGCACTGAACTAAAAAAAAAAAAAAGAAATTTTTTCTAATCATTAAAAAGAAAAAAAAAATAATCACTTATTCTCAAGTCTCAAAGGTCATAATGACCAGGAAAGCTAGGCTGATATATCAACAAATTTTCCATGTAAAACAACTGTTCTGATCCAATATTGAAGTTGAACACTTCAGTTCTACTTTAACAATACTCATCTTCTGCATTTTAATTAAGTTTCCATTTCTATCCAAAAGCAGCTTGAAGCGTGGATAAGTAATTCAGTAGATAATGTCTTGCCATTTTTAAGCATTATTAAAAAAGATAGAAACATTAAGATGCAAGCATTTAAATAATTACAGATAGTATCAATTTCATCAGGAAACATACCAAGCTTAGCAATAAAAGCTAAAATTAGCTGCAAAATAGTATCACCAGACCAGAAAGCTCTAGAAAAATTACTGGAGTGTTCAAGCACGACTGAAATTATTCAAATCTAAGCTTCTTGCTTACTTAAATCAATCTGCCTGGGAGCCACACATATTGTTGTGGTAAATTGATTTCCCTAGCGTCTGGTTCTCCTTTCGTAAGAGCCATGACAAGAAAAAGGAAAAGACCAGAAAGACAAGATGAAATCAGCTGATTCACAACATCATTAGGCATTCTGCATTCAGACAGATTATACATCACAACATTGAACCAAGTTAATAAATGTCTTGCAAGTAAAAGCAGCCAGGCACAGTGACTCAGGCCAGAGCTGCTAGGTACAGCTCCCACTTGCAGACCTCAGCACCAGATCAGAAATACCATTTTTCTCCTTGGAGGCTCATGCAATGCAGCATGGCTAATGCATTTTGGTTTGGCTTACTACCTTATCTCTGGTATAGTTCAGCAACACACACTTAGAATTTATATGCACAAGTGTATGAACCATATTTTCATCAAACCTATGGCGTTAATGCCTTTACTGATGTGAAAAATATAGTAGCACTTCACCCCTGCTTGGCCAAAAGGCAGGAGCATGCCATTCAAAAGAAGTCTTACTGAAAAGCATAACATACTTGATTAAATACTTAGAACATTTGTCTAAAGAATGGTGCTGGTAAAAACAGCAGCTTGTTTTTAAACCTGACAGAGAAGCAAGATAAAAAAATTAATCAAAAAAACCTAAAACAGTATCACACAGCAGTTCCCAAGACTTACCCTTTGCTACAAGCTAACTGTGCAGTCTTCAGCGAGAAAAGCTATTTGAGCTTTTCTTCAGGACCAAGTTTTTGTGCACGCCGAATGGAAGTGATTGCTGCCTGTTCATTTCTCACAGGGGAGCTGCATTTCATATAAAGAGTTATCCAGAAACATTTACTATACACATCTGCACCAATAAGGAAATGAGTCATCAACCCACTGGCAGGCCTGATTCACAGCACACCACTCGGGCTATTTAGGAATCTGTGTACAGAATACAGGGGAAAGGCAGATGAAAGCCACAAGAGACTAGATATAAAACACAGACTACTTTAAATGCATTTGTTTCCTCCTTTGCTTGGGCCTAATTTCTTCAAAAGCACAGGACCAGCGTGGTATTGTACACAACCACAGAACTTTTCACCTGGATGAATCATAATGTTTTCTTTATATAACTGGAAGAAAAGCAAGCTCTAATGTTTATTTTAACCCTGGATAAAATCACTTGGATTTTGTTCAACAGAAAAATCAACACGAGACTTTACAGTCAAGTGCTAAGGCAAGGTTTCCATGGGATTAGTAACAAACCACCAAATAAAAATTCTGCTTGCCTTCACACATGAAAACAAAAGCCCTGTGACAGGACCAAACCAAGTACCTTTCTCCAGTTCACCACACTGATTCAAGGATTAAAACTAAGAAAACTGTACATACATCTTCATATTTAAGCTCTGCACTTCCTCACGAGCTTAGATAAAATTTTAAATTAACCTTGTTCCCAGGAGAAGCCTGGGGTACTGAGCTGCAGCACACTTCTCCATAGGTACTGGTCTTCTCTGCCATAGAAGCTTGCCTTCTGATGCATTTTGTATTTTTGACAGCTCCTTTCGAAAAAGCACTAAGGTTTTTCAGCTTGAACTGCTCAGCTCAATAGCTATATAGAGCTGTTAAGCCAAGCCAAGCATTTTGCTTGAAAATTCTGACCACAATGGTAATTCAGAGGATATAAAATGATACCACAGTAAGCAGCCAGATCAGTAACAGTTTCCCCTAAGGCAGACAAAGAAATTATAGCTGACTAGTTTCGCACAGATGAGTAACTTCAAAAAAAAGACGTTTGATGATGTATTTTAAAAGTGAGCTTGAAGAGTTTTCTGGAAAGCAATGTTCGTAGAAAGATATCTTACTGGTATGCAGAAGCGCCAGACACCTGCCCGAAAATCCTTCCAATTACTGTTTCCATAACTCCTACTTAAAAAGCTATGAATAAAGACAAGCTGCAATTAAAAAGACGAAACACACCTACAGCTTCTCTGCTAATAACGACAGAGAGAAAATAATGGGGGAGGGAGAGAGAGACAAGAAAAGCAGTAAGCTAGTCACAGCCATGCTACACCACTGCTGCAGATAGCTCTGTACAAACACACAGCATGCCACTGTGCAGTACCACCACCAATACCACTGCTGAACTGTTCTCACCTGTCAAAACACAGGAATTTAATCAACAATTCAACTGCTCTAGAAACAGCTGGTTATTCTTCCCCCAGATTATTTCTGACAAACAGCAAAAACAATTACAAGGCTCAGGAATACAGACCTAAAAGCCAGTCAGTCACCTGCTCCAGCCAGGGGAGGCTGGAAGGGCTGCAGGAAAGTACACAGGCAGCACTACACCTTCCTGCTGTAACTTGAATTTTCAATTGTATCTAAAAGAGAACTTCAGAGTTTAAGTATTTATTAAGTAACAACTGCCATTTGATAGAAAATACTTTATTCAATCTCTGGTCGGTCAATGGTGGTGGTCTCAATTATATATTTATATATAATTATTAAATATAATATGTTATTAATAGTTATGCACTATTAAACTGTTTGAAGCTACACACTAAGGCAAGGCTTTCCCACCACCTGAAGCCCAGTTGTGGCTGAAGAAATAAACATGAAGTTACAAATCTCACATCTCTACAGGCATGGAAATGCCCAACAGGGAATACCTAATTTTTAGGATTACTTCCAGTATGCTGATGACAGAGCCCAGACAGTCCTCACTGCAGAACCTGATAAAATAAGGAGATTCTTTTGTCCCAACTAATAAGCAGAATAAACATGTTTTCCCCAACAGATAACACTTGAGAATAGGACTAAGAGTCCGATCTGTTCTTATCCAAGTGGCACAGGTACACAGATGTGGTTTGCATGTCCACAAAAAGGCAGTGGCATACTTCTGGGGACATTCAGGTGAAAAGCTGACAGCAGTACCCTCAGGTAAACAGTTTTCCACCCAGTGGAGTGTTCAAATCCCTTGCATGCAGATTTTTATCTGAATGATAAGAAAAAAATGTTGGGGTAGTGCAACAACAAGGTGAGATCTGAATGCTTTAAGCACAGGTCAACATTCCAACCAAAACCACCTGTTTTGGTTTCCCTCAGTATCTTTGAGTAGCCTTGAAGAGTTCTTGCTCAGGGCGAGAATTAACTCTACTGGGTGAAAAAACTTGTCCATCTCCATACAAAAGGAAAACTTAAAAAAATTACCCATCAGGTTACCAAGTAATTTATCTGTGCATTTTAGGGTTACCATACAATACAGAGTAGAGAAGATGCTGGAGATACAATTGTCCCATGACAATTCTTAATGAAAGATTACACCCAGAATACCAGAGGCATTAGATGCATCAAAAAGATCTCCAGAAACAAGTTAGGTATTTCCAAGCAACACTGAGGGGCAGGAGCATCCCTGGTAGGTGTGTGCATGAAGGAAGAAAACCTGGCACAGTAGCAACTGTTACTACATCTTGTGAGATGCATACTGATTTATTATTTCCTTTTTTTAGTGAAAATAAAATCTTAGCAAAATATATACTGAAAATGAGCATTCAAAGCTCCAGTGCCGTCATCTGGGTAAGAGCCCAAATGTGACACAACAGGAGTTTGACGCATCTAGAAAATGAGAGCAGACTGGGAACTCAAGAGCAAAATCTTCTCCAGCAACTATTTGTGGCATTCAGATGCAATCCATAGGGGTTTTCCAACCTGACAATTAATGGAAAGTTATTGTACACAGTTTTCTATAAACTATGTTTGAACTCATTGATGGCACAATAAGAAAGAGACAACTTACACAGCAAGAGCAAGATCATAGTTTGTGCTGAAAGGGACACGTAAAGGTCACTTAGATTTTTTTTTTTTCCTTTGTGTGCATTTTTATCAGCTACATTTTGAAATATGTAGCTCATGGTGAGTGCTAGGCTTGGCACCAAAACAAGTGGTTTACTGCTCTTTGCCCAGGCGATGCAGAGGGTGTAGCAACGTATTACCTCCATCCTCATTGCCCTCGAAAACAAGAAGCAAGGACATAAAAGCCTTAAGCATAAATTAAGAACTGCCACATTCAGACAATTTTCATTGAATCACAGGCCAGGCATTCCCAAAGTAACATTTTCAGGCTTCCTGAAGCCTGAAAAATTGAATTTAGTGAATTCAGGTTTGCATTTTGAACTATAACACAGCATCTATCACATTACCCAAGGCAACCAGATTAACAAGGGTATTTTTATAATGGCTAATCTAGCAAATTACCAAACTAGCCTTAACACAGAGATCAAGAAGAGAAGATACTGTGGAATAACTTTAATTTTCATCTATTTCTGCACAAGACACTTACCCTCTTTTAGCTCATCCTTTTTCCAAGACAAATCCTAAAACAACTCCAAAATAAAACACTCATTAAGTATTACACATTAACTAAGGTGGTATAACTGTACTGCAAAGAATCCCCATTTAGGCAAGTGTATTGTCTTCACACCTCTCAAGCCGCTGAAGCACTGACATTTCACTGTCGCCTGCATTTAGCAGGGAGCAATAGAAGGTTCATTACCACGATGAACAGAGGGCAAATACAATTAAATGTCCATCTAACCCTTCTCAGTGAAATACAGCTTTGCATTGCATCTGTATTACACATCAGATTTTTTCTGGTTTTCCTGCTTTCCACTGAGCCAAAGCCACTCACAACAGCATCCTGGTGCTAGAGGGAAGGATTGCATTTATCCTTCCTCTAGGTGCCAGTTTACCTTAGGTCAACCTGAGCTATCATGGACCTGCTCCCTCAAAACCGATCCCCAGGTTCAGGTCAACCTGAAAGCAGGAGAAGCCAGCAAAAAATCTCTATATTCTCTTCTCTACAGGACCAGTGAGATTGATAATCTGAAACCCTGGGAGGAGCTCTTACCATAAGAAACCACACAAGGGCACAAACCTGCAAGGTACATTTGCGGGCTGACAGAACAGCTTGGCTGACTCAAAAGAGTCTTTTTTATTAATAAAAAAAAATCCCACTGTGCCAAAGTGGCTGCCAATTCTTCAGGCAAACTGGATGAGAAATTAGAGTGAATTACAGGAATTAATATCAGGAAATCTTAGGACTTATTCTAAAGTCTTCACTGTACTGCACACACATTCCTGTGATAGATGTACTACTACATTTCTCAAAAAAACCCCACAATCAAATAAGTTAATATGTTCCTTATCAGTTACATTTGTAATTATATTTTAGAGCCTAAGCCTTGCAAACCTAGTACCAAATTGTTAGAGATGTGCAACAACCAGAAGGAAGCCCATGCACCAAATCCAACTCAAACCGCTGTGAGAAAGGCTGGTTTGCTCTGACTAAGCTCCCAGGCTTGTTACCACAAGCACTAGCACTGTAGTTTCCCACAGATTCACACATTCAAAAGTAATTTAAGATATAGAAGGCTTCTGCCCATTTGAACTTGCAAAGCTGCTGCTCAGAGTACAAGTGATGCTACCCTGTTTCAGTGATGACGGGTCCTGTGTCCTCAAGTAACTGTTACTGCACAAGACAACAGTCTTCAGAAAACACAGTTGTTCAGCTTGTTCTTGAGACTCAAAATGGGAAGAAAATGTATTATTAAAGCATATATTCTTCTCTTGGGTCTTCCAGTGAACAGTCCTTGAATGATCCCAGCCTTCCCATTCCTGAAGAGCTAAACAACATAACCTGCTGAACACTGCATCCACAGCAATAGCAGCTACACAAATAAAAATTGCTTCTGCAAACCAAGACTAATTGCACATTGCTTTTAGGGAAGGGAGAGGTGGGTGCAACACTACTTGTCTGGTCTAGGGAGATAAACAGTAACTCTGATATTTTCATCTCAGCAAGTTATCACAGGTGATTAGTTCCAACTTCAGAACTGGAGGAAGAGATTCTGCATGGAAGTATCAAACATTTGGAATAGCAAGTTTCCCTACACATTGCTTCAAAACCAGAGCAAGCAATTGCACAGACTTGGCACTAGGTTTGCTGACTTTTTACAGTTAGGCATCCTCTAAAACACCCAGGCAGTTTCCCACACATTTCTGGAAGACTGCCTCCTTGAATGACTGCTGTACAGTGGGAAACCTTGTCAGAACAAGCACGATCTTACTAAAACAGGTGGGGCTCACCGCTAGAAACCAGTTCTTACTGCCCTTCAAGATAAGCAAATCTGAGTTAATCCATCAATTATTCAAACTTAAGACTTGATCCTACTTCCCCATTTTCTATTTAAAGTTTCGGTGGAAGTAGGATTAGCAGAGTGAAGCTTTACACTGTAAAGACAGGAAAGCCAGGAAAGTTGTGCAGCATCCAGGCTTTACACAGCAGCACCGTAACCTAAGGTGCTGATAGGCACTTGGCCAAAATGCTTTAATTCTCGTAAGGCAGATTTACAGTATCTTCTGGGGTAAAAAAAAAAAAAAAAAGAAGAAATTAAGTACAGTCTATGCAAGAACACCTCTGAATTTAAAAGTTATTCATGCTGGTTTTTCAGAAATCTTTCCTTACTTAGGCTCATTAACAGCCTCCATGCTAATTTGTGCTACGATTTTTTTGAAAATTAGTTTTGTTACTACACTGCCCCAGCCTCGTTAGCATAAAATTTCAGGCAGATTCACTTCCAGCCCCCTTCACTGGTGCAGTTTAGCATCATTTAGAAAGGAGCAGGTTAGGACTGACCACACACACTCCCACTGCCTTTGCTAGAGCCAGCTCCCAGTGCAGTGGGTGACTACATACCTCAAGAACCCAAGAGACAGCTGAGCCTGCCTGCAACCAAAGCATTTGGTTATTAACTCTTTGAACCAACTTACACAACTAAAAGTCATTTTTTCCCTTTAAAAGAGACCCAATTTTGCTGACAGTTTGAGGTTTCAATATAATTCTCTTACAAAGCCTGTCTCAGTTGCATTTTGAAGAAAAGAGCTTTTGAGCACTTACTTGCTTCATTTTTTCCATTTCAAATTTGCTCAGTTTGCACAAAAGATCTTTCTCTTAATTGCCAGCACCAAAAACAAGCCATGATACGAAAATCAAGTGGGGTTTCATTATACCTTATACAGCTTGTGCCAAAATGCATTACTAAATCAGCGGTTACAATCATTGGTAATAGGGACTTTTGGCACAAAAATGCTGAAAAGCAAAGATGTTTTGTGACTCCAAAATAAGCAGATTCCTCAAGGACATAGGTACAATCTCACTTCTTGACCAGACCTTTATTAAATTAATCGTCTCTGCCTGTTAGATCAGAGCTGCCTTCTAAATACAAACAGGAGAGTAGTAGTTAATGAAAAACTAAATTTTACATGATGACAAGCATTAATAAATATGCTAATTTCTTCATTTAGTTGCCATTTGTAACACTACTACAAAGAAGTTAAGTTGCTTCAAATATTTCTCTGGAAGAATTGCAGTGTTTCATAAAGTAGCACATCTTGCCCATTTTCCTGACAGCCCGTTTTGGTGCACCAGGCTGTAAATGCACCCAAATGACTCCCTGCAAGGGGCAACATCACAAAATTAAACACCATTCTCTTTAAAGTGAGACAAAGGAGCCATTTGATAGCAGGTTGCAAGTAGCTATCTTCCTCCAGAGGGAACCACTCTGCAAATGGCAGCAGCAAACACAAGGTGGTAGACAGCACTGGAGTTTTAACAGATGCTGGGGATTTCCTAGCCTAACACATATTAGGACTCAGTATTTGCACTCCTGATCTCCAGCACCAAGCAGTTAATTTGCATGTTAATTAGAAACAGGTCACCAGAAAATTGCACCAGACAACCTTTCTGTATTGACTAGCAAGGACAACGAAGCATTTCCATGAAGTCTATATCCCTTTTAAGCACATTCCCATCGGTCTGTGAGCAACCCAGAAGTTCACTGTAAATCAAGGTGCTCCTTCTGTTGACTGAGAGCATCCATTTCAATACATTCATATCTCAGATCACTAGATCTGGTTTAATATCAGACATCTTTTGAGACTTGCAAAACAAATCAGCAAGTCTGAGCAACACTAGAGAAAACAATGACAAATTATTCTCACTAGAAAACCTCCTTTTACCACCATACAAAGTTAAACAGAATTAAGTCTGAAAGAAAAGCACAGGTAAACTATGCCAGAGAGAAAGCTTATCAACTAGTTAAATTTGTGCAGCTCTCAAGCCTGCATGTTTCTTCACTCTGCTTCGCAGTCACATTCACTGGCAGTAGCAGGTTTAAGAAGAGAGGAGGCAGCAGAAAAGGTGTTATGGGTGTTTTAACTACCTGGAAATGCACTCTGTAGCATCCTTTCCTCTTTGAACCTTCTTTTATATACCAATCTATAGTATTATGCTTAAATCAAATGCCCCTTCAGCTTAGTTTTAGGGCTCTTACATTGCCAAGTCTAATAAAACTGAATTATTGCTGCCGATTGTCATATATGAGACTCACCAGCACCTCAACTTCTGAGAATTCATTTTCTCCAGAACTTCCAAGATTGATCACTTGAAGTTACCAGCCAATAACCCCATGATTTCAAAACAGAGCGCAATAGTATTACAAGGCTGCACTTCAGTTTAACACTATATTGTATTTTCAATTTTAGCTGTTACTGCAAAGTCATAGCCAATTGACTTGATTTAAAATGTTGAGCTTTGTGTACATCTTTCATGCTTGTAACAGGCACTCTTAAATGAGAGAGACTTGTCTAAAGAAGTCTTGCCCAGCTCCTTGACCATATTGCCTGTGGGACTTGCTAGATCTTGCCTGCCGCTTTGAAGCCCAAACATGCTGAACTGTGGCAGTTCAAACCAGGCTTAAGGATCCACCCTGCTCAAATCTCCAGCTCTTTGCTCACGGTGGCACCTTGAACACCATCACAAATGCCAATGTTTAAGGAGCTGCACCGTTCAAGTTAACGGTTGACTGAAGGTTTGGGTTCACCCTGCAATGTCCAGTTCAGTCAGAAATTCAGTTCACAGCTCGGTCCTGCAAGCAACTCAAGTGGCATAACTAAGCACACTGCAACATGCTGTGCCACAGGAGGCTTCTCATAAACCAGCAACAGCCAAGAAAGCATTTCACATAGATACATTCTAGTTGAAGGAACTAAAGCTCCTAAGATGTGGTCCACGATATCCTTGCAGGAGAATGGAAAGCTGCTGTGAGATCAAGAAAAGGATTTTATATCAGCTCAGCTGGCTTCAAGGTTCTCTTTGATTTTTTTAAGAAGGAACAGCTTTTGAACTACTTGCAGACAACCTGCAAAGGAGTCTGCATACATCAACACATCCAGACATCCAGTTTTAACACAGAAATAAGCAGACTTCTGAGCACAACCACCAATATAGCAAGCTGTGGACCACCAGCTGTGTTGCCTTGTGGATAACTGGCTAGCTGAAAAGGGTCACATAGACATAGTCCAGCTGGCTGGACAAAAATGCACATCGCTCTCAGCTTATCTGAAGTAAAGCAAAAATACACTGTCTTTGGCTGTTCTTGTTACACAATAACAGGAAGATTTCGGTGGGAAAAGAATGTTGCAGGTGGGAACAGATAACTACAGAAGAGAAACTAGGGGCGGGCTTGATATTCAGGCAACTAACCAGTAATGAGCTTAACTTTTGTAATATGTATGAGCTAATTATAACAAGGCATAAAAGGTGACTGTAAGGGACAATAAACGAAGTCTGCTGATCACTCATATTGAGTGACTGCGTCTTCCCTCCGTCGCAACATTGCCTCTTTAATACTACTTACATCAATTAATACAATTGCCAGTAGCTGACCCATTAAAAAAATAAAAATGCCTTTGTTTCAACTAAGAGGTTGAGGAAAACTTAAAATTCAATTTATGCTATTACCCAGGGAACTACAGAAAGTTAAGCAGTGGAGTATGAAAACAGGTACTGTCTTAACTCATCATTTTTGCTCCTAGGAAGTCTAAGTTGGCTATGGCCTTTTCTACTTGCTTCTTAGAAAGGCATCAACCAGACACATGATTTTTCACCAGCATGGTTTCTGAAATCCAAGCAGGCACCAAATTACACATGGAGAAAATCCTTCAGCCAGTACATGGGATCTGCACTAGGAATTCACTGCAGTAAAACAACGTTTGCCTAGTCTCAAAAGATTTGCCAGTATATTTGAAGGCTTTGACATGATCCACAGCCGTTCAGCAGTCTTTTCCTTTAGCATAGCCAGGAGAACCTAGGTGAAAAGGGTATTAAAAAAAATATATATATCTGTAAGCCCAGCAGTTAGAAACCCTATCCGTATTTGATCCCCACCTTCTTGCCAAAGAATAACTACAAGATAGCAGGAAAGAATCACTGTGATTACAATCATTTACCAAAGCTGTTCAGTAAAGGCCACAAGCCAGAGCAGTGTTTTCCATGCTCATACAGGACATAGCTGAAGACTAGTAATTGTCAAAGAACTATTTGTTTGACTTCTGTGTATAAAAAAAGCTGTCTTCCACTGACCCACTGTTAAGGTTAGATCTTGTCCTTTTATATCCACCACTGAATGAAAAGTTTCACTCCAGCTGATATCCCTTGTCCAGCCCTGTCTTTTCGTATCACTGCCTAAGGTCATTTTTAGTATCCCAATGCGAGCCATCATCTCAGCACACACAGCACTGACTTGCTAGTTAATGTTATCTCTAGCCATGCTTGAACAATCTCTTGATAACATAACAGGGATGTTTTCCTTTTTTTAAAGAAAAGCCGTATCAACAATGAAACAAAGCAGACAAGAGTTAAACACAAAAGCAACATTAAATGGAAGATAAGAGAACCCTGAAAGTGAACTCTGCAATTACACAAAAGCTTAGAATTCCAACTTTCCCACTCATCTCTGAAGGAACATGGAGAACAAAGTTTGTTGGCTATTTTTCAATCTTATGATCTTTCTGAAAACTTCAAGGAAACAGTATGCTAACACAATACTACACAACTGCTGCTTTCAGATATCCAGGATGCAGCATCTCAAATTTATGAAAAGACTGTGTTAGGTTTTCTGTGGGGAAGAGCTAGATTCTGCCTCGAAGTCCCATGATTTCCATGCTATCTTTTAATCCTGTTTGCCAACTGCCTGCTCCAGGGGTTTTTCTCTTACAAAGTTCAAGACTCAGCTGGGCTCTGGTTTCTCTGCCTGTGAGTGACAACATCCCTCTCAAGACTTCTACCAAGGAAACAGATTTTTGGGTTCTAATAAAAAAGCTTTTAAGCAGATTGCTCATACCTCAGGAACCAGCTCCTCAACTGCCTGCCAGTTTCAGTTCTGAAAAGCTCCCGGGCAAAGGATCTGTTCAGTCGGCCCATTAACCACTCAATCATTTGAGTGGAAGTCAGCAAGGGTTTATAATCCTCTGCAAGACTTACAACTTGGAGTTTGTAGGTGTTTTTAAGTTAGCACCACCTGATGTTCATTTATACAGAGAATGCTGTACTTGGGATTCCCTTAATGAGACCACTAGGCTCCTAACTTTCTTTTTTTACGAGGCACATGCTGCTTCTTATACCCCTTTGCCACTGAAGTATAGGAAGAGGGCAAGCCTTCAAATAGTACAGCATTAATTCATGACCAAACTGCTGCCCAAACCCTTCCTGTGCATAGCCATTCCCTCACTATGCAAGTCAAAACAGGCTGCACAGATGCTTTCCCATTGATACAATCAGTGCTGCTACCAACTAGACTAGAAGGTGCAATGGATTGAATACACACAAGAATAAAAGCTATCTGTCCGACAGCCTTGGCATTTCTTGCTGAATACTGCAAAGAATTCACAAAACAAAACTCAGAGACCTGTCCCAGGCTGTTTGCTGCAGGGTTACCTTTCCTAATCCCAGTTATGCGCTCATTACCCATTTGCACACACATACAGTGATGTATTAACTATGAACATGCAATAGTTTTGCTAATTAGCTCAATCAGAAAAGACTAAACATATTCAACTTCCTTAATATGAGCCAATTTAAAGACAGTACTTTATCCCTTAAGGGTAAGACTGCCTGCCATTTTCATTTAATATTGAGTCTGAAATTCATACACAATCTTCTGAAGAAAAACGAGTTTCCGAGGTAACGCAAGAGGTGGTTCTTATATAGGTCGGTTTAAGAACATACATACACCAACAAGCACTTACAAGAACTCTTTCCTCTTTTAGAAAACCACATACATCTGTCTTTGTTTGGTCTACACCAGCATATGAAATGGGTTCCAACCCTAAAGCAAAAACCAGACCACATTAAAGCAACTCAACTAATCATCCCACAAATTTCAATACACTTATAGCAAAGATTATTAAAAACACTCATGTTCTCTTCCACTATCTGCTCTCTCAAGCCCGTTTATTCATCTGCACTTTCCATTAAGAAATCACAATTAATACTTTTGGAAGTGCTTAAGTCTTCAGCTTTAGTTTACAGACAGCCTCCCAATATACAAAGCCCTGGTGAACCAGAACTCTACAAACTAAGTGCCTCCAGTTGTTTTGATTATATGCAGAAGATTTAAAATATAGAGAGAGAGCAGGGTTTTTTAAAAAACAATCTGCAAGCAGTTTGAGGTCTCCTGGGTATTGATCAAGAACTTAATAGAGTAATTACCCAGGGTTCATTAAAACATGCTTCCATTAGCCTTCCTAGATATCTAATCTGAATTCATTTACACAGCCATGTGCCACAGGTGCAAAATTTTAACCCCCTTAAGACCAGTTTCCCATAATATGGATATCTTTTCCCATCAAGGCTTCGCTAAGTCCTTGCCCTATTTCTATTGCATGGAACAGAAATATTTTCTCCTCCTGACTTTAGTATCAAGCTCCTCCAAAGAGTCTTGACTTGCACCTTCAGCCACCAAGGTTCTACCTGGATGAGCTGACACTGTCCAGGTCTCTCCAGGGATAAGCGTATCTGGAGCAGGGACCGCTGAAACACGAAGCCTCTCCTAAGCACTGCCACGTGCAGCCAAACACTCTGAAACCAGCTCCTGTTTTCCCTGTACAAGAACTGCTGTGTGTTTTGTTCAGCCACCCTGGCCACAGGAGCAGCAGCCTTTAGCAGTGATGCAGACAACTGTTAGAAGCAAATTAAAGGGAATAACAAGTTTCTGTGAGTCAAATCAGTGTTCACATCATCAGTTGCCTAGACTTCCAGCTATTACACCTATCACTGCGATTTACGTTAACATGTAGCACAGAATATGCAGTGCATAGTCACAAGATCATGCCACTGTTGTACCTCCTTATGTATGGATGTTCATGCTAACACGCTCCTTTTTTGAGCATCTTTCTCTATGCCATCAGCGCTGAGATTCTTAACCAGAGTGCTGAGCACCCGAAGCAGACCTACCCAGCCAGCAAGCCATTCCACTCCAGCCTCTCCCAAAAACTCTACCCAGAAATATCACAAAGCATGACAGAATAAAGCACGACATGGGATTTTCAGAAAATGCTCTCTGTTGAAGTACTCTGTACAAAACCAGCATAAAAAGTGGGACAAGAGCTAGATATCAGGGGTTGGCTGAGGCCAAACCTCCAGGGAACGCTGACCTTACAAACAAGGCTTTGTAAAAGCACAAAAAACCTCCAGGAAAAGTTCATTAGAACCTTTCAATCATTTTCCCCTGACACACAATAAATAAAATGCCTGGTTCAGAAAGGAAAAGCCTAAAATATAATTAGCCCGTACTATTACTGCCATTATTGAATGCCTTGGTGTGCAGCGTTAGAGGACAAACTAAATTTTCTATCAGTTGAAATGCATACTATCCAGTCAGCCCCCAAACCAGCCAAATACATCCCGGTGACAACCCTTTCTTCAAAAAAAGGGCATTAAAACAGAGAAAAGCTCTGTAACCAAACAGCTTGAAAACAAATGAGGCAAAGCCAATTGCAGTAGTATCTTAGGGTGCAAGAGCTGCATCTAGTACTTGAAAACTACACTGCACACATGCTGTGCTGTCCAGAGCAATCCCTCCTGGGAGAAGAGCTGACCACCTTGCCCAGAAACTGCTATGTCAGAACATTCCTGAATGAGTGACCAGACAGACCAACTTTCTCCATAAACAGCAGACCGTTGATAAAGAAATCCGGGCTAAAGCTGTTTCCCCTTATGGGAACAGGGAAAGTCCAAATCCTCACACAGCAATTTAGCTGTAACTCTTAACACATCTCTAGCATACATTCCCCACCTGCTGCACACCTCACTAGTTGGTCAGATTGGGCCAACATGCTCCTTTCATGCCATTCCACAGACAGAGCCACCGCCACTCCACTCCTATCTGCTAGAGGATTTTGCCCCAGATTTACAGCATAAACTATTTGAAACAGCCACTAAAGTCACCACGCAGGATGTGGATACCTCAACACCAAGTAAACTGTCAGTCTAAACAAAATAAACTGGAGAGTCCTTTTTTTAAAAAAAAAAAAAAAAAGGGAAATATCAGATCACTTGTAATTTCTTAAACAGCTAAGAAAAACCAAAAATCTCATCTTGGGTTCACTAAAACATTTCATAAAAATTCAAATGCCTTCTAAAAAATTAGGCCCCGATCACATCGGTAACAAGTACTCAACGACAGCGACATCCAAGTTAAAGACATGCATCATTTTAGTTCTGCACTCAGTTTATTTAAGCTTCAAGCCCGACATGCCAAGATTTAAAACTATTAATCTTAAATATAAAATTAAGTCCCACACACCCTACCAAGACACCAAACTGATCACAAAGCAAGCCTGAGGGCTGGAAGTGTAGTCCCCCTGCTCCCTTCATCCTAAATGTTTTGTATTATGTTACATCTTGTTATTCAAATACAAGTGTGACTGATGGGCCTCCCCCTCAGCTCCACCAGCAGCTCTCCAGGGAGCAAGGGTTATTTTGATAACTTTTATCTGTTGTTTTCCTCAATGAGCGATTTCTTCTCAACAGCGAGCAGAGTTTCACTGATAAAACTACCAACTGCATCCCCAGTCTTAGAGCCAAGGGTAAGACGGAGTGCTGCAATATTCCCAAAGTCAGGAGCAGTATTCATCACGCATACCACAGGCTCTTGCATTCAGAAGCACATCCACAGATTGCTGCAGATTACATGCGACTTCATGAACACATGAGAAACTTTCTAGACTATGTGTCTTGCTAAATATGAGGACAAGCTGCCTGTGGCCCTTCCCTCCTCCACAGCCACTCCCAGGGTCTCTGTTGCATTAAAAGGAGCTCCAGTTTTCCTGAAGGATGAACGCCTAGGGCAGTCAAATCCCAAATATTTACCAGGTAAATGAATATCAAGTCTAAGAACAAATAAGCTCTTTGGGACAGTAATATCCTACACCACATCACACTTCTCTCTGATAACAGCCTCATGCATACCGATACAGAAATAGCATATTGCTGGTCTCATAGTCCTAGAACTCCTTTTGGACTAAAAGTTGCAGATTTGCTCCAGAAGAAGGATGAAGCAACATTTCAATGCCACACAATGTTTTGAAGGCTCTGAGAGGCCACAGGAAAAAGAACCACTTCCATATTTTTCACAAAGCACTTCCCATGGATTAGAGCTAACAATAGTAAGAAAGGATGTGAAACACCAAGTAACTCAGATCTATACCCAGTGCACTGTTACCTTTTGATACAACAAGTATTGCCAGTAGATGTTATGTGTGTTCATTTGGGGGTGAGGCTGTTAGTTTTTTGGTGCTGGGTTTTGTTTTTTTTTAAGGAAGAACAAACATAGCTACATCTCATCCAGGTGAGAGACTGATTTAAAAAAAACCAAACACATAATTTGCCCACCATTAAGAGATGCTGCTCATTCCCAACATTATACAGGCAAAGCTCAACTGTTATGGAACAGTTAACACTGAAAAGAAAAAAAAAAAAAAAACAACACCTACCACAAAACAAACCCTCACCTCCATTCACAGCACCGAGACAGACTTGCTGTTTTGCCCACGCTTTCAGCCTGTATGCTATTCTACTGTTGCCAAGTACTGTAACTGAGGAAACCAAAGCAGAGTTATTTTAAACAGCAGCTCCCAAAGTGACACAGGATCATAACACAGGTTCTCATCCAGGTCCAGCCCAAGATGTCATCAACCTCAGATACCTGTCAGATTTACAGGACCTCTATCAGATTTACAGTACCTTTTTCAGCTTGGACAGCCAGACCCAGGAAAAAACAAATGTGAAAAACCTAGAAAAACAAAAAACAGACAAGGCTGCAAATTAAGAGCATATCCATGGGAGTAACTACAGGAATGGCAACTGATGTGGAATAAGTTCTTCTCTCCCTTGGCCCAGGGCCACAGTAGTCCTCAGAACGAGATGCAAGATGTGCTTTAGTAAGGTGGCCACTAAGAGCTACTGCTACCTGGAACAGCAGGACAGAAAGGATTTCTATCCTTTCCAAGTCACTGTTGTTCTGGAAGATTTATCTGATCACTTACCTCTTCCAGGGAAAGGCAGCAACTTTCTGCTGCTACCATATCCAATCAAAAACATAGCAACTTCAAAATAAATATTTCCATGGTCAAAATCCCTGCAATATGCCATGTAATCCAAGATTGTAACCGAAACCTATTACTTGCTTCTCTATGAAATCAATCATTCTTTTCAGCTACTGTATTCACTGTCATTAGGCCAATTCTGTGAATTTATCAGTATCATGGAATATTACAATCTATTTCTAGGAAAATAGGGACTTTCAACACAAGAACAAACTACAACAGTTCCTGTACCTTGCCCTCGAAAGACTGAATTAACATGATTTGGCTAGCGTAGCTTTGGTTTGACATTTGAATAATAAGGGATATGAGAAATTCCATGTTAAAAACAGACCACCAATAAGAGTGTCCACCTTGACTATTCATGATGGCTACAAGCCCAGGTGCCTAACGCAAGCACTGCTCTAGCATACCATGAGAAGTAAGAGCCCCATCTGTTTGGAAACAAGGGCAAAAAGCACTGCCCGCCCGAGACTGGATCCTCAGCTTCTGCACATCAGCTTCTAGAAGCGGAGAGGAGAATAACCCTGACACTGTTGTCCTTCATTTCCAGGTAGCTTCATGACTGGGAAGGTAGCTGCACTGGTTTAATTCTCCATCTTCCCCAATCTCTTCCTACGAAGGTGCTCATCTACTGACAACCCACGCGGCTCACCCACATGCATGGTTTCAGATTCACGAGTGTACACAGAAGGAAGCTCACTGCTGAAGTCCTGGATTCAGGTTTGAAATAGTGCTACCAAGGGATAGCACCCAAATGGATGAACTTATTACAGAGGGCAAAACAAAACAGTGAGCTCCATAAATATGGCAGCAAACAGCACTGTACTCAAACTGCCCAAATTTTACTCACATGCACTCTTTTGACAGCTCTGAGGCATTAGTTTAGATACCTTTCAAAGATGACCTCGATTCATTTTATTGTAATGCTACAAAAAGTGTGCAACGTACAAACAAAGAACTTAAAAGACGACCACGCCAAACCCCAAAAGGGCTGTTCAGAAGTACTTCCAGCAACATGGTTCCCAAGGTAGCAAGCTGTAGTATCAGCCAGTCTGATACCAGTTTATTTTAATGGTTCCTGAGAACAAAAGTTCAATTCGGAAAGACTCTTCTGGCCCAATTTAAGAACAGAACAATCAAGGTATATGAAATAACACTCTGCCTTAAAACTTGAGACAAAGTTTCAAAGAAATACAGGGGTTCTCCAGCCTTTTTACGTTTAACAGTCAATAAGCTACTCTGCTACCTTCACAGAGGGACTTTTATTTTTTTTTAAGCCAAACCTTTGATCTCCTAAACAGGATCTCAATACCGAAGTAGTGATCCCATTAAGTAATGCAGAAATTATTACAGTCAGAGATCAAACTCCATCTCCCAACAGACAAAAGATCACTTTAAGATGGCAACAATACGCTGCCATGTTATTTGAAGCTATTCACAATGTACAACTCTGAACCACAGGAAGGTTTTTGCCCATTTCCATTTGCCCAAAGCCACTTTGGCCAACACACTGGCTAACACAGCTGTGGTGGGCAACCAACCAGCAGATAAAGTGACTGGAGCACTGATTCTCACATCCTCTTTTAGTTACACAACAAAGACATCCAAGTTCAATACTCCTCCCAGCTGCACTCCACACCACGCAGCCTACCCGAGTTCTCCAGTATTCTTAGAAAGTTTCTAGGAAATGCCTTTTGCAAGTACTCTAAGTTTAACATACTGTGAATGCTAGTGAGCAAAATAGACATTAGAAAACAACATTTATTAAATAATCTCTGAGGGCATCACAAAGTTATGATAGATTTCACTGGAAAGTCTCGAGGGAGGATAGTATTTGGGGAAATTACTTTGGGAAGTATTGACATACAAAGAAAGGAATTTAAATTCCATTAGCACTCTCCCTAGCAGAACAAGTTTAGACTATGGTTTTATACAACAGGCCTCTGGAAGAGTTCACAAATGCCTGGAGGAAGAGGAGGGGAGGGAAGCAAAAAACCCTGTAGTTTGCGGCTTGTAAGCTTTTCCCCTTTGTGCAGGTCTTACCTGTGAGGTGCTCACAAAAAGGAAGCCAACACGGCCTCAGAGCATGGGAAAGGGGTTTAATGTGGACAAGCTCAAGCCACGCTGCTGAGTACCTGAGCTAGAACAAATTCTGCATTACTCCAGGAAAGTCTACCCTATAAACTGCTATTATTTCTGTAGTCAGAGACAAGTATTATAAGTGATGGTTCACTGTGTGTTCTGTGCCTGCTAAAGCACAGGTAAAAGGTCATGGAGCAAAAATATGAAACACAGTAAAGTTCTGTTTGTGTTCAGTAAGTGCAGAATCACATTCCCCCTACAACTAGTATTTTGCACATATACATTTAATTAAGACTTAGCAATAACATTAGAATGAGTACACACCTTTAGAGCTGTGAATCAGTTGAGGGAAAAGTATGTTCCCTAGTACCTACCAACAGCTTCCCAGGTGCTGCTGTTACCATTGGGATTGCTAGAGACAGAACACGCATTCGCCACGGGAGTCCCATTCCAATACTCAGTTTAAAAAAAAACAACTCAGGGAAGGCTTACACTATGAACTAGTGTTTCATTTTTTTCTTTATTGGCTTTAAAAAATAACTGTGCTTCATAGGACTGATCAGAAACAAAATAAGTGATGATGGCTGCTGATCACTGCCTGGAAGCCTTCAGTTAAAAAAGCAAGCAGAGTTACACATTCACAGGATCTTTGACTCCTGCTGCAGATGGTGACTCAAACAGCTCTGTGTTTTCCAGAGCGACTGCTGTTAAGTATTTTCTAACCTGTACTTCCCTCTAGCAAGCACTGACCTGTTATCCTGCTGAATCCTTGCCTAAGAAGCAGACAGCTGGAGAAAGTTCACCTCACTGTTTTAAGCAGAAAAAAATAGATCATTAAGTTTGCCATAAGAAATCTCACACTGAAACCACTTTACAGCATACAGAGTTTCTCCAGTTCCATGCTGACTAAAAAGATTTTCCTGTATGTTGTTCTACACTACTCATTAAGAATGCAGTTCCGGTTGCCAACAATAACACACAACTCAAAGACTTTTCCACACTTCTTTAATAATGCTAGCTGCAACGTATGTACACTACTGAAAAGCAGGCTAAACCTTTGGTCTGAAGACTGGCAGCAAGAAAGACTACATTAGCATACTCATTGCTTCCACAGAGTCAACTCTATAGACTCCAGTAAGATAAGAGAGATGTCATCATGAATTTGAATAGCTGTGTCACAGTAGAGACCCTGCATCTCCTGCCTCAAATACTGAAGCACCAAAAATACAGTGCTCGCAGCATCAGTTCAAAAGTAACAACCAAAAAAAGCAGCAGGGTCAACATAATGTCACATGTTAATAGCTATGTAAAACACTTGCCAAAAAAAGTTCATGGTCAACAGTTCTCTGGACCTGCATTTACTCAGGACCTTGTATCAATGGAGATCAGATTTTGACTTGTCTGTCTAAATTCTAATATAAGAGGATCACATTAATATTGATTTGTTTAAATCTTCATGAACACGGCTAAAGAATTGCAGTCTCTTAATTTACAACATGAATTGTTCACAGCTACAGTGTTGCAGTGATTTTACTTGGAAGTGGTTAGTTTTTCTGATTTTATGACATATGTAGATAGGCCACAGAGAAACTATCAAAAAAAAAAAATAAGAAAAAACCAATTTCATAATGAAAGAGCTTACTGTAAGCTTCTTCCAGATTGTATTTCAACTCAGCTGAGAAGAGTATAACAAAAGTTGACTCAGCTCAAATCAAGCCTGCACTGTTACAGAAAGTCTACACGCCACACAGGTTTGGATATTTTATTTTTTTTAATTCTATCAAAACTTTTTGTAGGGCAATTACTTCAGCACTTAGAAGAATGCATGCTCTGCTGCGTTTGTTTTGCAGTTCACTTGGTGGAAAGTATTCTACCCTGCAGTAACAGGACAGTCTAGAAAGTCTCAATTAGCAAACTACTGAGCATGATAAAGGTTAGTGAGCCTCCTATTAAGAGATCTAGAGAGCCAATGTGCCACCAGAATAAGCTAGGCATTATTTTTTAAACAAAAGACAGCACACTTGCCCGAATGGTTTTGCATAGCAGGGCTGTAATAGCTATTTGTTATTAACCTACCCTGTTACATGTAAGTAATTAATTATATCATCATAACTAGCTGCGTTCTCTAGAAGAGGCTCAAAACTCCTGAGAACCAAGTAAGCAAACTACAAGAAGTTTTTTTACAGAAGAACTTCTACCACTAACTGCAAAACAGTAAAATACTTCAGACATTTAGAGAAACCATGAATACTTATTACATTAAGCGCTGTTTTTTTGTCACTTCAGCAGTTCTTATGCATTGTTTCAGGCAAAGATGCAAATAATAACAAATGGAGCAAATAAGCATTCCTGTCCTGCATGATTAATGTTCATTTATTCCTATGTTGCTACCTGGCAAAAGAGATATTAGAAGCATACCATTAGCCTTAAACCACAGCACTGACAATAATAAAGACATCAAATGTACAGTCTGAGTTGAGGCAAAATCTTTAGACATTACAACCAAGTAATGCACCAACACAAACACATGAAATCTAAGCTCACAAAGCTGTAAGAGCTACAAGATACACTTATCCAAAGGGAAAAAAATAATCAACTCCAGTGCTACAACCCCAAAAAGACAGTGTGGGGAAAACAGACACCCCTCTAACTAGTAGAAGGAAATTCCTCAGCTCAGAGCTGCAGACTTTCAGACACCAGTGTGCCAGGACACCCATTTTATGAATGCCACCTCTGGTCAGGCATAGAACAGTACAGGTTTTCATCTACTGCCTTGATGAAGACAGGCCGCAATTATGCTATAAGCTGGTACCTAAGAAAGGAAGAACCTCTGCTACTCACCTAACACACTTCTATGATACTGATAAACTGGACATCCAGACAATGAAAGTATCCCATGACGACAAAAAAACCATCAGCTAATAGAACTGAATTTTTTTTAGTGCCATAGCAACGAACTTCACAGACTTTAGAACTACAGTAGTGAGAAGATGCAAAAAATTATTCTGAAGCAAGATTTAAAATAGAAAGGCGACTACCTAGACCTTTTATTCATCCAATTCTTCCTAATAATAAACCCCAAAGATAACTGCAAAGATTTTCAAAAGCAAGAGCATGTTTTCCAAAGACCACAACAAACGAAGTCCACTGAGGAAGTGGTGCTTGCATGCAGAAAAGCTACACTGTAAAGAACATCTAGACATTATCTCTATACTAGAAAATAAAGACAGCACATAATTTGCCTAGAATAATCTCTCGTCAAATCATTCCATTCCAACTGTGACAACCCAAAGCAGCACCTGAGCTAGAGAGCCCTCCCTTCCTCCAGTACGAGGGAGGAGAGGATGCAAGCGTGGGAAAACACAACCTAGCTGTGCCTGTCTC
This sequence comes from Falco biarmicus, assembly GCF_023638135.1. Taxonomy (NCBI): domain Eukaryota; kingdom Metazoa; phylum Chordata; class Aves; order Falconiformes; family Falconidae; genus Falco; species Falco biarmicus. The sequence goes on along the minus strand of NC_079302.1, from coordinate 22,025,435 downwards.
TACTGTCACAACAGACTGAGTCTGTGCTTTTCAATACATTCAGCTATTTGGCTCAGGAAATCACCTCCCCATAACCAGACCTCTGCATAACGCAGCTTACTCAGTTCATCCTGAGCCAAGCTCAGACTGTACAGCCTACGTCAAACTTCACTTCTCTCCCCTTGCATTTCCGTTCCTTTTCTCCTCAGCATTCAGAGCTGCAGCAGGCCAGCAGTGCCAGCTCACTAGAGGAAGCAGACTTATAAGATAATCCCTTTTATTAAGCCAGGCATCCCAGGCCAAACTGATGCATAACCAGCTACTGCAAGCATCAGCCTGCCAAAACCAGCACAAAACTATAAAAAAAAAAACAACACAACCAAACCCAACCCCCCCAAAACACCCCCGCAAAAATAACTCTCAGGTAAGAAATGCAACAACTGTTACGATTGCTAAGAATAGGGAGAACTCAGAACCTGTGCTTAATGCTCTGTTCACAAGACATTAAGTCCAGGATCTAGCAGGAGGGAGACCATCCTACCCTCTAAGTAAGCTCACATGTGGCTCTAGTAAGATGAAAGAGGTACTTTTAAATACTGTTACAACCTGAGATTCAGCCAAAGGCTGATGCCAACACAAATCGGACTTTTAAAGTATATTTAGAAATTTACTTTAAGACTTAGCTACAAAAGCCAGGAGGAAATTGAGCTTACCCTATCTGAACACAAGGAAAAACAATAACTTCAGAAGAAAAATATGGCTATTCTCAGTTAAGAAACCAAGCCTCAGGAGAAAAAGCTTCAGAAAGTGTTCCAGCCTTGTCTCCACCATTTTCTTTTGTTGCTGCTCATATGGGTTTTTTTCAGAACTTAATTATCTAAATCCCTTCCTCCTAGATCCAACCATTCCCTTCCATTGACTTTGATAGATTTATCTTCCATTTTATGAATTTTAGAAGCAGGAGGGACCAGTCTCGACCATTCCAATTAATATGCATCTGCCACAAACCACTGTAAATTCTCCATTAAATTCAGTTTGAGACACGAGTGATATCTGGAAACTTCTAAAACAAATGCACAGGCTTCAACTTAGACAGCATCCAGTTACACCCCAATAAAGTCAATCGCTTAAAATTGCAACACATTTTTACTTTGTTAGCTCAACTTCAACTATGGGTAAGAATTTTTTTTTTCTTTACATTTCTGTGCCCTGTTCAGGTGGCTTTGAATCATCACCAGGTCAATATCCCTTAGAAAAAAGGGAGAAAGTAAGCAAAGCCCTTGGCAAAGCTTAAGGTACATTTCCCAGGTTTCTGATCATTGCCTTTGAAAAAAACATCTCTTTGTGTGTCGATATCTGAACCAGATGATAATGCTGTAGGCACTGTAAGAGCATCACCGGAATACTAACTGCCTACTCCCTTGCAATAGTAATGATCAGAGAACCAGAACAGCTTCCATCCCACAGCTATGTATTTACCACCCTGAGAAACGGGCAGTTCCCACTCAAACCAGTTTACCTGAAAGCCAGGGAGAATGTCTGGAGGTTTTGTGAGATAAAAAACAAACTACATGTACGGAAGGAGATATCCAGCTCAGTGAACAGTTTTTCACTATTTGCATTTCCTAAAAACTAGCCCACCCCTGTGCTATGTTTAATCCACAGCCCTCAATTACAGCTCTGGACAGGTAAACAGTCATTTGCTGCCACAGCCCAGACATCTCTAAAAAGGTACTTTAAATGACAGCTTGTGTGCATGGGAAAGCTGTGAGAGAGGGAAATAACATGAGTACATGCTTAAATATGAGACAATGTTGCATTTTGAGTCAAAACAAACCCCTCACCCTTCACCTCAATAAATTACAGAAATAAAATTTAACTGAGCTACTGTGACAGACCACACATCCATTTCAATGCAACCAAAAAGCTTCAAGGAAGCCTTCACATTTGCAATCCGTTTACCAAGAAAGCAGAATAACTGCAGAACAAGCACAGAGACTGAGCACACCTGAGTTTTCCTACAACTATAGTATTACCAAAAGAGATGAAGACTCCAAGCATGTGCTACCATCCAGTTTCTCTTTTCCATCTATAATTTTAAACTGAGGTAATTTCACTGGCACTATTTTATCAGACCACTTAAGGAGCTCAGGTGCATATGCAGTGAGGAATAAAACATTTATACAGAAGAAACAGGCTAGTTGCCAACCCATCAAATGGGACACACTTCCTAGTCTGTAAGTCACATCAAACGAATTTTCTAGCTGTTTACACCAACTATGTATCTGAAGTAACACAAAAAATACTATTCTTACAATAAAGAGCTGTAAGATTAACTTGTTTTGTTCTTAACCCAACCCTCAACGTTAAGAGTGCCTTATTTTGTCCAAAAAGCAGAGCCTTCAGGCTCAGTTATACCATCGCTGCCATAAAGGTGCTACCAAAGAAACAGCCATTCAGAAAGAAGAAAGTAGCAGGAAGCCAGAACACTGACCTCTAATCCTGACTTAACCACGATCATTTCATCTTAGAACAGTTATTTGGCCTATAATGCGTTAGTGTGATATAGATGGGTTCGATGCTTTAAATATTACATAATCTTCACAAGTGCAACGCAAGTAAAGCTCAACAATTACGACACCAAGTCAATTCACTGATTAATCACATCTAAGGCATGTTTTAACAGGAACATTATGCTCCGCTAATAAGCTAGATAAAAGAGCTACATTGGTTAAGATATTTTCATACCTGCTAATGCTTCCTACCTCAAACTCAACAACTTAGTCATGCTCTAAATGCAAATCATCATTAATCATGCAAAAATTTTTACCTAGCAAATATATTAATATTTCATGTGTTTATACTATAATCACCATGTAAATTAGTTTAATAGGCAGCCCATAAAAAAGGGTTTAAAGGCTGCAGTCTATGTTGAGTGCAATACAAGCTCTGAAGCTTCTCTAGAAACAAGGCTAGCAACCAGAACAGTTTCAGAAAAAGCACTTTAAAACACGTTTTTTAAAAACAGAAGTATACACCACTCCATTCTACTCTGTATCTTGGCATAAAGTTATTTGGATAACAATTAAAACACTGATGACAAAATTTAGGTGACTCAGAACAGTAATGTATCCAGTGTACAAATAATTTTAACCAGAAGGAAATTAGTTCATTTGGAAAATGCACCAAAACACATGTTTGATTCTATTTTCTGATTATAGTCAAAGATGTTCAAGCTGACTAGCTCTGACCACTACCTCCTCCAATTTGGGAAGGACGCTTCTTTTCTACTACAAAAGGAAAGCAGAAGAGCATGACTGTGTCCCTTGATTTCTATCTTTCAAACAGTTGAACAACCTGAAATACAGAAGATTTCTGCACCTGCAAAAGCAGACTCTGCACTACAACTCAGCATTTCATTGACTTGGTGGAAATTCAGTGGTATTTGTTATCAGTTGGGGAGGTCCAATTCGCTTAAAGAATTCTGAAAATACACAATGCTTAAATATCTGTCTTGATAATACTTTGAACTGACAGTCTACACATAACCTCTCAAAACCAAAACTTAAAAAAAATATGATTTGAGGTTGTGGGTTGTTTTGAGTTCCCACCTCCTTCACTGTTTTCTTTTGTTTCAAACTATTCTTTACTGAATGTTTGTGTTAAATTGCTTCTTTCAACATTCACCCTACAAGCTAGGTTCCTGAATCAGTCACAGGCTCAGCACTCCTGTTTCTTTAGATTCAGAACTACCCAGCAAAAGCAAGAGAGGACTGACTTTAAAGATATCAATACGAACAGAAATAATGTAATGGCATTCTCACTGGCTAACAAAACAAGCACATCTTTTCTCTAGGGACTCAAAAGGAAGGTTTCAAGTAGTTGCTTCCCCTGATTATTCAAATTCAAGTCTCCTAGCTTTACCATATCACACTAAGAAGAAAAATCAAGAGATAATCTTAACAGGAATGCTCCCAGTTCCAAAGTGAAAGTTTCTCTCCTTTAGAGGAGCATTTCTTACGAGAAAAGTAGATCATCTTAAACACCTATGGAAAAAAGGCTGCTTCTGCAGCCTAACTGCATCTAAAAATCCTAACTGCTACTTGCAATGAAGCAGTGCCCAAATACCATCCTCTCTGATGTTATCACACATACAGCAACTCCCCCAAACCTTCCATTTACTATAGCCTGACTTTTTAAAATGGACTTGTATGACTTAGACTACTTCTCTACCCATTTTAAAATGTAATTGTCACTTTTCTGGTATTGTCCAAACAAGCTGCGAGATGCTCTGGAGTCAAAATTAAAAGTTGTATCAGCAACAGTAACAGCTAGTATGTCACTGCTTTCCTCTGCTGCCACCTCCAATGCAAAGGAAACATCTGAGACATCTGACCCTGCTTTCCATCACCCCGTGTGACACCCAATGTTTACAACACAGGATTTTTACACAGCGTCTAAAGATTAAGAATTGAACAGTAGTGATATGCAGAAGTCAGTTATTTTAATTAATTTCTCAGAGCAGCACTCCAGGAAGTCATTTTTACATCAGGATACAGCCCATCACATCTGCGTTATGGCAGAACTGTTGAGTCTGAGACCAGCTGACAGTGCTCTTTACAGGCTGGCACCTTAGGAGAGAAAACTCAATCCAAAACAACCCTGAGATGTCCTATCGATGCCCGGGATGTCACCCCAGTAAAAGATTCATCTTCAGCACTGGATATCAGACAGCATTACAGCTAGACAAGACTAACAGCCAGCAAACTACTGACATCGAGGCAGGCTTTGAAAGGGTAAAAGGAAAACCACAAGCAAGACATAACATGCAAAAGATAGTGGAGCTCTCATGAGAGATGCAGAACCAACATGAGCTTGTACTTGCTGAAAATGAAGCACGATGCAAAGTGTCCCCTCATCTTTGGCTTCTCCCTGCACACCCCTCTACTTACCCCGCTCTGTGTTTAATTGGGTAACATGACAGAACTATTCCAGCAGAAAGCCGATACAAACTAGACGATAAAAAGGCCCACCTCGCTAAAATGGCAGAAAACCAGTAAGAACTGGAACTGTGAAAAGAGAAGGGAGGGGCCACACAACTGGAAAGAAAGGAACAAGAGCTTGCCTTTTTGGCAGGCTGATAGTTTGTGAACCACCGCCTATAAGCGCAGCTTCTGAGACCCCCTCGGAGAGGGTTTCTCCCTAACTGGGGGTCCAAAAGGTCCCAGACAGGCTGAAGAAACCAAGGGCCAAGTTATTCACACAGCAAGTATCAGAGCATATCAGAGCACTTCATAACTGCAATAGATGTTGCATCAGGACTCTTAATTTAAAACATCTAACATGAGCGTCTTACTAAACTATCTGCCCAAAATTAAGACGTAAAGTTAGATTAAAACCTAAATAATTTTTGTATTTTAAGCCAGGAAGTAATCACTGACACTTATTGGTTCAAGACTCCCCTGGATGAGAGTAACCATTAAGTCACTGCCATCTGCTGTCTCTGCACTAATGGATGAGAAACGAGCACAGTTTTTTCCTGACTGCATTTCCACTTGATAAAACACCATTAAAACTGACCCAGCCTGACATTCCTGAACTTCGTAGCAGAGAAGCCAAGAACTAAACAGACTTCAACGCCAAAACAGCTCACCAAAGACACTTCCCCCAAAGGCTTCTTCAAAGTGAGCAAAAGCTACGAAGGAATGAATGAAAAGATGGGGCTAGAAAAGACTGGGGTGGCAACTCAGGATGTTTTCTTGAGCTAGGCTGAAACCACTCATGACAAATTATTTGGGAACGACACAGGTTGCCCAGCCAACCTCCCCGCATAAACTAAGCCAGGTCTAAGAACCGTACATCTAATTTCATACATGCACAAGCAAGCACTGGAAACACAGCGTCTCTGCCGCCGAGCTCTAACGCAAGGGTGGGAATCCGAACCCCGAAAAAAAATAAATTTCCTCAGGTCTCAGCTGCTACCAGCAAGGCGACTCTCCTCCGCGCTGCGCGGGCGGGACCTCCCCAGCCCTCGGAAAGGAGCAGCCCTGCGAGGCACCAAAGGCAGAAGCGAGCCGCCCCTCGCCGCGCTCCCCCACCAGGAGCCGCTGGCAGCGCCGAGCCCCGCGGGCGAACCGAGAGGAGCCGGCAGGAGAGCGGCCCCCTCCCGGCGCCCCTGCCCCAAGCCCCGCAGGCGGCTCCCCGGCCCGGCCCCCTCACACGAAGCTCTGCAGCGCGGGAAGTGCGGCCGGCGGCGGCCTGCACACAACCCCCGCTCTTTACAACCAAAATCCTGAGGTAAACAACGAGCCGCGGGCCAGGCTGGCTCAGCCTGGAGCGACGGCGGGGCCGGGGGGCGCAGGCGGCGCGGAGCCCCGCTCTTTGTTCGCCGCCACGGTAGGCCCGGCCCGGCCCGGCGCGGCGCCCGGCCCTCACCTCACGGACGTCCTGCAGACACTCGAGGACGGCGAGGTTGTTGGCCCAGCTGTGCTTTGAGCAGAGCCGCACCACGTCCTCCCGGCACACCGCCTCCTCCGACAGCTTCCACCCGCTGCCCGAGCCGCCGCCGCGGGGACCTCGCGGGCCCGCCGCGCCCGGCCCCGCCGCCTGCCCCGGTAAGGGCAGGCCACCTGCAACGGCGGGAGCGGCGGGAGGAGGGCCGCCCGCCGCCGGCCGCACCGCCAGCGCCAGAAGCAAGAGGAACGCCGGGCCCGGGCAGCGGCTCCGGACACGTCCGCACGGCGCCATCTTGGATCCGCCACCTCCGGCGCGACCGCCCGCCCACCTAGCGGCACGCACGCCGTATGCAAATCAGCGCGCCGGTGACGTCATGCGCCGCGCCCCCTCCCGAGACCACGCCTCTTTCGGACCATGGGGCGTGGTTTACTCTGGCTCCGCCCCCCGTGGCTCCGCCTCGGCCGCGTCCCCTCAGCAGGGTGAGGCGCCATCACAGCCCCTTGGCCCCGCCGCCATTAGAGCCCCCGGCGGCCATCTCGGCCCCGCGGTGGCCCCCGCTGCCCGGCAGCCACGCAGGACGGCACTTGCCATGCTGGCGGCAGGGGACGCGAGGAGCCGCGCCCAGGCCACGCTTACACCTCAGGGAGGGCAGCCTGGCCTGTGCCTGCCGTGGCAGGTGTCCGGAAGTTTGGGGTTTTACCCTACATCTCTCAGTTCCCACACGTCAAACGGAGCTCGCAGTGCCGTCCGCCTCGGACGGGTGTTGGGGAGGGTGGTTAGAAACCTGGGGAGCTCTTGGCTGCCCCAGTGATGAAGGACGTAGCAAAGGCCCTGAGGAAACGGTGCTCAGAGGAGGGTTGGACTGTGTGCAGTAAAGAAACCTTGGGGCCCCGTGTGGAACAGTGAAGAAAAAGTAGTGAATAGCTGCTCAAAAAAAAAAAAAACTTGAATAAAATACTGGAAAAAGACCACAAAATACTGAATTGCCAGCTAGCCAGGGTGCTCATGGGTAAGGGCTCACACTGGCAGACCAGGACGGGATCATGCAGTTGAGGGTTGCATTGGCCCGGAGGTGGGCAGCAAAGCCACCGGCACAGATGAGCTTCGTGCATGGATGCACCCGCGGCCCCTCCTGCAGCACGATGCCCAGGTTGGCAGCAGGGAACAGGATAAATCCCACTGCCCACCAGTGTGGCCCAGCCAATCACATTTTGGGGGTGCCACAAGATTGAGAGTTCGGCACCTCTCCCACCCTTTCAGTGCAGGGCCCTCTGTTTCAGGGCTGGGTGTTGGCCTGTCACTTTCCATCATGGCTCCGGGGCTTTCTGCACGGGGATGGAGACAGAGGCACTCCTGTAAAAGTGATCTTGTCCCCAGAGCGGGATCTACGATGGCTGATCACATTGTTGGTGGGATGTACAAGCTCCTCCTGGGGCAGTAAGGGGAAGTCAGATGCCGAATTTGGTGATGGATCATCTAAAAGTGGTGCCTGCAACCACGCAGCCTCTGTCAGAGCAGTAGTAATGGCACAGCCCCCTCCACCCCTGCAGCCAGACCTCTGAGTTCCACAGTAAAAAAAATATCTGTCCAAGTGTTGGGTCAGTAGCAGCAGTGGGACACAAGTCTGCCACCAGCTCAGCAACAACAGCTTTTTGGGTGCCTTCCCAGTCTCCCAGCAGCAGGATCCCAGCAGGCCAGCTCTCAGCATCCTCCCTGGATGGATTTGCCCCAAAATCTCAGCTTTGCTTCCAGCAGCAGGTGGAAACAGGGGACGGGGAGAATCCCATCTCAGTTTCTCTGCCTGGTTGATTCCAGGAGCAGTTTTCCCAGCACAAGTCGGCATCAGTCCAAGGTCAGAAGATTTTGCCTGGATGCCAAGGCATTCCATGGGTCTGCCCTGGCTCGGTGAGCTGTGGTGAAGCAGAGCTCCCTTCCTGCCCCAGGCTGCCTCATCCTGCCTGGGCAAAGAGTCCTGCTGGGGATGCCACCTACCATCTTACCCACACCAGGAGCTACCAGAGCACTGTGAGCAAGCTGGAGCCCACCACAGCCACCAGTCTGCAGCCCCCTCATTCAGGTGGAGATGAGGGCAGGAGAGGGCCTCCTCTCTCTCAGCTGGCAAAGCCCCCGCGCTTCTTGCTATTGAGTGTCATGCTGGGACACAGCGCTCAGGAAAGTGGCTTTGTGCTGGCACCCCGGGGCTGCGCAGCTGGGAGCACTTAAAAACAAAAAGCAGCAAAATCCAGCCTGTGCTTGGCAGCCCATTTGGCTTAGTGGAAATTATTTGAAGAGCTAGCCCAGCGCAAGAGCTGGCTCTGCTCCTCTATCCATCGCAGGACAAGGACAGAGGGAAGCATTGGGGCTGGGTTATGGCTCTCTTCTCCTTCCTACACCCTTGGGAGCTCTCCGGAGACTTTGTTTTTTGATGAGCAGCCCACATCCTTCTGCCAAGCATCCTGCACTCAAGGGAAACCTCCTCCCAGACTTGGATTTTACCATCCTGCGTAATCCACCATTAAATAAGCATTAAAAAAAAAAAGCCCTATGCTGACCATGTCCACACAGCCAGTTAAACAAGAGGTATTTGTTTTGCACAGAGCGACATCACTGCCGGTGCAATAACCCCAGCAGTTCATTGCAACTGCAGCCCCTCTCCCTTGGCACAGGCTCAGTGGAAATGCCCTTATTACCACATTTTAAGCATTTTACCAGCAAGGCTCTCAGACTCTGGGTGCTGCATTAAGTGCTTGCCATCGTCTGCTTTTGTAGCGGGTAGCACATTTAAGTCTCACCGCTTCAAGCAATAAAATGCATTTATATAACCCTGAGCTGTGCAGGGCGAGGCTGCTGGGACGCCTCTCGCTCCTTCCCAGCAGTGTCCTCAGCCTCCAGCTCACTGCTTAGGGGAGAAGGAAAGCTCTTCCTCAGTCCATGCAGAGGAGCTGCTCCAATTTTTAATTGGATACAGAGCACTCACTCTTATGTGGTCATGGGCATCGCTCCGAATCTCACCGCAGCCTCCACACAGCGCACTGAGGCCCTCTCCCTTGCATGCAGACTGGCTCAGCTGCCTCCCTCCAGTGCTGTGTGTCCCCCAAAACTTCAGCACCACCTTTCCCAACTGATGGTCACCTGCACTAACAAAAGCTCTTGCAGAGAACCTAGTCAAGTGCTTCGTTACTGCTTCAATTCAGTGCTTTTCCCCAACGGTCAAGGCAGAAACACCAGCTTGGTATTTTATTTGCATGACGCACACTGGTTTAGCCCCACTGTGTTCTAGCTTTTCTCGCAGGTCAGAGTCCTGCAGCACTGTTGTTCATCCATGTTAGAAAATAACCAGAGGGCCATGGCAGTATTTAGCTTCTGAGGAAGCTGTGGACATGCAGGAGACAATACTGCAGCTGCAACCTCGTGAGTGTCAAGAGCAAGGGGAACTTTTTGCCTCTTACACACAGCTCCTCCAGTCCGACGTGACATTTGTGTTTTGCACCAAAGAGCAAAGCTGTTCATACATCCTTGCTTCACAGAGCATCAGAAACCCCAGGTCATTACTGCAGAGCCTATTGCTCCCCCCCATATTTATGCAGCTCCGTGTTGCAATTGGCACCTACATAAGGAAAAAAAAAAAAAAAAAGGGCAATTTTCCAACCCTCCAACCTGTCACAATTCTTTCCCAATCCTGCTTCTGCCTTCCTGGGCACTCAGTGCTACTCCCAGCTTGATGCCATCAGAAGCACAGGGGGTGGCTTATTCCCCTGTCCGCAACCTCTGCCGCTAGTGGAAACACCAAATTGGACTTGATGTGAGACTAAACCCCCTGGACCCTCAAATTAATTATGCTTCATGGGGTGGGATAATCACTAAAATTAGTTTGAGGTGGTTTTTTTCTAGACCAGCACCGGCTGGACAGGGCCTGTTACCTGCTAGGTTTGTCCCGAGGATTAGGTAAGTAGGGCATAGTTCCCCAAACTCGTCTACTTTTTTTGCTACTTAGAGGCACTATTTTGAAAGAGATGGAATAAAAGCAACATCCCACATGTCCTTCATGCTGTCAAGATGTCACTATGGCTCCAAGATTTTATCAGTGAATTTTCCTGTACTGAAGCATCCGTTTCCTACGGGCACCCAGCCCACAGCACCCAGGGCTCTGTAACGCCAGGGCACCAGCAGCTCTGGCTGCCATCCCAGCACAGCCCATCTTTTTTAGCAAAGTAATGCGAGCACCAGGTGTTTCTGCCATCTCAGCACCATCTCTAAATATCGTTAACAATCTCGAAAGCAAATAAAGGATAAATATTGTTATCTTAAGTCAGGAGGCTGTTTACACCAATGTGCTTGACTTTGCAGGCTAAGAGTCCTCGCAGGGGATGACAGCAGCTCGGCAGAGGGGCAGTCCTGCTGCCAAGGCACCGTAACCCCCCCTGCTTGATTTCACACACAGTTCTGCACAGATTAGGGATGCAACTAGACTCAGTGGTGTCTGAGCACTCAGCTAATTCACATTGTAGATGGGAAAAACCTTTACTGAACATTTGCTAACAGAAAGTCAAAAGTGGCATCCCAGCAGGAGAGACTGTGCCTTCCTTGGCAGTGAAATCTGTTCTTTCACATTTACTAGTTCTGGCATTCATTGCAAATCAAATCCAACAGAAAAATAGTTTTTGCTTGCTTGTTCCTGTTGCCCTCCTCTCCTCTTCCTCCTCCCTGAACTCCTTTTCCTCATACTCTCTCCTTCATAAACCAGCAGAAAGCCAGGTCTGTTAAGGAATTCACTGCCTTGGTAGAAAATCTGCTCATCTACTTTATGCAGCAAATGTTGCCACATCTCCTTGCAAACTGAAAAGGAGAACTGCATGAAACCCCCCTGGGATGCTCTGGCTACCTCAAGCAGTTTAGTCTGAACCTTGCTGCAGTGCCTGGTTTAAATCCAATTTAGTTCAGGACACGTAAAATAGCCACTTTTCCGCTCTCCAGGAATCGGCAGGCACAGCCAGAGCCAAGCGAAGCGCTGGCAAGTCCTGCCTTGTGTGCACACACACCAAGCTGTGCTCACTTCTTTAGGGCTACCTTTCATCACCTGCAACATTTTTAAGCATGTTTTTTGAAACCTCACCCGAGTCACTAAAAAGTCATGGCCAAGACGCAAGGGTAGGTGCTACAGCAGCGAAGGCCCCATGGCACTGAGGCTGGGTGCAGGCAGAGGGCTGGCTGCCTCGACCCTCCCCTGGCCACGCTTTTGGTCACTCTGCAGATCACCACCACCTAATACCAGATCACTCCTGTTTGAGGCACACACGGAAATCCCTTCTCGGGAAAGCACGGCTCCCCCTTCCCTGACACCACACCTCCGGCTGGATTGTGTTCAGTGCCAACGTGGCCCCTGGGTTTCCTGCCAAGCCGCCACCACAGCCAGCTCTGGCCAACGCTGCGCTGTCCCCAGGTCTGGTTTTACAAGACTTAAAATTAAGAAAAGTGCTGTCCCGCAAAAGCCCAGAGGGAAATATTACAAAATGCCCGTGCATAGTTCGGAGCAAGGCCCCATCTGCAGGAGGCCCAGCGCTGCCTGGCTTTACCTATCACCTCACATCAGATTTACTACAGGAATTGCCAAGGGGCCGCCCTGCTCCGTGATAACAAAATCTTCCCAGAGACAGAGGCAGAAATAGCCACACTGTGGCTCATTGCCTAAAACACCAATGAAACAGCTCAGCCTCTAACAGCAGCTGCCCTGTATAGTGCAGAGACACCAATTTTTTTTCTTCCTTCCATCCTGGAATCTGCCCCCTTGACTCCAGACAGATGAGCAAATATTTAATTAACACATTTGACCTTTTATCAGCCCTCAATGCCAACGGCTTTCTGCACACAATTTAGGTGCTCTTTCCTGGAGCTTGCTGCAAAGCTGGGACTAGGACCATGTTACAAGGATCTTCAAATCTCAAATCTTTGAAAAATTACCTTAAATTCTGGATTTGAAAACTGAGAGAACATGAACACATCATCTTTTATATTTTAATAGCATTTAAGTTTGTACCTCTTACTCCTGTAGGGCAGTATAAAGTAGAAAACAAGTGCTACCTAGAAAAATCAAAAAGCTGAGCGTCCTTTTAATTCCTTTTCCTGTGTATGTTTAAAATTTTCCAAGTTTCTTGTGGGAAGAAGGGGTTGAAGTTGACTGAGCTAAATGATGCCTCAAAGTGGCTGAGAACAAGCAGCTCATTGCACCAAGCCAGCAGAGAGCAGCCTGCTCCTCCTGGTTTTAGCTGGCTTTACTGGAGACCTTCTCACAGTGTTATTCTTCCTACTAACCTTTTGTTCCTGATCATTGTTGAAATGCCAGAGTCTCACACGAGTGAGTTTATTTCCAGTTCAAAGGATGTTCCAGGTACACGGCCTGACTTCGCTCAACCCTTTTCTTCCCCCTCACCTGCTCAGAGCAGTGTGGTTCAGCAAGGACTCATCATTCACCAAAAGCCACCACTACTTCAGTCCGAAGCTCAGTGTCACTCAGAAGCAATACAAAGAACAAGAAAACCTACCTGCACACGGGGTTACCTGGTTATGTTCACAGGATATGCAGTATATATTGACACATTTTTGAAGTATAGCAGCACCAGTTATATTTGATAACTATAAACACTTTATTTTTACAGTATATAAAAATACAGGAACAAGATATTATACATAAAAATATAAAGTTAAAAATAAGATTGAGAAGATCTCTGCTTAAGAGGGAAGACAAACAGGATCATACTGTGCAAGCCCCAGACTTCAGAAAATAAAATTATTCTGGCAGTTTAAGTGGTGGCATACTCAATCCAAACAGGACAGATGCTGCTTACCACTGCCAGAGACGTGCCAAGGGATACACTTCCAGCACAGGGGACTCTCCTCTTGCAGCTTCCAACATCCTTGCAAGTTAAGTTTCATTTTATGTTTAAGGAAAGTAAAGTACTCTTTCATGATCCCCTCAGCATATTTATGCTAAGGAAGCCAAGAGCCCACCTGTCCAGCACACGAGCTGCGATCCCACCTGAGGGGCTCAGAGTCACATAACCCAGTGAGTCTGCAGCACACTTCTGCACAAATACAACTGGAAGCTGGCTGTGACTGGCTGGGGAGCTAGCAACTATGACTAAAGGGACACAAAACAAGGTCAGTGAAAGCAAGCTCATGAAATCCCTGAATTTTCACAGGTTCCTCAAAGAAAAAAAAAAAAAAAAGCAGCCAGTATTGTTTTCCAAGGTACTGGCTGTTTCAGTATGTTGCTGTCTTTAAGGAAGGGCACCACGGAACTGCAGCAGTCAACAGTACAAGAATCATCTCCCTCCTCTTTACTTCTGCTTCTCCAGTTTCATTTTCCACAGCCAAAACATCTAAGTTTGCTTGCAGGTAAAGCAGAGAAAAGAGAAAGGAAAGGAAATGGGGGCAAAGTAGTAAGGAATTAAGTGCAAATTATATGCTCATGGGGGAAAAAAAAACCCACCTACACACAAAAGATAAAGGTTCTCTGTAGGTTTTCCCAGCCTGTTCTCTCCGTGGCCACAAAACAAGGTCTGCCCTCATTAGGGAATAACTTCCAACTAACCCTAGAACTTCACAAGAACATGGGAGTGTGTTCCTTATAGCAGCGAACTTGCTTTCACACTGAGTATCAGCAACACTAGCGAGATGCCAATATCGCCACCTTTTCATCACCCAGTAATCACAGCAGGACTCCACAAGAAAGTGCAGTGGGAGTCTCAGGTCTTCAAGTTCCTCTTAGTTCCTTGAATCCTAGAAGAGATCTGCAAGTCCCTGTGCCATACTAACACTGGAAAATAAGCAGCAAGACATGCTGGAGACAGTCCAAGAATTACTGCTGTGCTGAGACAGCTTGCAGAGTTTGACTGAAGAAAACTGACCAAAGAAGAAATAAGGGCAGGCCTAAAGAGAAAGATGGAGCAAGAACAAATTGCTCCAGGCATCAGCCCATCCCAGCTCCTGCCTACTGCCAGAAATCTGCTGTAGTGGTTCATGTCTCCTATACACACCACGTGCAAGACAGCAGTCTGGGGCCAAGCAGTCACGTAGGGTTAATCAGCAGCATGTTTGGAAAGCCTCTCTGTGGCAAGTGAAGGGGACCACTCTCACTGCCACTTGTAGATCTTCACCGTCTTCTCAGTCAGAGTAGCCAGGAGGTGGGTTTGGTTCACTTCCAAGGGGCAGATATCCAGCACAGGCAGGTCAGCCTGCAGCTTCTGCAGCAAGGAGCCGCTTCCAGCATCCCATAGCTGTGGGACAGACAAGATCAAAGACTGCAGGATTCTCCCCTCCCATCCAGAACAGAACTTCCTCTCTTGAGAGAAAAAAAAAAAAATTTTCCTCCACTTACTTATAGGTCCCTTTCTCTACTTTCACACCCTGCTGGGATGGTCTTTTAACAGACTTGCAGCACGATGTCACCCCGACTGCCTTCTCCTCTGAGCCTGACACGTGAGCTCTCATGCAGCCCGTTGTCCATCCTCTGCAGCTGAGCTGCTTTTTCATATGAAGGGCAACCCTTCTTATCTTCCCCATCACTGCCAAAGCACATGCATCCATCCCTCACGGCACTTACCACTTCAGCTATCCCACCAAGCCTGTTAGAGCACTTACAGTGCCCAACTGTCTTCCTCTGGTGGACAACAGGGGCTCACTGCCTACATTCTTTTCGATGGATGTGGACCACAGGCTTTAGCTAATACCAAGCACCCCACGCTATCAGAAAGTTACACCTACTGTAGCAAGTACAACATACCAACCTGCACAAGGTAATGTGAGTGACAATTCCCAACAAAACACACCAATGCTGCAACTGATAAGGCTTCTCTCTTAAGAATTGCAATAAACCCCTCCACCACACTGAAAGGAGGGAGACATACCAGGGCAGAATTGGATGCCTCATTACCGGCACACACAAAGACGCTGCCATCCTCCTCCGGACTCTGAAAAATGGCATTCTTGGTCAGCAACTTGCAGGTGGGCCCAGCACTCAAAGTCTGAACCAGGTTAGAAGAACACACCACATCTTCAGAGGCCTCTGTCAGCGGGCTGCAAGTCAGTTCCATCACGGCACAATGCACACATGGGTTATTTTTACCTATGTGGCAGGAAAAAAAAAACACAACAAAAAAGGTAAACATTGGAAAATTTAATTGCAGACAAGCTTGAACTGTAGGAATACAGGCAACACAGGACAAGGAGCAATGGACAGAAACTGCAACACAGGAATTTCCACCTACGTATGTGAAAGAACTTCTTTACTGCGAGTGTGACAGAGCACTGGGCCAGGCTGCCCAGACAGGCTGTGGGGTCTCCTTCTACGGAGACATTCAAAACCCGCCTGACATGACTCTGTGCAGCCTGCTCTAGGAGAGCTGCTTCAGCAGGGGCTGGACTAGGTGGTCTCCAGAGGTCCCTTCCAGCCCTGACCGTGCTGTGATTCTGTGAACACCCCCTGCAGCTGCCTGCTTTTGCCCTCACCCAACTCCTATCTACATGCAGACACTCATTGCTCTGGCTAGGGCAGGGACTACATTTCTGCTGTGCCCTCAGCAAAGCCAGTGTTGAACTCTGCAATCAGCAGCCCAGAGCAGCAATGAAGAGCGCATTGCGGATGCGCGCCGTTACATACTAGGCCTGTATGTTGCAAGGCAGTGCCGTGTGGTGATCTCTGTTTGAATGTCGATGCATCCCCCAGGTTCCAGTGGCAGGTGATGAGGCCGGTAGGTGTTGCCAGCTTTCCGTTCCCAAAAGCAGGCTCCTTCCAAGCTCCCGGCTAATATTCCACCACAAGGCAGCGATGCTGAGGCCATCCGGGGCAGATAGGACAGCGATACCATAGGGCATCTGAAAGTGTGATTACCAAGAGTCAGGGCTGCCAGCTGCAGCTGTACTGGTGTTCTGAAGCCTCACTGCTTCAGAGCTTCAGTCTCTCCAACCACACTGCAAAAAAAGGGCCTAAGCAGGCTAAAAATGGTCCTTCCAGCAAGGAACTCCAATGGGTTTGTCAAGAATAAATGAAATTCAACTTAACTGCTGAACCTTATGTTTCAAAGAAGCAGACAGCACACATCAGGTGCGTGTAAATCAGCATTTGATTCCCCCCAAGTAGAAAAGATGGAAGTACCAGCATCTCACACCTCTTTGTAATTTGTCCTTTCCAAACTAAATATTAAATTCTGCTCCAAAACAACGTCAGTTCTCCTGCTTGGGTTGCACTGGTAGGTCCATTTCTGACCACTGTACACCTTAAAAAGATGCAGGTGCCAAGCACTCATACTAAGTTATACAAATACCACACAACCTTATGAGAGACTTCTCACATCTGTGCTACATTTGAATTCTTGAACAAGAGATTCACATAAAACAATTTAAACTATTACAATTGCTGTGTGGTTTATGGAAGAAGCTATGTTTAGCTTAATATATATTAGTGAAGTTGACAGGAATGAAAAATCCTTATGCCATACCTGGACTTCTGAGGGACTAGTTCCTGGACATGAGAGTTTGTGTCTCTCAAATCATATACCATGATAGAGCCATTGACCAAGCCAGCGTAGATGTAGTTTGTATCATCGAGACACCAGCAGCAGCTCCAGACAGGACGGCCAGTATTGTATGTCTGCACCACAGTATTTGTTGCCAAGCTGCAGGGGAAAAGTAAAGTGTTGGCCCATTGCGCAAGCATCTACTGATGAGAAAATAGCATAATTAAAGTAAGCATATCTAGCTTTTTCAAGTCTTTAGACAGAAATTCAAGTCTCTTTAGACTGAATTCTGAATTAACTCCTCCTTTACTCCAGACATGAAACTGGAAAATCTAAACAGAAATCACTTGGATATTATCAAATGATACATAATTCTTCCATGCCAGTGCTTCTTTTTCCAGATCGATCTTTGAAGACTGGGAAAGGAAGTCTCCGAGCATGGTCTCAGCTGCCTTACTGGCACAAGAAAGCCAAGTTACTTTTCTGGAAAAAATTAGGAGACATGACTCTAGTGTAATCCTGTCACATTGCATATTCCAGAGATCACAGGGGCTCGTCTCTTCGGATTACATCTCTCATTAATTATTGCCCTCTTTTTGCACAAGAGGAACAGTGCTTATGCCTCAAAAGAACCAGATTTAAGCAAGAGCAAGGCAGCGAGGGAGGTAAAGACAACTAAAAGCACGTTTATAGTGTTAATTCTTTAGAAACGATTTGTAGACAGAAGAATAGGGAAGTACATAGAGGGGTGCAACCCAGAAGAGCAGGTGAAGCTGGTGTCTGATTAGGATGTATTTACAAAGAGCAGTGTTGTCAATATAGGCTTAGCACATGGAGAACAGTGTAAGACAGAAGACAGCACATATCATCATAACTCCGGATAACCTTTACAACACATGAGTTTCTCCCTGGGGAAGATGATCATGCTCAGAAATCCAGAGAAGCAAGTATTTGCTCCCAGGTAAACATAAGGGGAACAATTGCAAAGACAAACCTGGCTGGGGAAACGGAGTTTAGTATCAGAACAGTGACTGGTTTAAAACAACAGGAAAAAACCTCCACAAAACAACCCGACCACAAAGTCATGGTGCTGTTTTAAAAACTTGCAAGCCAGAACAGGAGATTTAGGGACATCTTGGATTAATTCCTTTTGGTAGGATGACTATGAAGTCAGTAACAAGGGAAGAAAGATGACTAAAGGGGGACTTTTCTTTCAGGGGGCGTCTAAAAGAAGTATGAAGATGCTGCTGAAGCAAGCATGTAACTCCAAGACCTTCTGGGATCAAGCACAAAAGAGGATCACAAGTTCCAACGCAGCCAACCAGGCAGTGAGAGGCAGACATGGGAGTTAAGTATGGAGCAGATACTGTGATGAGAAGCCACTCCCCAGATTAAACCTTGAAATGGTATCAGCTGCATTGGTTAGAAGTCTGACATGCTGAATTTAGCATCAGACAGTTTTGTTTACTTTTAGCTAGCCTAGCAAACATTTCAACACGGTAACAGGAAAACAACATTCTTTACATTTTTGGTGTAGGATTAAGTTCTCTTCATTTCTTCACTGGTGGGAAAGAACTGGGACTAATCAGCTGTATAACAGACACAAATGCTGCCTAACCCTACACTAACTGACAGAAAGATGTGCATAAAGATGTTCATGTAACTCAGTAAGAATCAATCGACTAACAAGCAGCTTAAGCTTAAGACTGAAAAGCAGCAGAGCAGCAAGAAAAGCATACTCATAGGCTGTAAATTCTAACAGGCCTGGAGACATTTTTTTCAGCTTCTGCATAATTAGTCTCCAATCTGCTAGCCCTAGAGAACCTGTGTTCCTCTAGTACATGCTCAACAATGCTGTTTACACATTTCATGTCCCAGATGAACTCCAGGCTCTGCAAGTTTAAAATGGGAGAAGCCAACACTAATGCAGGGAAGAAAGTGCCCAAACTAACCATGCCTTGTTTCTGGTTTATGCCATACAAGTCCCCATGCTTCACACTTCCCTGCAGTAACAGAAAACCGAGTGGACAGTAAATTTCACATCTATACATTATGTTACATTTGTTCTCAACGTAACTTGGCCAATCCATGCTGAATTACTGTTTTTCCACCAAGTTCTCCATGGGAAAAGTATCACAGACAGGTAGCTCTGTAACACCTCCACCTAAACGACCTGAAAGCATGAACAAGTCTTCCCCTCTGTTAATTCCCACACACAGGAAGAGTATGCAGACCTGATCTCATCTTAACAACACCTTTTGGAAAGCAGAACAGCAAGTGCTGCAAGACATCTCTATTAAGACGGAACAAAATCCAATCCAGTCTCTTGCAGAACTCTACTGGGACAGGTTGTTCACCCCAGCAGGACTCACCTGGTAAGTTTGAGAGTGTTGTCCAGAGCAGCAGAGAGCAGCAAGCCATCTGCTCTATTGCCAAAAGCCAGTCCCCGAATCTGTTTAGTATGGATGGGGATGTACTGACTGCTCTTCAGGTTGGCCACACTCATCATCTTAACACCACAACCTGTCACAGAAGAACAAAGCAGGTTATCGCAAAGTGGCATACGTGTAAAACTAGCAATTCTCTGCCACAACTACAATGTCTGCACTGAAGCCTGTGGTGGGACGAACGTGTAAGAGTCACTTGCTGTTCTGGAAAAGAACTGCCACAAATCATTCCTTAGTTCAAATGGCACAGGGCTAAATCCTTAAGGATCCCAGCCAGCAAGAGGAAATTCAATATCAGTGTTAACAATTCTTGTTACAAAAGCCTGCTGCTCTTTAGCCAGTTTCTTCAAAGATACTCTTGCCTAGATAAAAGCACACAGTAGGATTACATGGCTATTTAAGAGAACAAGCGTCACTGCAAAGAATGGTTACAGGTGAACTTAACCTGTGTTCTACAAGAGTCACCACAAATCTTCCATTCAGAGACTCATCGCCTGGCCCCAGAAAGCCAGAAAAATAAGGTCAGTTGAATGCAGAAAACAATTTCGTTACGCCTATATAAGGCATATTAATCTCAAAACCATTTACCAAATAAAGTAAGCTTCATCATTCAGAAAGCATTGAAGTACTTTGCTAATAAACTCTCTCAGACTTCTAATGCTACAACTATTTCGCTGCAAAAGCAAGCTGGCACTGGTCCAGATGTCAGGTCACTTGCTCCTGGCCATAACAGCCAAACAAACCCAGGACTGCCCGTGACTTCTTGGCTTCCTATTTCCTCACTGGGAAACAGTGCTCCTAGCATTCATATTAAAAATTCATTGCTTTTGGTTTTTCTTTTAAAGAGTATTGACAAATCAGCTGCATGTGGAGAGATCCACCTACAGTTTGGGGATTTCTCACTCAGGCACTGGAAGCTTCTCTGCAGGCCCTAGTGCACTAGCCCCTTGTTGCTTCAGAAGGCCCACCTTTGCAAGGAGTACCGGACATGCCTTTTACCTTCCTGTGGATGTGGCGCTTCAGCAGAAGAGCCAGAGACCCTCTGCTAGGATTCTGCCGTAGAAGCAATGAGGGAAACTAGCTACCTCACTAGACAGCAGCTCCCAATGCAGGGGCCAGATGAACTACAGGAAGTCTTATGAGTATTCCCAGTTGACAAGGCACATGCAAAGGTCAAAGAGAAAAGCAGAAGCAGGTAGAAAACACATTCAGCTTTCACCTTTGAACCCCCAAATCTTGACTTGCTTAATTACCAGGAATAAAAGTAGACTGGGGAGAAGGCTGTGATACCACAAGACAACTCAGCGAGTCACAGTATGCCATTACTCGACAGTTCCCAGTCTGAGACACCACAAAAACCTTTTCCAAGTGGTACTTGCGCTGGCTCTGGCTGGAGGGCAGGCTGCTGGGGAGGCAGATGCAGGAGCTGCCAGGTTGCTGAGAAGCACTCACATTGTGCTGGGTTACCAAAGCCTTCAGCTCCTGCAAAGAAAAGAAAAAAAAAAACCACCAGAGAGCTTCAATGTGTTGCTGGCAATGAAACCTTCTGTCCTATCTGCTCCAGATGATCCATCTGTGCTTGTTCTTAGACAAAGAGAGAAAATATGGTCCCATCTCCACGCTGTTCCTGAAATGCTGGATTTCCAAGTCCACTATGACAGCAAGCAACAAAAGCATTCAAATGCTATGCATGTTCTGGCAGAACATACTCACAGTCTGTTATTGTATGTATTAGACCCTGTGAAAGAGAGGACTCTTGGGCAACACATAAAAGCCAGTAACAATTATTACCAGATCAATGCTGTTTAGAAGAGAACAAACTGCCAAGTATTACATGCAGCTAAACCACAAGAGAAAGTCAATTAAAACCCATTTTCCAGAATTTCCAGAATACCCTATAAAAAAATAAAAGCCCAAGTTTCAACATAAAGGGCGTTGCAGGAAACAAGTCAGTCTAATGAAGATGACCTTGTTCTTTTCTTGTAAACCCTGGGCAGCAAATTCCAGGAACGACACAACTCTCAAGAGCTCCAGCCCTGTTTTCCGCCACCTCCTCCCACCTTTTCCTCCACCTCCACTGATGAATGCTCAAGGATGCTCAGCAGAGACATGACCAAGGACAGCTTCCATCAGCAACAAGGTATTCCTAGATTTCCTCTTTCCACAGAGATCCTCAGGGTGAGCTGGGCTGGGTATGCCAGCAGTAGCAGTGGTATATTATGAGTCAACCAAAAATGCCCCCCAAAAAGGCATTTTAACCAGCTTGTTGTAATCCAAGGTCAAAACCAGACAGTACAGAACCCCAGGGATATTAGAGGGAACATATATATTAAGGAAATTGCTACTTGTTTTCTGTTGTCCAAGCAACATAGATTATGCCTCAGATAGCATGTAATTTTTAAACAATTAAGGGCCACAAGAGTGATGTTACGAATATATTAGTAGACTGCAAGCTAGCTTCAATATTGAAGCAGCCACTACCACTTAACTCACATCTAAGCAAAGGCAGCAGTCCTCAAAGAGGCAAGATCAAAGATCAAGCTCTACATTCATAGTTATCATCAAGACCTATAACTTTTGGAAACTGCCTGAGAGGAGAGCAATTCTGATATTTTACAGAGGTCTGATCTGTTTTGCATCAAGTGCATTGCAAATTCCCCAAGGCAATAAAAAACATAAATACAAAAATAAAAACTGAAGACTCAAGATGATCCCATCAGAACAAAAAGGCAAAAGAAAAACAACCTGGGAAGATGTAGTGTGGGGGTGCTACGATGCTTATGATGGAAGCTATAGCTTTGGGCTTAGAGTAAGAAGTCAGTGAAAACACAGGTAACTTGGAAGAAAGTGACTTTTAATCAAAAATTTAATAAACTCATTATTTCTAAGTGGCAGGAGGATACCACCACCGATTATCAGAATACATTAAAATTATTTGTTGCTCTGGGGAGTTTACAAACCTCTCCTTGTCACCTGCACTCAACTTTTACACCAGTTATTAAAAAAGTAAATGTATTCGAAAAGGTAATGCAATCCTACACCTTCTGTTAAGCAGCTCTGCAGGGTTTTCCCGATGCCCAGTGTTACCCAAGGGCCTCGAGGGCACATGCATCTCCCCGCACCCACTATGACCACCTCCTAGATGTCAGCTTGCCATTGCAGAGATGAACAGTCACACAGGTTGGGGAAAGGAGAGGATCCACAGCAGAAGCCTTCCTGAGCAGTATGCATAAGAAGTAGAAGAGCACAATGAACAGGAAGACCACTAGCTACAACAAATTCAGAACAGTTTTCTTTTGGGTATTAGGTTACAGTCTTAATAGCTGATATGAAGCTTTAAAGACTGACAGCCATCTGATAACTGCCTCCCTCTCTGGCTGCGCTCCCACAGACCTCTCACAGAAGCCATACCTGCTATTTTGCACTACACGGCCCCAGCCTTGCATTTAATAGAGATAATCACGTGGCTGTACAACCGCAAGCTGCGGTGCAGCACTCCAGGCATTCTACCTTCCTTTGGTTCAGGTTCAAATTCAGTCCAAGGGACACCGAGTATTTTTAATCTGCTTCACTACAAGTAACAACTGAATGAAATACTGGCTTTTACCTCTTTAGATCTTCCCTAGGGATCCACTGGAGGGGGACACAAAGATCAAAAAGATCAAAGATTTTTATGCAATAAAACCATTAGCCTAAACTTTTTCTAAGTGTATTAGGTTCAAAAATTTTTATTCACATTTTGCCATCCAATTCCTTTTCGATGCTCTGAAAATCCTATTAGAAAAGCTTTTCCAATACATCAAGCAATATAAACCAATTTCTGCAAGGCTCACAATGACACTTGCATTCTTCTCCACAGCAGTGTGCTATCTCCTGTCATCACCCTGCCAGTCCTCCCTTCACTGCTCCATACACAGAGCTACTGTTTCCCACTCACAAAAAATCAATCTCCTACCCACTCCATCAGTGGTATTCATGCCAGAAGCCAGAGATGGTTTGCTTATTGTTAGATAACTTTCACTGAAAATTTTGGCAGATTCAAGAGTACGGCAGCAGCTCACATCTGATCCTCAACTTCTTTGTGCTCGCAAAGGAAAAAAAACTTCAGGCAAAAGGCTGGCTTCAGTAGCACTGCTTCCAAAACGCAAGCCTGACCCTGCCGTGCAGCATACAGCTCAGCACAGCGCACACTGCAGGCTTACGTACAGAAACAACACTGCTGACAGATTTCTTCCAGAGTTTTAGTTTGCCACCTACCCTCTCTCCCCTCAACTCCCAAGTTCCTTTCCTCATACATTTTCATGTAGCTAAAGACTTAAAAAAAACATCACTTTTCTAGCCTCATCTTAAACACTTGAATAACAAAGTACAATGGACAACAGCAGAGAAAAACGTGTACAAACCTAAAAAAAGTTCACAACTTGTGACATGACTGCTGCTGAGGCACAGCTTTCAAGCACATTAGGAACAAAAAAAAAAAAAAAAAAAAAAATCACCTCACATAATGACTTCTGGGGGGAAACCAATGGCGTTTGCTCTCCATAAGGCTTCAGACGCCAAGGCTTGTATGCAACCACTGAACATCACAACTACAACTGAACCTTGCCGTATCAAACGTCCCTTTGAGCATAGGGAGATTTCGCGCATTTCTTTTGAAATCCCACAGCACTTGGTTTTCTATGTTGACTTACAGCTTTGTATGCCAGTTAAACATGTTTTCTTGTGCCAGCAGTAGCCTTGCTTGCTGAAAGGAGCAGGGCAACAGACTCAAGATTTAACAAGGCAAGTTCTGATTGGGGGGGGGAGAAAAAAAAAAAAGGCTTCTCAATGAGGATAGTCAAACAGTGGGATGTCCAGAGAGGATGTGTGATCTGCTCTCATACACTCAACACCTGGCATGACAGTGCCCTCAGCAACCCAGCCCAATGCTGAAGTGAACCAGCTTGCGTTGGGCTCGAAAACTGCAGGGTCCCTTCCAACCTCAACAATTCTATGCAAGTAGTTGCTTACTAAATAACCTCTCATAAGAGAAGGAACTCGTTAGGCATATGCTCAAAATCTAATCAAACAACTTAGAGATTTATTCCACACTTCC
Organism: Falco biarmicus; assembly: GCF_023638135.1. Lineage (NCBI taxonomy): Eukaryota > Metazoa > Chordata > Aves > Falconiformes > Falconidae > Falco > Falco biarmicus. The sequence goes on along the minus strand of NC_079302.1, from coordinate 22,000,947 downwards.
TGCTGATTTTTCTGCTCCCCAGCAAATTGTTTTACTTTCAGTTTATTCATAGTATAAACAAGCACCTTAAAATTGCTTCCAGCATTCACATTAACCACTATAGGACAGTGATGAATGCAGTATAAATACTGAAACAGAGCTTAAAGAACACAGGGTGCTTAATCTTTATAACATGCAACTTCAATTCCATTAGACTGGACACTCTATCATTTAACACCAAAAGAACTGCAAAGGGACATTACAGACCTGCAGTTTTATCTTATTCACATTTTTCTTGAACCAAACTTTAAAGTGGACCCATTTTCTTATTAGCTCTGATAAGCTTACAGCTTCATGCAGGAATTTAAGCAAACAATTTATAAAAGACTTATCTTACATCACACAGGAAGACTTCAGCAAAGAGGATGTTGCTTAATGTACAGACATGAATAGCCGAGGCTATAAAAAAATCCAGAAGTAGAGAAGAGTACAAAATTAAGTGAGTTACTAGACAGCAAGAGATTAGATAGCTTCTACTTCACACAAAAGAAAAAAAAAGCAGCAAACTGGCTATGAAACAGACTGCTGGAAAACCTAGCAGTAGTGGAACATGCCAGATAATTCAGTTGGAAGCACCAGTAGAGTCCACCATTCATAGGAATTCTGCAAAAGCAGCTGTGATGGGTTACAACATATCACAGTACTGCATAAGCCAGACAGGAAGCAGACGATTAGCAATCGGTCATTTATTTTCAGTAATTTGTATTCTAAGGGGACAGAGGTGCCTGTTAGCAGCTGTTCAGCCCATGCATATAGCCTACCCCGCTGACAGGCCAGGTCTCATGGGACCAGAAGGTGCTCAAGTAGAATGCTGACTGACCTTCACAAAAAACAATAGTGGGGGATTGTTGTTTTCTTTGTTTTTTTGCAAGCAGTCATACCGCTTCATAAACCACTTCTCAAAGACTCTTGACTAACTAGTGATAATCAGTACCACCACACATTTACTAGAGCAATTTTCAAAGCTTACTTCGATGCACCTAAGAGAAAACTTAAGGCCTCGAGTTTGATGCTGTATTATCAGGCCTTTCCAGGCACCACAAAACCCAAGGAGCAGCCTCCAATATAATCAGCCAAAAGACACCCTTTACTGCGAAGCTGTGCTTCCAACTTTGATGAAGTCTTAGAAGAACGCAAAAAAAAGATTGGTGTTAGATAGTACACGTGAGTACGCCAGCATGGGATGTTCAGGTGAATCCTGATGATTCACCAATTGCGTTTACTAAATCTTGCTGCTTATTAAAAGTGGAAGCCTGCCTTCTCAGTCCCCTAAGGGAACGTACAAAAGACAGGCTGAAGAGAAAGGGAATCCTCTGTGTATTGGTAGCATGAGGCTCACCTGAACTTGCTTGCGGAGTTTGCTGCATTCGTCGGTCAAAACCTGCAACTGGAGACGGCTCTGTGCAGATTCCAGCTCTGCCTGTCTCCGCAACATTTGCTCCTTTGCTAAAGAACTAGAGAAACAAGAGAAAAGCAATCCTTAGGACTAGGTATCATCTAGGATGCTTCTCTGGGCTGTCAACTCCTATCCTCAGGCTTCATTCCAAAACAAGTTCTGTTCAGGCAAATTCAAAAGTAACAGAAAATCTGGTACCACACTCATCCAGTACATTCACCTCAAGATGTTCTCAGTTATACAACTGTAGTGCATGACTCACTCAACTATTGTTCCATAGAAACAGCAGCCTTTCTTCTCACCCTCTGCAAATGTACTAATTTAGTAGACTGAAAGAGAAATCAGTTTGGTTTTTTCCTACAGAAACAGTTTAGCAAATTCTCTACCACCAATGTCCACACAATATACCATGTCAGTAATACAGCAAGTCATAACACAGCAAGATCTTCACACGTGTTTCTACTACCAGTAACTAATTGTGTGTTTCAGGAAAAGATAGCTGTACCAGAAACAGACAGATACAGATAAATTCTCTGTGAATGCCCATATAGAAGCCATACTTGCTACCTCACCTTAAGCCTAAAAAGCGCATAAACACCATTTAACAGCAGCAGTTTTGGTAACATACTTCCATTTCTCTCTCATAGAGGCTTTGCACATGAAAGAATAGTTAAAGAGGAAGAAAAAATACCAGTATTCCTTAAAATTATCTGTACATTTGGTCTATAACGTTGACCACTGCATTCTGCACTTCAAAAGCTACAGTATTCCAGTCGTTTCACTAGTTCCTGTGCAGGGAGACCCCAGCTTGCCTAAGAACCTTCTAAATGTACAGACCTAGCTTTGCACGTTGACCAAGCACAGAATTCTGTCATTTCCCTACAGCTTCTGCACATGATTTTTTCCTTCCTGCAGAAGAAACAGGTGAAATGCTCTATTTAACCACCGCAAAGACATTCTTTATATAAGTACCCAGAGCCTGAAGGCTGGCTCTTTTGAATGTGAAAAACAAAGCCCATGATCTTATACCCAATAACAAGGCTATGTGCAAACAATATTGATGCATGCACCAGTGTTCACATTTGTCCTCCACTGGTGACTGTGTGCCACGAAGCAGCCGCTGCCAGCTACTTCCCTGGACTGAGGCAGTCATTGGTGTCTGCCTCCCAACAAAAACAGGGGGCAGAGGAGGTTAGGGCAAGTGGGGAATGGCTGCAGCAAGATTCTGAGACACAAGCAGCAGTTAGACAACTACCTCTCTGTGACAGGTAAGATTTAAACACCGAAATGCTTTCTGTGCTTTTGAAAAAAACGTCTTATTTATCATTTGTTTTGCAACGTCAATCCAGTAAAAGAAGTGTGACCCTTCTAAAGGTACAGTTCAAACACCATCAGGCAGGGGCAATCTGGACAGAAGAGATATTTTTCCCTTCGTGACAGTTTCTCCTCAATAATTTCTGATCAGTAATTACCAGGACAGTGAGGTTTCTGTTGAAAGACTAGCAGTCTAGTTAGAGATATGTGAAGACCCCAATTAAATTCTATTCACTACAAGATTCAGGAGAACCCAGATATCTGCAGCCTTCTAATTTCAGGATAGTAACTGTGACAGCATCTTACTGAACAGAAATTAATCCCCATTTTCATACCTGCTTTTCCTTTTTTCAGTAAGTCTACATTTTAAACTTGGAGGGGGGAAGCAGAGTCATAGTAATGCTTGCTGACCTTTTGTAAGTAAAGCTACATGAAGAGTTTGACAAAGCAAGATGGAAAGCGATTCATGCGAGAGGTTACTCCGTTTAATGCATGCAGAAAAGACAGCAGAAAAGGTCAGCTATTCAAGACCCTTGCATTTTAACTATGCCTCGCTTTTCTCATTTAATGATGAATTAGCAATAAACAGCTTTTTGGCAACAACTCTGCATGTTCTCCATGATGAGATTTCAGGATACAGCACAAGAGAGTTTTTTCTATTTCAGTGCCGCAAAGCACAAACTCAAGAATTCTGTTCCAAAAGAAAATTCTCCTGGGTAAGACACATGCAATACGGCAAGGCCTTGGTTTGTTAAGCCTGCCATACTCCTGATAATCTCCAAGGGAATGCACAAATTGCTTTAGACAATACAGGAAATTAAAGCATGAAGTAGAAGCTAGACTGCAGCTTTCAGTAGCATGCAGTCAGTGAGGCCGTATCTTCACATGGAGACTCCATACCTTTTCATGCGTTCCTGCTCACTCGTATCCAGCGCTTTCAAATTGCAAGCATACAGGATCACAATGTCAGAACGTTTTGCCTTCTTATTGCACTGAAAGAAAAGACAAGTTCAGTTCATCTATGAGAATTTAACCAATGCACCTCTACACGTTGCTAGGTACTGTTTTGAAAAATTGTTAAAGCAATTTTTAATTTCTTGAAGCATCAGCAACGCAGCCCGGTCAGCTAAGTTCCAGGGACAAAAAAAACCAACAACCACCAGACAAAGGAGGGCAAAAAGATCTAAAAACAAAACACTAGCCCAACTTCTGTTTTGAAAAGATTAATACGGGCTGCCCAACAGACAAGGATTTAGAAATCCCTGAGTATTCTCCCAACTGTTATTTATCTACTATACTCCTTTAATCAAATCCCATAGGCCCAAATCCATAAAAGCATTCCAGTGTCAGTAGGAAACACCGACATCTCACCGATTTCAGCGATACACAGGGATATATTTCAATAACTTCGTGCACCCGGCTATGACCACTTTGTACTTTAGGTTCATCTTAAAAATAAGAGATAATACTTCCCCCTGAGTTGAGACTTGGAAGAAACGATACCATCTGGAAGCTCACTGCTTCGCTAATACACTTTGCGGATCAGAAAAGAGGCAGTGAATACTCAGCTCTAGTAACCTCTGCTGAACACTAAATTACTATGTGCGCTTAAAATGCAGGCTTCTCTATTATTTAGTAGCGTGAAGATATCATGAGCAACAGTTTCAGATCAGATAATCCCTCTCCCTTCATAAAGGGCTGCCTTGCAGAGCAGTAAGTGGCTAAGACAGCCCTCCTGGCAGCCGGCAGCTGTCACTGGCCCAAGCAAGAACGCTGCAATTTCACAGCAACTTGCACTCAAGCCACTTAGTATACAGAGCACCACGCACAGCAACTCTGTGCTATTCAATCAGAGGACGCCCAGTTGCAAAAGGACAGCGACTGAGAATGAAGGGAGGATGATTTAGCTGCAACGTTCTCACCAGACCAAGTTCTCCCACAAAGTTTTCAGTAATTACATCACCAGAAGAAAAAGAGGAAGCAAGCACCCCTTATGTGTATTTAGGATTCAAGAAGAAAGCAGTCACAGAATTCCAAAAAGTAAAGATGCCTGGAAGGCCTCTGAGAATTCTGTCTGGGGCCAGAGTAGGTGAAGAAAAGCTTACACAGTATTGACAGTGTTAAAAATAAGGTTTGGGCCTTTGCTATGGCAACAGTGATTCTTTAGGTTTCATCAGAGTGCACGTCAACAGGAAGTTTCTTGCTGAGAGGAGGGAATCCTGCACAAAGTCAAGCAAGACCATGAAGGTTCTCAAAATGACAAAGCCAAAGAAATCCTGAGCTTCCAGCCACCGAGTCAGAAAGCAGCAGAACTGAACCCTATTTACCAGGTACTCGTTGCCCTATTTTTTTGTCAACATTGCTTTCTGGAGAAAAGGAATAAGGAATGGAAACACATCACAGAAGCACAGACCTAATTGAAAGGGATCAGTATTACCCATGCAAACAAAGCTGAAAAGAGCACCTTAAAGAGCAGATCTATCATCACAAATGGACATTAAAGGATGCAACTTGTTTCTCAGTTTACTCTCTGCAAGGTACCTTAAACAACCTGATCTGCTTAAAGCCTGCAAAAGCAGATGCAGTTCAAAACGGAAGATTAACCAGCTGAAAACAGTTCTCAAACATTGATTTCTTGTCCAATAACATACTCTTTACGCTTAGTTAATTGATTCTAGGAATCTGTCTGCCATTGCTACACTCTGGGACCACAGTGCAGTGTTCTGAAACCACTTACACAGGTTTAACACTTGAACTCTCCAACTTCTGTGTCTGCTACTCAAAAATACTTCAGGAAGAAAATCCAAGTCAGAATTCCCCCTTTAAAGTAGTGCTAGTTGTTCCTGGCCTAGCTACATCACAATAATGGTGATTTTTGTTATTTCTGACAGCAGACAAAGGTGGACTCTTCACGCAGCAAGCGGTTAGAGCAGTTACGGTGACCACACCTGCAGCAGAAGTTACCCAACAGCAAGCCCCTTCCAGCGCACATAAAGATCCATGTTACCTGGGGGCATTTCCCTGCCTGTCCCTTCAGCCACCTTTCAATGCACGTGTAACCAAACAGGTGTCCGCACCGCAGCGCTGAGAGACGGTGGTTCCCGGTGTTGGTCCACTGCTCAAAGCAGATAGTACAGGTATCCCCTTCCTCCTCGTCTCGTGGCGCAACACAAACTGGTGGCTCCAGTTTCTTTACTGGAGTCCTCTAGGATTAAAAATTAAGAAAAAACACACAACACTTTTTTTTAGACAAAGGCACCATTTATCCTATTTAATCTGTCTCCAAAAGCATTTAGGTCACCTTACCTGCTTTTCCTGGACCTCAGCCTCTTCATCTTCATTACTTCCACGTTCTGCAGAAGCTTGAGACAAAGCTTGAGGCAGCTCTGCCTGGATCAGACTGGAAACTAAAGAAAGCATTGCTTAAATAAACTGATATATAACAGGAGTAAAAAGGAGTTCTTCTTGACCTGAAATCACCAAGGCATAAGGTAAGCAGCACAACTGCACAGGTAACATACAAAGCTTCAGATCAGTGCCCTGGATAAGGCAGGTCAGGCAGTCTGTGTGTAAGCCCTTCTATTCGTCAACAGTATTGCTGAAGAATTTTATGTTTTCTTTTATAAAAAGCAGCAGAATTTCAGTGAAAAAGACAAACGTTGTTAACTGGATTTTCTAACCTGCTCGAAACAAACACATCTGCATACAGGTCTACATTTATGCTGATATAAGGTTACACCCCTGCGTTGTTATGCCCAGAGAAAGACAAACAACCAACATGCAGAAGTTATTTTGCCAAGGGATCTAAGCATGCATATTTCATATGCCAAGAAAGCATTTACCGTATGCTATCTTTCCGTTCACCCCGACTTAAGTGGTTTTCCAGCTGGTTGTTGTCCGAACTAGCAATTCTGTTGGGCCATATGTTTTTGTGGTGGGCCTCTGTTCGCCCTTCTGTTGAAGCATGGGCACACAGAAAAGCTAAATTTGTATTACCACCACCAGCATACTATAAAAGGAGCAGATATCATTGTGTCCCCAATATCTCCTCACAAAACGACAGCGCCGTTAGTCACATTTAGTATTCAAGGCAGATAACCCTGGCCAATGTCAATGAAGATTTCAGCCTCTAAGGTTCTGGGCTGAAGAGGAACCAGTGGCTTTATATAAGCAAAAAAGGCAAAGGGAATTCCAGAAAACCCAACAGAGAGCATATGTTCACACAATATTAGACAGCACTTAACAGCTTGAGCTCCTGTCACGTGTAAGACTAGCTCAGAGCAAGCAAATTCATCTGTTCAAAAGACACCTCATAGATGTACCCTCAAAAAAAGGTGTCATGGTGGGCTGGCCAATCAATAACAAAACTAAGGGCAGACTGTGAAACATAAGGACATTTCTTAGAGACTGAAGTAAAATAACCTAATCTTGTTCTCATATTCTCTGGGCATCAATAACGTTGACTAGCAAGTTAACAATTTGTCACTCTTACATAAACTGCTTGCGTTCATCGCAATGTCACTGAAGTGCATGGCAGCCTGCGAACTAGATAAAGGATGGCGAGCCAGAAAAAGCACAGGAAAGACGCCAACCAAGAAGCCCACTGTCCTAAGCTCCATCTCCTCAGTTAAATGTCACAAGGAGTTGCAGGAATGAAAAGAAAACCTCTGAACCAAAGCAGACTGAAATCCCAAATAACTAAAAAAATACTGAAAGCACTGCTGATCTCCAAGGTGCAACTTGATGACTTCAGTAATGCTCCTTGACAATATACAACTGCAGAAGCATGGTAATAATCTCTGAACTTGAAGTTACTCTGTATATTTCCGGGATTATTTATAAGTAGCAGCCTGCAAATAGCAAAAAGATTGTATTCAACATTACAGTAGCAATCACCTATTGCCACTAGTGCTCTTAGGAACTGCTTGCTGGAAAGCCTTGTGGTAGCAATCAGCTCCCAACAGCTGTGGCATAATCATCTCTTAACACTATCTGTTGTGAAGCTTGAAAGGGTTTCCCCACTGAGTTTTGAAACAGCAAGATGAGTTTCTGCAATCTGTCGCTACACAGCTCAACCACAGCACAAACCTCCTGAGCTCGCTGCTGGAGGCATCTCCTGGGCTGATGGTAACAGTGGTGCTGCAGCCTCCACCGCTTCCTCTTCCTCCTCAGAAGTGCTGCTGTCGGAGTCGCTCAGTTCTACTGTTTCATCAGAGCTGTGTTCCTGGTTGTCTCTCATGATAGGCAAGGGCTCCAGGCGCAGAACTTGTCCTGTAGCTGGCTCCTGGGTCCTGCTGACTTGAAAGTAGCGGTCCAATGCTGCCCTGAGTCCGGGAAAACAAGAAATAAAAGCCAGTTATTACAGGTAAGCTAAAGACTTGGCACGTTTCTCCACACTTGTTTGCAGTAAAATTGCTAGGCTCTGACAGCCATAGGAAGGTAGCAAAGTTATCAAGACAGACTTTCTCTAGTAGCAGGGCAATCCCATACAATGGCCCGTTTTATGAACCACCAGCAGTACCACACAGCAACACTTCATTTTGCTCAGCTCAAAGAAAATCTCTTTCTGGTTACGATACTGCTTTCTTTTGGGGTGGGGTGGGACTGGAGAGAAGAAAAGCAAAGAAGTATTGTTCACCAATAGCCTAAGGAACTCCTTATCGGTACCTTCAGTCCTCAAGCCTGGTTCCCATAGCCATTGGTAACTTTAGATGCATGAGGCTTGTGTTCGAGTCTCATTCCATTGACTACTTGGTGCCTGGGTTTTCTGCTTTCCCTCTTCTTTTCTACTGGAACTTCATCCCTGGATAGAAACATCCTCCCCTCTCCCCCCATTCAGTTCAGCTATCTTAATTATCCCTCAGATTCAAAAGAGAAGCTTTTCAGCTTGCCTTCTAGCTTTGAGAACTACAGTGACCTTCAGGTGCAATCCAAGGGCAAACAGTACAGTTATGTTTAACCATCCGGGAGGAGAGGAGTTCTTGGTCTCACTGAATTTAAACGCAATGCTCCAGTTAATTATAATTTCGCCCTCAGCATTTACAAAAGCTACAAAGATGAGACAAAAAAACAAACCAACCAGAAACAGAGATGTCTTTCCAGCTGGAGAGCATTCCTACTCTGAATCACCCTTTAAACCCATCACAAATGTATTAAACACAGAGTATTTTTTTCTTTGCCTGGAGGTAACAAAAAAACCTACAGAAAAATACTAGTTTGCATGTTTGCAAAAGTTTCTGCAGCAAATGTCACCAGAAAATTTAATCAGGCAGTCCCCAAATCAATGGTGAAATGCAAAACAGAGCACAAGCTCCACTGAGCTAAATCCTGGCTGGAACTGCTGAGAGTCAGCACTGCTGAAGGAAGCACCGACAGGAATCTGGCAGAACAGAGGGAATGGTGGGCGCAGAAGCTCTGCAAGCAAGATGGGAAGTGTAGAAGGACACAGGAGTCAACACTACCACTGCCAACACAAGAAACAGGGGGATTCACTTAAGAGGAGCAAAGATCCTATGAGAAGAGATCAGAAAGCACAGTGCTATTGCTGAGCTTAAAAGGTATGTGAGGGGCTCAGAATCTGGTCACCAGCACACACCCGGACTGAGCCGGGCTCTATAAGCCAGGAAGCAAGGCGGATTTAAACTGATGCCAGACCTGATAACAGTTCAGACCCAATTTAATTTCTGCTTTACCTGGCACTGACTGTCCTCTGGGAACCACCAATCCTCTGCTGCCTGTTAACTCTTCTCACTCGCGGATGCTGCGGCACCCACAGCAGCTCATGCAGATCAAGTACCCCTAGCTGCCTTCGCAGCCTGCCCCGAGGCGCAGCAGGACTCGGCTGCGGGTCAGGCTCAGCAGCTGCCGCCCTTGTGCCACCATTCGCTGTGACAACAGCGTCATCAGCAGGAAGAACCGTACTGCTGCCACCTCCCTCACCAAGCACCGGAGCGCTGGACGAAGGTGCTGCGGGAGCAGAGGGCTCTGTGGGAAGCGTCCTGAGGTTCTCCACAGGGTAACCAGCCACAGGTTGCAGATCAACTTGCATCTCTTCTTGAGCCATTTCTGCAAAGAGTTGAAGAAAACCAGTATTTATTTGCAAGCATGCACACGACTTCAAGCCAGACTGTAGCAAGCATCGGATGCAGCTGTCAGCTACTACAAAAGCCTTTATTTCAGACTCAAGAAAAAATTTATCCTCTTGCAGCAGAGCTAAACCACCTCAAGTCGATACCCGTACATGCGCTGGCACAGCACAGCAGCACCCTCCCAGAGGTCCGGGCTTGAAGTCTTTGGCTCAACAGCAGCTAGCACAAAGGTACATCGCAAAGCTGACTTAAGTAAGCCTTTGGATGAACGTGGGAAGTTAAGGATTTCTTGCTGGCATCATATACTTGCCAGTAAATTCACATGGATCTTGGAGAACAGAATTTGGAAATATTTGAGAGATTCTCCACTGCACAAACACCCACAAATACAGACACAAGCAGCTCTACAATGCAGTCCTTTGTTTCACTGCTCTCAGGAGGTGAGTTTATTTTCAAGTTTCTTTGAATAACATTCCGTTATGGCAACGGATGACATCGACCCTCACCCACAGCTCACTTAACAGGCCTTTCAGGTGCTTTATATTCACCAACACTGTGCAAACCCAGAAAGGGTTATCATAGCAGAACGCACAACTGAGACGTTACAGGTAGCAAGTTGCCTACAGCATCAGCATTTGTTATTCCATATCAGCCTGAGACTAGATAAACATGAAACTTGCAGTAAAGCCTCATATATATTATTTAGGGATGGCTACCCTACAAACACCTCTGGGATAAAAGGCTTCTGGTTACCTCCTAAACAGAAGGGCTACCTTAGGTTTTGGAGAAAACCAGAGGAGACAACAGTCTGTGCATTGCTAATTATTATGCTGCTGTCGGCCACCAAATTAGAGCGCTTTAATCACTGTGTTCTACAGGCAGTCTTACAACACAAAAAAGTTGAATATTATTTCATTAATTGAATAAATAGATGCACAACAAAAAACCAAACCAAATAACAACAACAAAAAAAAGTCCTTTTTTGCAGGAGGTGTGTGAATTAAAGCCTGCAAGCTGCTGAAGGTCATTCACATTCTCAAAAAATACCTAGGCAATCATAAACCTGAAAGGCCTTGGGAATTGCAGACCTTTAGTGCTACTTAAGAGTCCGAAGCACACACCAAAATTTATTAGGCTAGGTACTGTGCAAACAGGGCAAAGGCTGCTTTTAGTACAAAGAATAACTAGAAAAATCTACACAAGAATTACTAGAGGGGGATGTAATAATAGCCAAATATTTTTATAGACCTTTTAAGACATTCTGACTTATGAATTGCTCTGTAATTCTTATCCTAATGCCCAATTCCTTCGAAGTTTGGCCAAAAATAGATGTGAAATGCCACCTCCCCCAGGAACAGGCAAGGTATGAAGCTGTCAGTGATCAGGTGCTGCTGCTACAGTGCTGAATTCACAGTCGTGATAAAAGTTGCCGTGTAGAACAGACCCTTCAATTTCCCCATAAATTGTGAGACTTAAACCAAGTGTATACATCCACCCCAGCACGGATTAAAATGCTGCGTATGTCTTAATAAAACAAAATTGTAAAGAGCTGTTAACACAGACGTTTTCACCACTCAGCCTCAGAGGCTTTGAGGGGGGGCAAGGCCGGGGCGCCCAGCCAGCCAGTGCCCGCGGCGCCCCCCGCAGTGCCGGCAGTGCCCCCCGAACCGGGGATCACCGGGGGCAGAGCCCGCGGGGCCGGGCAGCGCCACGGGAGTCCCCGGGCACCGACCCGGAGGCCGAAGCAGAAGCCCCGGGCGCTGCCCAGGCCCCTCCGGCCCCCCCCAGTCACTGCGCGGCACCTGCTTCACCGTAACCCAAAATAAACGGCCAAGGCCTCACAGCTCGGCACACGCGGGTTTACTCGCGGCTCTCCGCGGCGCTCCCGTGTCTTAAATAACAACCGACCACACAAGCGGCGCGGAGCGGGGCGGGGCGGCCTCTCCCCCGCCAGCCCGAGCGCCCGGGCCCGCCATCGCACAGGCCGCCGGAATGGGCCGAGCCGTGGCAGGACCCGCGTTCCATCCCCGGCCGCCGGGGTCCAGCCGCGCCTGCGGGGCTCTGGGACGCCGGGCCGGGGGAGGCGGCCTAGGGGACGGGGACCGGGGCCGGGACCCTTCGCTCACCTGCCAGTAGGCACAACCGTCCTGCTCCAGCACCGCGCCACCACGTCTGTGCCCGCTTCTATTGGGCAACCAGCGTCCTGACCCGCCTTTCTTATTGGCCAACCACTCTGTCCGTCTCCCCGACGGAAGGGCGGGTGAAGGCTCACAGGCAGGGTCTGCTCTGATTGGCCAGAGTGCCGTAGGGCGGGCACGGCTGATTGGGTGGAGAGAACGCAGGCGCTGCAGGGGGTGGGGCGAGCGCCGGGATGTGAGTTTCCATTGGGGGAGCCGCCGCAGGGGCGAAAAGAGCGGGAGCCCCAGCGGATTCAAACTGGGGCCGAGGTGGGCGGGGCCCTACCATGGCGGCGGGGCCCTACCATGGCGGCGGGGCCCTACCATGGCGGCGGGGCCTGCAGGGCCCCGAGGGAGCGTTGAGGGAGCCCGGCCCCAGCAGCCCGCGGGCAGCGGCAGGCCTGAGGGGACGCTGGCCGTGTCCCGTCCCTCTTGATCCCCCTAGCAACCGGGGTTCCTGCCGGCCTCCCCTGGAGCTCCCTGGGGGCGGCCCCTCGGGGGCAGGGCCTGAGATGGGGTGCCCTGGCTGCCTCTGAGGAGATCCCAGGCACGGCCCCTGGGAGAGGTGAGGGGCTCGGAGCTGAGAAACAAACACGGGTTATTGAACGGTCAGTCTCTGCGAGGCAGGGAAGGGCTCGCTGGTGTGAGGAAGGCCTGCTGCTTTCCCACGGCTTGCTTTCCAAGGTGCTCAGCTGCTTTTGGTCACCCAGCCCTGGTTTTGCTGTTAACTTCCTTGGTTTCTGCTTTTCTCCAGGTCAGCCAGTGCGTCCACAATCTCTGCAAAACACAAGGACAGCGTTAATCAGAACAACATGTGCAATAGGCTGCTCTGGTTTTTCCCCAGATGAGAAGATAGCTCTCCCTCACTGATAACAGCTTGGCAGCCCTTAGCAGGGGACAGCCCTGAGCAGACACAGGTAAACACAGCCCAAAGAGAAGCAGCCAGTTATAAGGAGAGATGGTTGGAAAGAGCCACAAGAAGATGTCCTTCCAGCTCAGCACCATGTAGGCATGGCTGGGTGTTGAACTAGAGCAATAAAGACATGTTGTGTCCTCACTGCAGCTTTGCTAGCATCTCTGATGATTTTTTGATGTTTTCATTTCAGTGGGGGCCATTCCTGGGCAGGGTCTGCTGAGGGAGCTGCTGTTGGGAGATGGGGGCACAGAAAGCGTGGCACACAGTAGTTTCTTACACATATTTTCCACATCTCTTATATGAAAACTGGCCCTATAGGATGAAGCAGATGAGACTGAAGAAAGCTTTCTATCCGTTGGAGATGAACTGAAGGAAGGGTGCGACCTCTGTGCCTTCAAGCACACCGGCAAGGTTCCTCTGTCTTTTCCTGCTCTTTCTGTTAAATCTTCTGTTGGAGGCCAATTATGTATCTGATCAGACCCAGACCAGCTTTGTGTGAAATCTTCCCTGCCGTGGAGCAGCTCCCGAGATTGCAATTTATTGCTGAAAGCCCAAGGCAGGAAATGTTCCTGTGCCATGTTGTGGGCTGCTCCTCCAGCTTGTGGGACCTGCAGGACATGAGTGGGGATTAACCCCCACATCCCTGCTCCCAGCTCGGCACTTCTCTGAGAGAAAAAGCTTGCTCTTATGTGGTGCCAAATGAACAGCCTGGTGATTATTGTCATGACATGGGTAAACATTACCTCCATGAACCTCATCGTGTGATGAGAGCAGTGAGGGGAAAGAGAGGGCTAGTACTGGGGGTTAGCATAAGAAGGTAGGTCAAGGAGGGATCCCAAAACACAAAGCCAGACAAATTCATAGGCAAAATAAGGGACAAACTGCCTGCCAAAGCAGATGATTGAGGGCTGAAAAAGGGCTGTGGACCAGGTGTCCCAGACACTTACCCTCAGCAGAAGGGCGTTGGGAGGGGTCAAAGGCCCGGCACTGGTCAATGACTTTCCGCAGATCCTCAGGACAATCTTCCCCAACAGGGTCCTGGTAGTGGTGGTTGCAGATTTTCTCTATGATCTCCTGGGTAGTACAGCCTAGACAACGGGCGTGCAAACAGGGGTATCGGGACGGAGCTCTGCTGCCACAGGAGGGTGCTGGCGAGGAAACCCAGCGCAGGGCCGGGAGCCTTCCTGCAGCCTGTGGCATGGGGAAGCCAGCAGAGAAGCCACCCGAACTGTGCCCGCGACGAACCCCCCCATATTTGCCCCGACATCGCTGGGCTCCAGTGGAGCAAGGTGTGTTTATGCTTCAGTGCACAGGGACATCAAATAGAGACAAAAATTACTTGCATGTTTGTGGCTTAAGCATGTTGCTGTAATACTTTACTGTTTTGGAGTCCCAGGAGAAACTCAAAGCTGTTGGGCAGAACCAGGCATGCCAGGCACTGCCACTGGGACTCACATGCTGGGGGATGCTCCGGGAAGGAGCAGAGAGCAGCCAGTGCCAGACAGGAGCCACACTGGGTCGTGGGGCTTTTACACAAGGGACCAAATACTTCTGTCTCACCTTCAAATGGGATTTTGGAGGTTGCAATCTCCACCAGCACGATCCCGAAGCTGGAAGGAGAGAAGCAAGAGTCTCAGCACTCACCCCACCACGATGATCTTAAAGGTCTTTTCCAACCTGACTCTATGGTTCTGTGCTGTCCTCCCTTCCAACGGAGGGGGCTGCTGGGCTACGCCAACCGCAAGCGGCTGCTTATGTGTCCCGTTAAACCTGGCCTCCTTCCATAGCTCAGCAGCTACTCTGCCAGCCATCTGCCCACTTACGGGTCCCTTGCCTGGGAGGGACACACACACACCTGTATATTTCACAGGGCCTCTTGTAGGGGTAGTTGATGTCTTTCAGGTTCTCAGGAGCAATGTAAGCCAACATAGAGACTTGTTTCCAGTTCTTCTTGACTCTCCTCTTGATGGATGACTCTGTTTCACACAGCTCAAACCCCGACAGCTGATTGAGAGAACGAGAAAGGGAGAAGCGGTGCAAATGCAGCCTGCAGAAACTCGTGGCATGGCTGGGGCCTGCCCTGAGACGGAGAAAACGGAGCGAGGTGCCCTGGGCAGCAAAGGCTGGCATGCAGCCACGTGTGCTGCCCGGCACGTGGCTCTTTGTGCAAGTGGAACCACAGGTGGAGGCAAGCGAATTGCCCTAGCTTCAGCTCATCCCAGGGTGGATGGCTCAGAAATGCTCGCTTTGCTGCTGATAAAACAGAGATAATGATGAACTAAGTGTCTAAGGTGACAGGGGAGATGGCTCTACTCCAGGTTTTATTCCAGATCATCAGATCCAGATCAGCTTTGGTGTTGGTGGGGGTAGACATCCACAAAAACATGCAAAACTCCCAAAGGCTTCTCCTAGCACTGTCCTTACCTTCACGCAGTAATCCCCGGCCACCAGGAACTTGCTACTGCAGATGCAGCCGTGGAGCCGGGACTTCTCCCCCGTCTGGTGTAACCTGCAGCCGTATAGAACCGAGGGTAACACAGGTTGGTGGTGGATCCATCCCCGTGCCAGGGCTCCCTCCTGCTGTGCAGGGGACGGAGTACCAGGCACCCAGAGCAGCCAGAAGCCCTCTGCCTGTCTTGGTGGACCAACCCTGCCAAGCCAACCCTTCCAGCGGGTGCTGGAAGAGCCACTTTGGGCAAAATAATGAGACTTGCGGGTGAGCAGGGCCCGTAAGGAGAGCTGGCTGTGCCGTAGGGTGCTCCCGACACTGCCCTGCGGGTGCAGGGAAGGGGTTTTCTCCCTTCCAGACCTTTGCAGGCTTGAGGCCAGAAGCAGGGGCCAGTGATCGAGGGACATGGGTACTACTGCATCCAAACCCACCCCATACCCCTTCGCCAGCCTCCCACCCCAGTGTCCCAAGGTGGTGGAAACAATGTCTAGCGGGATCCCACCACTTACTGGGAGAGAGCAGGAAGCAGAGTGTGGCTTGTGGACTGTGGGTTGGACCCACTGATTTATGGGGGAGCTCACCTGTACAGGCCTCGGGCGGCTCCCAGGGCCATCCGAATGCGGATATCCCAGGAGAGATGCCGGTGCTTGGTCAGCACATCCCGCAGCGTCCCGTGCTTACAGTACTCCATGATGATGGAGAAGCAGGGGCTCCCATCTGCAAAGCAAAATGTTGAGCACGCTGCCTTGTGCCACCTCTCAGGAGGGGACCATGACAAACCGTTTGCCACCAGCTAGCACCGGGGACAGGCAGGGGAGGGAAAGGGTGACATTAATGTGACACCCCTTACCTTTCTCCTCAATGCAGATCCCGTACATGCGCAGGATGTTTGGAGACTCAAACTTCTTCAGGGTCTGAATCTCCTTCTCAAAGATGTCTCTGACCTTGCTGCAGAAAGGGACAGCACAGTGAGACACCGGGAGCAAGGCACGGCATGGCGCTGTGCCACCTTCCTGTCCCAGCTGCCCCATGTTGCTCCCACCCAGAACAACTCACGCCGAGTCGGTGGTCAGCGGCCTCTTGAAGGTTTTGATGGCAACGGGGTACTTGAGGTACTCGCCCTCGTAGAGGTCGTAGCTGTCAGTGTCCTGCAGGTGCCTGTAGAAGGTGAGCTGGTGTGGCTCGATCTCGGTGATGTCTTCTCTTTTATCAACATTGACCTTCTTCAAGCCTGCTCCCGCCATGCACCAGGAGGGAACAACGGACACGTTAGTCAGGGCTCGGGGCGAAAGGACACAGTGCTCAGGGTGCCTAGAGATGTGATGCCAACTTACACTCCATCACACGCACGATTTTGTTCAGCTCGTGTTGCATCCAGTCTACCTTGCTCTCCATACATTGCCTGTTGATGTAGATCTCCCCGGGGGCATCTTCAGGCTCCTCAGTACCTGGGAAGAGACATGCACAGAGGTGGGGCCGCCGGATGAACATGCAGGGCTGGTGAGGTTAGTTTTTCTCAAGGTTTAAATGCCCCTTTGGCTCTCCTTGGCCACGGCCACCAAGGCGAAGCTGGGCAGCAGCTGAGGAGAGGTGCCAGCGACTGTCTCAGGAAAAGCGGGTTTGTTAAATGCACACTTACTTGCGATCACCTGGTCCAAGAAAGCCCTGTCATCCCTCAGGTCCTCGGCATCCTGCCTGCGACATGTCTTTGGCTGGAAAGACTCCAGGAAAGCCTGCTTCTGCTCTGCCTGCAGCAGGAGTGAGAGCCCCTGGGCGATGTCCTCCAGGCTCTCGTTCACCCAGACGAACTCTTCGCCAGCGCTGTGAGCTCTCAGGAACTTCTGGATCCAGCTGGCCTGGCTGTATTTGATCACGAGTTTCTGGGCTTCCCCCAGCACCCAGAGCAGCTTCTTCAGCAGTTCCTCTTCGTGGTGGGAAATGTGCTTTCGCGGCTGAGCCTGGAGGATCCTCACGGGCTCCAGCAGGATCTGGATGCGCTCCACGAGACGCTGGCACTGGTGCTTACAGCACTTCACCTGCTCGAATTGGGCATGGATGGCCTGGGCCACGGAGAAGACCCTCTCCACGACGTCCATGCTTGCAGCAAAGGGCTTGGCCCCTGGGGGTGTGGGCTGGTGAAGGTGAACCTCAGGCACCGCTTGGAGATCAACCAGCTGGAGCTTTTCCACCCTAAGGAACAGCCTCCACATGGCACCTGCTCTCCAGGTCCCCTATAGCCCCTTATACCTCCCCCGCATGCTTTGCTTTCCCTGCTGTGCCTGGCACCGTGGCTGCTGGTGCAGACCAGAGCAGGCACAAGCAAACAGAGACATCGGTGGCAGCAGTATCGGCACAAACCACCTCACATCAGCAAGAGATGTTTTGGCTTGATTCGTGTGAATTAGAGTGTTAGCCATGCCTGGAGAGCTTACACGCAGACGGGCAGGGTCAGCAATAACCCAAGGAACATCCCCGGGACAGCACCCCCTGGCACCAGCTACGTGCGCCCCCGGGGTCCTGCCTGCAGACCCTACACCTTTGACCATAAAGTTTTTCATTTCTAGCCAGTGTCTCTCTCTGCTGTCACCCATCCAACAAAAGCTTTCACGCCTTCACAGCCCCAGCATCCCTGACTTCACACATACTCCCCATAGCCCTGTACTGCCCAATTAAAAATTTTAAATCAAACTTTTTTTATGTGCTCAGCATCCCCGCAGGGCCGGTCCCTGCTCCCCAGGCTGCATCCAGGCAGCAGGGCCAGAAACCCGCCCCTGCTGCAGGGCGGTCAGCAGCAGCCACCCACACTATCGGTGCAGCCAGTGCTCAGAGAGGGGCACCGGGTTCTGCCGGTGGAAACGAGAGAGAAACGCACCCAGGAAGGAGCTGCAGCCACCCGCCTGTCCTCTTCAGGCTCTCTCCAGCGTGGCCTCGAAGGAAGAAGCTCGGCCGTTCGCTACGAGAAACCAGTAGGGTTCACCCGGCCCCGCTTTGCTCACCTGCGCCCCGGCTGCCTCCACTGATGGAGAGGTGCAGTGGGGCGAGCGCGGATTTATAGGGTGCTCCCCCCAGGCAGCGGAAGGGCCGTTGTGCAACACGCGGTGACTTCCCACATCACCCCCGCTCCCCGTTCTCGGAAAGCTGACCGAGGCAGAGGAGGAAGGGGCCAGGCAGGCTGCATCCCCCCGGACTGGGTTTTGCCTGCTGGAAGAAGGGATTGCCTGTGGGAAGCACATCAGGAAGAAGGGGATGGGGTAGGCTGTGCCCCCCATGTTGACACTTGCTGCTGTTTGTAGCACCCCAACCCCCTCTACTGCACCACAAACCGCAGCAAGGCTTGCCCAGGGTGCTGAAACACCCTCGGTGTCAGCTCTGTGCCCAGCTGGGCTTCCCACACGGGGCAGCAGGACCCCCCAGGACTGTACGAGGGACCCCGGTCCTTCGGGACCTTCCGCTGCCCTCCCCATCCCCGCAGCCGGGACCCCCCAGCCCCAAAGGAAGCAGGCTGAGGCCACCAGTGCTGGAAGTGGTGCTTGACCTCTGCGGGGTGCACAGGAAATTTTACGGGTGGCTTCGTCAGAGGGGCAGGCTGGTTTTGGGAAACACCGGGCAGTACGCGATGCTGTTGCCCAACTTCAGAGAAGTGAGCGGCAGCTTCAGCCAGTTTCCGCTTACCGAGAGCTCGGGGTCACTCAGGTTTGCTGAGCTCCCCCCGGCAAAGAGCATCTCCCTCACCGTCACCAAGGGCACCACTCTCAGCAGCACGGGGAGCCAGGAAAAGCGACGGTGAGGGGCATTGGCCCCTGGGAAAGGGTGCACCAAGGGTGGAAGAAGGCAGGAGCAGCCCCGAGGGATACGTTTGTCAGATCCTTTTTAAAAGGCTTTATTTTTCAAAATATACAGTGTATTTACAATTGTAGTGTCTACAGTTTTACATATAACTTTATTCCAAACCTTTAAATATCTGCAGTAAACATTAGAAAAAAAAAATAAATCACAGGATCAGCAACAAAGGCATCTCGTAGCAATTCTGTTCATTGGAGTTTGAGTTTCAGGTAGCCAATGTCTACAAAAAACAAACTTGATAAATTTGGCAGAGAGATGGTGTGCACTGGTTAGAACCAGGCAAAATCCAGACCTGGGGGATTCCCTGCAATGGGCGAGAGGCCAGGAAAACCCTGTGCTGAGACCAGGCCAGGAGAAGGACCCAGGATACGGGAGCCCCTTGGCACGAGTTAGGCGATGGGGTTAACTGCAGCGTGCTGGGCGCCGTGGGGAGAGGGCACCCTGGGAGGGGACAGGCTCGGGGCGGCGGGGGGGGGCTCCGGCAAGGTGTCAGGGCGGAGGAGGGAGGGCAGCATCAGGCACTTCATCTCTCGGGCAGCAGATCTGCCCGTGCATCCGTGGCCTGGAGTGGGAGGGCGGCAAGGAAGGGGCAGGAGCCCCCCAGGAAGCCTCGCAACCTCCTCCTTCCCTTTCCCCACATCCTCACCCCCTGTCACCCTTGGCAGTGCCACAAGTGGACCACAGCGCACCACGGGGATGCTCCGGCGTGAGGCCACTGCTGTGGCACAGCCCCCGGCAAGGGGACAGGGGCCAGCCGGCCTCACCGCGGGACTGGGAGGGATGCCAGCCCCAGCCCAGGAGGGACGGAGCTGGTGGCTGGGTGCTGTGCTGGGGCCATCAGTCCTCTTTCTCGAAGGTTTCCTCGGGGATGAGCGTCCGGAAGGGATGATCCCAGAAGCGGGTGCTGATGCCAAAGCCTGTGGGCAGGGGAGAGAGAGCTCAGCCCACAGTGCCACCATCACCAGGATGGGGACAGGGCACAGCTCGCTCCGCGCTAACTGGCGAGGGAGGAGCGCCTGCGTTTCGGGGAGGGGTGAAGGCAAGACAAGGGCAAAGAGGAAGAGCAGAGGGAACAGAAGGAGCTGGCTGGGCCACGGTACCGGCCCCACGGATGATAGCTTATCTGGATGGGGCGTTTTCTCCTAGGAAACCGGGCAAAGGGCAGGTTGAGCAAGTGCCGGGCTGCTGAAGGTGCGGGGCGGACCCGGGGAAGCCTGGGGCCTCACCCTGCGCCCGCCAACACCTCCCGGCGGGAGGAGATGCTGCGCTGGGCAGGGATGGGCACCCACAGCCCTGCGCCACAGGGGCTCTGCCTCCGCCCCGGCATCCCTGGGCGGCATCGGTGCCCGCCGGCGAGACATCCCGCTGCCTCCACCGCTGAGCCGGCTCCCCGTCCTCAACCCAGGGGCTGGGAAATGGGTCCCATGGGGCTGCAGCACCTCGCACGCTGCTTCCCCGTTGGCGTGCTGCTCAGGTTTCCCCATCCCACATCCCAAACAGCAAATATTTCCGAGCATCGGCTGCACACAGGCAGGCAGGCCAGGCTTCGACAGCCTTTGCCACCAGTGGCACACACAGGGAACGCAGCGCTACCTGCTTTTTGGTGTTCAAAGTGGTGCTTGACATGGTAAGCCTTCAGACCGTACAGGTAGGTGCCTTTTTTCGGTGAGCCCGTAGTGGAGGTAATAGTGCATCATGTCGTAGATGATGTAGCCGCAGAGCCCCCCGACGAACACCGAGAGCCCCAGCACCTCGGGCAGCAGGAGCCGCAGGACGCCGTAGAAGAAGCCGATCACCAGCGAGGCTGGCACGGGAGGGAAGACCAGGCGGGAGCTGTCGAAGGGAGACTGGAAGCAGAGGAGGACAGTGGGACAGGCAGCTCCTAGCTCACCACACGTCCGCCAGCGCATCCCCACCAAGCGCTGGGGGGGTGCCCGTTCGGGAAAAAGCCATCACCAGAGCAGCCCCCAGGAACCCTCCCCAAAAGATGTACCCGGAGCAGCAAGGGGTGGCCGGGCAGCCAGTGGCTTTGGCTGGCAGGTCCCCGAGCTCCACGGGGACACTTCCTCCAGCGAAGCTAGAGGGAGCCCATAGCTCTTTTGGTCTTCCCCCTTGCCCAACCGGAGCTTGCAGATTTAACTCCAGCTCCTCCGAGCCCGTCTTGCAGCCCTCGCCGGTATTAGGTAAGGGCCCCGCTCGGGGCGAAGATGCCACGAGTCACGTTGAACACGCACAAACAGGCTCCACCTGAGCAAAGGCCACCGTTCCCACGGCCCGACGGGCGCCGGCGGGGGCGGCAGCTGCGACTCACCTTGTGATGCTGCCCATGCAGCAAGAAATGCAGGGTGATGAGATAGTAGTTACTAGCGGGTGGCTTCATGTGGAAGACAAAGCGATGGATGAGGTACTCTAGCAGGGACCACAGGAACATCCCCAGGAGGAAGATGAAGGGGAAGAAGTATTTGTGGACGGGGATGGAGTACTCTACACAAGGAGACATGCAGCAGTCAGCGGGGCAGGTGGCATGCGGGGGCTCTTACTCATCGCCATCCTCCCGTTGGCACCTGGGTGAAACTGGGCTCTCCCTCCCTCTCACCTCTCATCCACCTCCTGCCCCAAGCTTCCCCAGGGAGCCACCTAGCCGAGCACCGCTCCAAGACATATTTTCCTTTGATTCCCATTAAGTCACACTCTTTAGCAAAAGGGTTGGCTTCTCACTGCTGCAAGGAGCTGGTGAGAGGGGTCCCCTGCATCCCAGGTGCCAACAGGGGCTCAGATGGGCACCCCAGTGACAGCCCTGTCCTTACAGGGCTTTGCTCACCAGAGTGGGGCAGGAGGGGCCTTATCTGTGCAGGCAGCACTTGTGACAGTCAAACAGTGGTGCTGGCAGTGGGGTTTCTTTTTTTTTTTAATTTTGAGAAAAAAAAAAAATAGGTTTCTTGGGCACTTTCCCCCGCAGAGCATTTTTCAGCCACCTCCTCCTTCCAGGGCCGACTGCCAGCCCCATCTCCTCACTAGCACAATTCAAACTGCTCCCCGCCCCCCAACCTGTTAATTTTTGGGAAATCAATCAATCAATAAACAGCCCCTTGGCAACGAGGTGCCAAATGCCATGAGGAGCAGAGGGTGGTGCCAGCGCAGCGGGCACTCCACCCTGCAGCCGGGCACCGCTGGCACCGGGTGGCACCTTGCGGAAAAAAAAATAAAATAGGGAGCCCAGAAAAAAAAAAAAAAAAAAAAAGCAGCACAACAAAGAAGACAGCCTGCCCAGGCCATGCTTGTTATTCCCGGGGGAGCAGACAGTGGGAGATTCAAGGGCAGGCGCTTCGGGCAAACAAGCCCCGCACTGTGCGATGCCGGCGGTGCTGAGAGCCGGGTTTGTTCACCCGCTGCGGCGGCATTCAGCCGTGGCCCAGGGTGGGCGTCGGCGGGGGGTGCAGCGCCACAGGGCTGGGGTTTGGGGATGGAGGGAAGGGAGACAAGAGGGAGTGAGCTGCAGCCCGGGCCAGAGGCCTCCGTGCTCCTATCGATCCCCCCGGGGGGACAGAGTCGGTGGGCGAGCTCAGCACACAGAGGTGGGCGAGCTCAGGCGGCTTCGTGCAGGGGACATGCCGGTGGCTGTGGGGATGGGGGCTCACCCGCTGCTCTTGCATGCGGCTCGTGGTGAGCGTGCACGGAAGGAGGGATGCGGAAGGGATGCAGAGGTCTCCCTGCAGGTGTCCTGCCCCTGGGCCTGGAGCAGGGGCAGCAAGCCCAGCCCAAAGGCTTTGCCACTGCTCGTACCTGTGGTGAAGGAGGAGAAGAGTCTGGTGTTGCCCTGGGCGAGGGACGTGTAGCTGACCCAGCTGAGATAGAGCACCACGGGAGCCCACACTATGAACACCACGTACCTGCGGGGTAGAGGGAGATGTCAGGGGGAGCGTCCCATGGGTTGGCAAGCCGTCCCCCCCTCCCCACGGAGGCACCGGCCAGGGCACGGCGCAGACCCTGGGGGCTCACCACGCTGTTTTGGAGAGGGACTCGAGAAAATCCGAGTGGAAGAGGCGGATGGGCCGATCCACAGGCTGATGCACCCACTCGTCGTACTTCTCCCCCAGGTAGCCCACTTGCCACAGCAAGGGCTTCTGCCAGTCCACCAGGTCCTGAGGGAGCAGACAGCGGTTGTACCCCCACGGGACCCACACTCCGGCCCGGTACCAGGCACAAAGCTGCACTGGAGCTGCAGGATTTTGGGCTGCAAGCCCCTTCCCACGCCCCACAAGCAGCTGCTTCTTGCTGCAAGCAGCCCTGAGCTCCCACAAGCAGCAGCACAGCGCAGGCAAGCAGAGCCAGGCACGCAGCAGCCCCATCTACCCAGGAACGCAGGGCTGAGCTCACCCCTGTGCCAGCAGGTACCTGCTGGCGGTTCAAGGTGAAGGCGGCCGTACCCGGACCTGGCTCAGCATCAGGCCCTGATAACCGAGGCTCTTTCCCCCCCCTCCCCGGGAGCTGCCAAGATTAGATAGCAAGCAGCGATACTGCCCGCTTGCTAGCCGTGCCAGCAAGCCACCAGCAGGACATTGAGCCCATCCCCGTGGCATTGCCTTGGCCAAGGGCTTTTCTTCTTGCAGAGAGGACGCATGGGGTGGCCGCAGCCATTGGAGTGCTCTGGCAGCGAGGGGTGAAGCAGAAAGAGATGGAGAGCAGGGATACGGGATGGGAACGCAAACACCCGTCGCTGTTGCTCCTCCCGCAGCTGCGTGGCTGCAAGAGCAAGAAGGGACTTGTGCAGGTGTGCGCGTGCATGGGACAAAACCAGAGGGACACGACCAGCAGCGCCGCCTCTGCCATCACTCAGCATCTCTGGACGCATCTTCTGCTGGCCTGGCCAGATAAGGTGGTTTCTCAGTCACACCCCTGCCCTGGGACAGAAACTGCGCTTGCCCAGCCGAGCCCCAGACCTGGCAGCTCTCCATCGGCCAGCCTGTGCCATGCCGGCACGGCGACCAGCACCGGGGCTGTGCCACCGGTGGTAGCGGGGATGGCTCAGCTCAGCGTGTTTCAGGGCAAGGAGCCGAGGCGGCCGTGGGCATTTCTGGGTCTGCAGGCAGGGATGGATGCGATCACGCAGGAGGGGAAACGACCCCAGCCCGCAGCGGGTGCGAGGGGTGGGGATGGAGACACCCTCTGCCAGGGAGGTACAGAAAAAGTTGGAGCAGAAAGGCCACTTTGGGATGGCAGAATCACTTTTCAAGGTGTTCAGCAGCAAAATATTAAGATGGGGGCGGGGGGGGGTGAAGGTGCTCTCCTGCTCCAAAAGCTCTCAATCCCTTTCCAAGATAAAAGCACGCTCACCGCCAAGCCAGGGCAGCCAGATAGTGCCACAGAAGGAAGGGACATCCGAAGGCACCATGGGGACAAATCCCCACTCCCATGGCACACTCAGAGAGAAGCTGGCAGGGCGCACCCTGTGCACGTAGGGATCACCCTGCCTGGACCAGGGGATCCCTTAGCACTCCAGTACTCAGTCAAGAGGAAAAAGTGAAAATAAATAAATAAAGCAAGCAAGAAAAAGAAATAAAGCGAGGTGTGGCTTGGCAGCACGTCCCACTCGAAGGGCACAGCCACTGCCAGAGAAAGCCATCCCTGCCCACGCGGCCGCAGCAGCAGCCTCCCAGCTTGGCTGCACCTGGGCAATAAAGCGCAAGCGATGCGCCAGTGCCAGGAGAAAGGGCAGAAGCATCCAGAAGAGCTCGGCTCCCTCCCAGCATCCCTCCCATCCCGGGGGTCAGCAGGAAGCCAGCGCTCACACAGGGACGGGGAGACCCCGTCTGCCCTGGGGGCGCTCCGGCAAACAGCGTGCCAGAGGAACCCCCAGCTCTTACCGTCTCCACATCCACTGTTTTATAGCGGGGATCCATCCGTGCTGGGCTCTGGGCTGCAGCATCCACTGCCTTCTCATCCACTGACTCAGGGAGACTCTGAAAAAAGAAGGCAAGCCCTGTGGTGAAGCATCGGTGGCAGACGTGGTTGGGACATGGGTGACATGGGTGACGGCCATGTCACCCAGGCGCATAAGCAGAGCTCACTCACACCCGCCTGCTAAATAAATAAGGGAAAAAATTTGATGAATTTAAGTCAGTCAGTTCCTGCAGAGCAGGTTCCCAAGGGATGCGGCCACCAACGAGCTGCGCTGCGCTTCCAGCTGCGCACCGAGCATCACACGCTCAGGTCTCTTTGGAAGCCTCCCCCCACGCCCAGTGTTCGGGCCACCCCAGCACGCTGCTGGGAGGGCTCTGGGTGCCACTGCTTCGATGCTGCGAAGCGGAGGCTCCTGGGCCATTGGCTGGCATCTCCCCTTGCAAGCAGGCAGTGCCGCAGCACAGCTCGCCCTCCTGCAGGCCAGCGACACGGTGAGCACCAGCCTGAGCCAGCAAAGGCATCGGCGGGTTGGTGCTCACCATGTCGGCACCGGGCTCTCTCCTCCCCATCCCACCACCCCCCCCAGTGAGAGCCCCACTCAGCGGTTTGGTCCCCGAGGAAGCTGGGGACAAGCTGGGGACCATGGCACAGCCAGTGCCACCACCCTGGCTCTGGGCATGGGGAAAAAACGCAGCAGGAGGAAGGCCACCTCGGGAAGAAGGCAAAGTGTCCTTTGTGGGGCGGCGCTGGGCCAGGCACCTTCGCCACAGGCTACGCAAGATGGGGTGGGCTCTTGGTTTTGGCTAGAAAGGGCACGCTGAGGCCCGGGGACCGGGCGGTGCAGTGGCGGCAGGATGAAGCCCAGGCTGCAGTCCCGCTGCCAGGGCTGGCTGAGAAACAGGAGAAACCTGCCTCGTCTGATGCTTGGAAGCAACCACACCACCAGCTGCCAGCACCAGCCTCCTTCCCGCGGCCCTGCCAGCACCGGCGCCGGCCCTGCCGCTGGCGGGGGGCTTGGTGAGGCCGCAGCGTGCCCATGCAAGCCCTGAGCTGGCCGTGCCCCCCCAGCAGCAGCACCGGCAGCCGGCCAGTTCCCCAGGCAGGACGTGCCAAACATGCCTTTTCTCCGCTTTGTCACCTTGAGTTACCCATTAACCCGGCAGCAGGGCACGGCGCGGCAGCCCCAGCGCACCAATGCCCACTGGGGTTCCCAGCCCCACTGCTCCCAGCAAGGACAGGTTTTCTCCCAGCAGCTGTGGTGCAAATGGGGTTCCTCGATGGATGCTCTCCCTGCTGCTCCAAGAGGGATGCAACTCCCTTGAGGGATGCGAGGGCATCGCATCCCTGTGGGAATAAACCTGGCAGCTGCAGGAAGAGCCGGGATGCAGGAGGACCAGCGTCACCTCACCGGGGCGGGCAGGACTTTACTCCGTGCTGTGCTGGCAACGCGGCGGCAGGGCCCAGGTGCTGTTTGCTGACAGCAGGCACTCCTTGCCCGGCCAGGCTCCCACCCCCTTTCCCAGGCTAGCCAGATTTCAAGCCTCATCCCACTGGTACAGGGGCTGAGCTACCCAGCCCCAAGGCACCCCCTCGCCCCGGGGGTGCGGGCAGGGCAAGGGATATTTCCAGCCAGGCTGGACTTGAGCAGGCATCAATTTTTTTTCAGGCAGAGCACCGGTGCAAGCTGATTCCATGGACCACCACACCTCCCTCTGTGAGGGTCCCACCACGATTTTCAGCTTTGCGCTCTCCATCCTTCAGCAAGACATCCTGAAACCCTGGGAGAGGGGGGATGCCCTGAAGTCCAGCCAAGAATGGTCAAGTTATAGTTTTGCTTCCTCCCCACAGGCACTTTGGAAGAATATTTGCCTTTAAGAGAGACAGGCAGGTTCTCCATCCCCCAAGAAACGAGCCCGTGGTCTCCGCCTCAATGCCTGTACCACAGCATTACCAGCAGCGGGAAGGATGCTTAAGAAAGCGGGGCTGACGCAACACCCCAGCACCTCTGTTCCCTCTTCCGAAACATCCACGTGCCTCCGGCTCCCCTGCCCACAGACACCCGAGCACCACGTCATGGTTGGAGGCTTCCCCAATCTCCCGGGTCAGGGAGGCGGACAGCGGCTTGGACCCCACCTCGCTGGCAGCACCCTGGCTGAGGAGGATGGGTGCCACCAGCGAGATGCCATCGCCCTGCGTGCTATTGCAGCTCCCTTCCAGCGCCCAGCCTCGCCTGAGTCACCTCCTCCTCCTCAGGCAGGGAGCAGGAGGAAGGCTCTCCCCTTGTTCACCCCGGGGCTGGCACTGAAAGGACCCACAACCGTGGCGCAACCGGGATGCGAAGCCATGCCTGCGTGCCCTGGCTCATTCCCCAGAGCGGCGACATGCTCCTGCCTGCCCCAAGCACGCAGCCACCCCATGGGGACCGAGCCCCACCGGCACCCAGACCAGCGCTGGGGCTTCTGCCCATCCTCCTCCTCCTCCAAATAAAATGTGGGTTTGAAGGAGGCTGAAGGGGTCTTCGCAAGCACTGGGTTCTGCCTGTCATCCGTGGGTGATGCTGATGCATCCGAGTCATCCCCCAGCAAACAGGTCCTGCTGGCAGGGATGCGCAAGAGGCCTGATGTAACGAAGGGAAAGTTAACGCCTATGAAGCGCCGTCTTCCCGCGCCACCACCCAGGCAAGTGGCCGCCCCGACGAGGTGCCGGCTCTCCTGCTGGGATGCAACGGGGCGAACACCCAGGGCATGACACGACGCAGTGACCGGGTGACCCGGCACAACCCCTGAGCATCCCACTGCCCCGTGCAGGTCAGGCAGGGAGCAGGTGCCAGCTGGAGAGCCACGCTGCCCCTGTGCCGCCCCGCATTGGGGCTTGGGGCGTCAAAAGAAAACTAAAATCCAGCCGCGGCGTGAGCAGGTACAGATAGGAGGGGTGATCCAGCACGGAGCAGGAGGAGAAGCTGGAAACCCGTCCTCAGCCCAGGGAGGGCAATGCTGCCTGCCAGCCACCCTGCCAGCAGCCCCAACCCAGTTTTTCCACCCATGCCCCTTTGCCCAGTAGTCAAACCCAGCGGGAGCCCTGCCGTGCCTCTGCATCGCCCTGGAGCCTCCCACGCCTTCACCGAGCTCCTAAACTGCTCCGTTTGCTGATGTCCACGTGGGACAATTGCGTGGGCAATGCAGGCTCAGGCGTGGAGCATGGGGACAACCCCCGAGGCACAGGGAGCCCGAGCGAGGCTCCCACCTGCGGTGGCACAGTCCCAGCATCCCCGTCCCACTGGCACCACGGTTCCCGGGAGCAGCTGGCGGAGCCCCATGATGCTGCACCTCAGCCCGTGAAGCACTGGGGACAGCAGGACTGTTAGAAGGAGGTTGAATTTACCTTGTTCAAATGATAATACTTTAAAAGCCACTTCTTGTTAGCTACCTCCTGAGAACGCACAAGTGCCTACATCCAAGTGAGCTGAGGCTGGGACAGAGAGCCAGGGCAAGCCTGACACGCAGCGATATGGGTGAGAGGATGGGGAGGACAGCAGTCCCAAGAGGGATGGAGATTTATGGTGATTCACGGCCACGTCACGTACCCCAAAGAGGCTGTGATGAAAGACTCTCATTGCTTAAATTGGTGGAGTAATTAGATGATCCAGTTTCCCTCTAGCAAGGCTGTTAAAATCCACTGTCTAGTTTGGGTAATTATCGCTTCTCACTTTGATCTCCCCTATATATTCTGTTTACATAGATAAAAATTCTGGGTATTAATTTGTCCTTAGCCAAATGGGTCCGGCTGACGCAGAAGAGAGACCCATGGCTGAAGGATGGAGCCAAGCTCCCCAGAGCCACGGGAAGGGGCGCGGAGAGGCGTGCCGGCGGGATGAAGGCTGGCTCCCACCTGCCTCTTCGCCTCTCCTGCATTAATGCATTTCCCCCCTTCCTTTCCAAAACCCTCAGAGTCCCTGAGTGTAAGCAGGGGGGTGCTGGATGCCTGTGGGACCACAGGCTCCTGCATCCCTGGACAAGGGGATGGTGCAGCCCCGGGACCTCCAACAGGCAAGGAGAGGCACCAGCAAAGCCATGGGGGTCCGGGGCCAGAGGGGGCAATGCAACACCTCCTCGAGGCACGTCTGCCCGAACACAGCCAAAGCAAGGACCCAAGTGCCACTGAGGGCATCGACTCTCGCCATCTCCCTCCAAAGGGGATTTTTGGGGGGTGGCAAGTGTGGCAGAGCAGCTGACGCATGGCGTGCACGCCAGACATGCAGGATGGTTTATCTAGTGCCAGGTAGCATCTGATCTCCCTGCGTCCCAGCGTTATCACGCCATCTATTTACATTGGGACAGTGGCAATTCCCCTCAGCCAAGGCTTCGGTGCAAGAACCCGTTTGTCCAGTACCTTCCTTCGCCCCAACCAGTTGGGCTCGTCACGCCTGCGAGGGGGGCGGTGGCAATGAGTGTCCCAACAGAGGAGGTGCCATCGCTGGGATTCAGGGAAAAAGCAGGCATGGTGCTGGGGCTGAACAAAGCCTCATCTGTGGTGCTGCTGCCGGTCGGGACCGAGGCTGCGCCACGGGGAGAACAGCAAGTGCAAACAAGCAGCCCAGAGGGACCGACTGGTCACCGACCTTGCTGGGATGTCCGGAAGGGAAAGCGGCCACTGGACTGGCCAAGGGGGCTGGGCTGGTCCCGCTGCTTGGCCATCCTCACCGTGCCGGTGCCGTGTGCCAGTGCCGTGTGCCGGTCAGTAACTGGGGTGGCAGCACCTCGTGCTACGCTGCCTCCTGGAAGTTCCTGGTGCTTTGCCGGGTGCTTTCCCTTCCACCTGGGCAGCCACGGTTGGGACGGTGCTGAGTCACAGGCACCCTTGGCCCATACCTGGACAGTCAGGGAGGTGGCTGGGCTCCCCTCCCCACCAGCAGCCGCTCAGCACCGGCAAGTGTCAGCACCCAGCACCCCAGTGCCTGCTGAGGGCTGGTGGTGCCAGGAAGGGTGCCTTGCCCCATCACCCACCCCGTGCCGTGCAGCCCAGCTAAAAGTAACACTGAGGTGCATGTCCCCATCGCCCGCAGCCCTGGCAAGGACACCAGCACCTCCTCACCATGCTGGCATGCCAGGGTCACCCACCAGCCCTGCCTCCCAGTGACAGGGCTGGGATGCGACTGTGGGGTGGGACCCATCGATACAAGGCTCTGTGCTCCGGGGATGCAGGGTGTCTCAGGCCCCGAGACCCGGACCCTGCGTGCCTCGGGATCCCCCGCACCTCAGGCCCCACAGACGGTGCTGACAGCCCCACAGGTGTCCTCGGAGCCAGCGTGCCCCACGCACCCAGGAGCGCTGCCTTAAACACCCCCTGCCCCACACACCCCTGTACACTCCCTGCCCCCCACAGCCGGGACCCCGAGTGTCCTGTGCAGCTCAGACCCAATGCACCCCATGTCCCACACAGCTCAGGCTTGGACCTGGGTGCCCTCCTATACGCTACATGTGCCCCGAAGGCTCCATGTCCCATACATTCCAGACCCTACACACCCTTGGCATGCCCAGTAGACCCTGGACCTCGGGTGCCCTGTAGACCCCATAGAGCTCAGGCCCTGCAGAGCCCTGACCTGGGGTGCCCTGTAGACCCCGTACGGCTCACACCCTGCACAGCTCAGACCCCAGTACCCTATAGACAGCTTGGACCCTACGTACCCTGCGCTTGGGGTGCTCTATAGATCCCGCACTGCTCAGATCCCACACAGCTGGGACCTGGGACACCCTATAGACTCCATACACCCCAGACCTGGAGCACCCTACAGACGCTGTACCTCCTGGGCTTGGAGCACCCTGGATCGAGGACACCCTATAGACTGGGTACGTACCAGACGTGGGAGGCCCTGGTTCCAGCACGCCCTATAGGACCTGCAATGGCACAGCCCTGGGATAGGAGCACCCTGGACCCAGGACACCCTATAGACTCGGTACGTACCAGACACGGGACTCCCAATAGAGCCCGCACCTCGGCGGCGCCGGGACGCCCTGTAGAGCCCGCACCTCGGCGGCGCAGCCCGCAGTACCTGCTCCCCGCCGGGCTCCATCTCCCCCACGTAGTACTGCTCCAGCCAGCGGCGGGCGTTGGCCGAGTGCCGGTGGGGCGGCCCGTCCAGCGCCGCGCTCACGTCGGTGCCCGCCCGGCGCCGCAGCAGCTGCTCCCCGCCCGGGTGCAGCCGCACGAAGCCGCTCAGGTCGTAGAGGCGGCGGCGGCAGGAGACCAGGCAGGCGCCCTGCGCGCAGCGCGCCCGCACCTCGGCGGCGCTGAAGGAGCGCGGCGCCGCCATGGCCCCGCTGCCCGCGCGCTGCCCGCACCGCTGCCCGCGCGCCGCGCTCTGCCCGCACCTGCTCATCTGCATACATGCATATGCGCCAGGCCCCGCCCCCGGCCCCGCCCCGCGCCGCTCGTTGGACCGTGCCCGGGGGGGCGGGGCTTGGGCTGAGGGGGCTCCGCCCCACCGCAGGTGCCCTGCCGAGGGGGGGAATGGGGAACCCCTGCAGGGGGAGCGGGGGGGCAGCCCTGGGGCGAGCAGGGAAGGCCGGGGGGGCAGTGGGGGTGCACCCCTGGAGGGGCATTCGGGGGACACACACCTCGGGGCACTGGGGAACCCCCGGGGGGGGACACAGCCCTGGAGGGAACAGGGAACCCCCAGCGGGGGAACGGGGGGCACCTCTGGGAGGGGGACACGGGGGTGCGCCCCTAGGGGGCACCGGGGAACCACCGGAGGGGGAACGGGGGGGGGGCGGGGGACGACGACCCCTGGAGGGGATGGGGAATCCCTGGGTGCATGGGGGTCAAGGGGGGGTCACCCCCTAGGGGGCACCGGGGACCTGCTAGAGGGGGAATGGTGGGGGGGCGGGGGGGGCACCCCTGAGGGCGGGGAATGGGGAGCCTCCAGGAGGGGGGTACAAGGGTGTGTGGTGGCCCCCGGGGGGGGAGTGGGGCTGTGGGGCACCCCTGGGGGAGGGAATGGGGTACCCGAGGGAGGGGACAAGGGCACACGGGCATGCTTGGGGGGGGAGCAATGGGGGGGTCTGGGCAACCCTGGATGTGCTATGGGGGGCACCCCCAGGGAGTATGGGCACTGCCGGGGGGGTAACTGGGGGGAGTGGGGACCCCCCCCGGGGTATCATCCTGCCCAGGGTGCCACCCCCCCAAGCTCTGTGGTTGCGAAGGCTGTGGGAACCCCAGTCCCTGCTCAGAAGCCCCCAGGAGGGGGGGGGGTCCCTCCCGGGGTTTCCCCCCGGCACTGCTCACTATGAGGCACTATGCCCTCCCCTGCTGCTTGCAGATTTATTTCAATTTTTAATTAAATTTCACACCTGCAATTAGCCCGGTGGGCAGCACCGTGGCAGGGGGGCGGGGGGTGTGGGGGGCAGGTCCAAGCAGCCCCAACCCCCCCCGGAGAATCACAGACAAATAAATCACAAAAAAACAACTAAAAAGGAGCTTCTCTCCCCATTTTGGGGGAGAGCAGCCACTGGGATTGGGGGGGGGGGGGAGGGTCTGCTTTGACCCTTGACCCTTAGGGGCTGGCCATGTGCCAGCAAATTTTGGGTGGCAGCTACAGCCAGTGGGTAGGGTGGGGTTTGCCAGCTCAGGAATGGGGACCCCCCTGCCCTGCCCCAGCCCCCCGGCTCCGGGGCGCTGTGGGGTGCTGGTGGGGCGCTGAGCGAGGCCTTTAATCAAGAGCGATGCCGAACCCGCCGCGCGGGCCGGCGTCGCCTCCACCTCCGGGAAAAATCCTCTTTTTTGGGTGGGGGATGGGGGTGATTTTCCACCCCGACGGTGGGAGCAGAAGGGTTTGGGGTGGGGGTATCCCTGGGCGGGGGGCTGCCATGGTGCACCGGCGGATGGGTGCAGGGGGGGTCCCGCGGAGGGGTTTTGGGGTGGTAGTTGGAAGCATCTTTTGGGGGCCAGGTGGGAGGGTGGGGGGCCCCCGGGAGGCTGCCAGGATGCCCCGGAGCAGGTGCTGAGGGTGGGATGCCCCATCTCGTGGGGCGGGGGTCTCCCGACCTGGTGTGGGTGGGTGAGCTCAGCCCTGGCCCCCGGGGAGGGATCAAGGTTTTTTGGGTGAGCGTGGGGGCGAGGTGGGGGCAGGTCCGGACGAGCCAGGGTGCTCAGCTGAAGGCCACAGCACCCACAGCCCCAACCAGGGGGGCACCCCAGACCCCCAAGGTAGGTTCAACGGCCACCCCCCATCGCTGGGGGGTGTGTGCGTGTGACGCAGGGGGGACCCCAGGTCCTGACCCCACCGCCGGCTGTGCCACCTCCTGCCACCCCGGCCTGTCCTGCCGGCGGCGTGGGTCCAGGAT
Source organism: Falco biarmicus (assembly GCF_023638135.1). Lineage (NCBI taxonomy): Eukaryota > Metazoa > Chordata > Aves > Falconiformes > Falconidae > Falco > Falco biarmicus. The sequence goes on along the minus strand of NC_079302.1, from coordinate 21,967,485 downwards.
GCCGTTCGTGGCTCAGCCCTGCCACGGCGTCCCACAGCCTCGGCGGTGCCGGGACCAGTGGCTCCCAGCGCTTCCCAGTGTGTCCCAGCCTCTCCCCACAGCCGCAGGGGCTGGCGAAACTGGGGAAAGGCATTTCCTTCCCTTCCCTTCCCGCCCACGCCTGAGCAGCACTCGCGGGCCAGGGCAGGCGCCGGGGCGATGGCCCAGGAGCTGGGGGGTGGCACCACGTTTTGGGGTGTTGGGGGTCCCCTGGGCACCGCGTGCTGCAAAGGGCCACGCCGGGGGCTGGCTCGTGGCCCCGGCGGGCCCAGCCTCTGCCAGCCCTGCACCCCCCTGGCGCGGCGCAGCCCAGGGTGCCATGCCATGGGGTGCACCGTCCCTGCTACCGTCCCCTGCCAAGCACATGGGGGGGGGGTGCCCCCAGCTCCGCCGCAGCCTCAGGGACATCAGTGAGCTGACACGCCCTATGCCCTCGCTATGGGGTGCTGACAGCTCCCGGGCTCCGTCGTGGGGCAACGTCCCAGCTCTGTGGTGAGGACGGGGGTCAGGGGTACCCCATCACCCCCCCAGAGCAGGGATGCACCGAGCACTGGTGGTACTGGGAGAAGGATGGTGCCGGGACCAAGCTGTACAGCAGGCACTGCCATAACAGCACCAAATCGGCAGCAGAGGGCTTAGCCGATGGCCAGCCGTCCCCACCGCGTCCCTGTCCCCGTCCCCATGCCGTGCCGAGGCACCAGGGAGCGGAGCCGGCTGGCGATCGGCCTGGCCAAAAGGAGAGCAGCCAAGGTTTTGGCTCATCAGTTCCCAAACTGGTTTGCCCGCCAGACAGACGGACGGACGCTGGGGCTGGCGCGAGGGAGACGGCAGGAATGTGCCGCTGGGCTCTGGGCAGGATCAGGCCCTGGAGCGCTGGCAGAGCCTGATGCTGGGTTAATGGGGCTGTGGCCGCAGAGGAGGAGGGGGCCAACACAGATGCTGTGAGGAGCAGCATCCGCGGGGAAAAGTTTTCCTTGGCACCTTCTCAGATACCATCATTCCTCATTTCTTTGCCAAACTTTGATTGTTGGAGATTGAACTCCCTTCTCCATGCACAGAGAGCCTCAGCAGGGATGAGGAAGGCACCCCAAGTCCCTTACACCCCTGCTAGCTCTGCAGAGCACAAAAAGGCTTGAAAAAGCCGAGGGCGGCCTGGAGGGCCCAGCGTGGGCTGTCATGGGAGCTTTCTCTTCCAGCCATCGCTGGGAAAGCCAGCGCAGATGCACGGGTAACAGCCCGGGGACGCGCTCAGCAGGCGGCTGAAGCAAGTCTTGCCAAAGCAGCTACTCGGGGCTGGCCCGAAGGTTCCCCGCACACGGCATCGTCCTCTGTGACGCGCAGGGATGGGTGCAAGAGCAGGCACGAGGTGCGGGGGCAGCTCGGTGGGGTGCTGCCAGCTGGGGATGTGTGGGCAGGGGTCTCAGCCAGCAGCAGGGGGGGGCCTAGGATGGAGCTCCCCTCCCTGGAAGTGGCCAGTGGCTCCCACGGCCCTGGCACACCCGTGGCACCGGGGTTGCCCTGAGGGACGTGGTTCCATGCCCTTCCCACGCGGTGCACAAACTTCAGTGCCCCCCTAGCTCCTGCACCAGCAGGAACCACGACGGGGTAGCAGCCCTCCCCGGCACGCAGGGCTGGCCACTGCACTGTCCCTTGGCTGGATGGATGCTCTGCTCCACTTGCCTGGTGTGACCACGGCGGCGGCCCCAGAGCTGGTTCGGTGCGCTCTGGCACGTCTGTGCCAAGATCCACGTCCTGAGCAGCGCCTGCCTCCTCTCGCCCTCCCACTCCCTCCTCTAAAAATTCAGAGATTTGGCCAGATTTGGGAACTTTTTGCACTTTACCAAGTCATCCCACCGAGGTGGGTAAGAGGACAAGCAGCGGGGGTGGCAGAGCAGATGACGGGGCTGGCGTGGGTCACCAGTGCAGCAGCACGCCCCGTTTCTGATCATTTATTCCGGAGGGGCTGCCGAGCGCAGCGGAGGCAATGCGCTTCTCGCCAGGCTCCAGGCCGGTGAGGATAAGGCATTCCTGTTTCCTTGCAACAGTCACCTCTGCATTGAGCAAGACCGCTCCCAAAGCAACCACCACACATGCTGCAGGGTGTGAGACAAATGCCTGCAGCATCCGGGAAGAAATTCCACCCACCTGTGCAGGGCTGCACAAACAGCCACGGCAAGCGCTTTTCCGCCTTCCTCTGGAGCACCAGCCGCCATCCACCTCGGAGGTATTCAGATACTATGGAGATAGACCGTAATGAACTGTAATAACACACATAAATCGCACAATCTGACAGTCCGTCACCTTTAAATAACAAGTCTCCTTTCCCTTCCAACCTACACGCGCACTCAAGCATGGAAATGAAAATACTTCCGAGCTGAATGGCTGTCACGTAGGAAGGCGGAGGGCGGGAGCCCTCTCCCCGCAGCTGGAGAGCACCCTCGCCCGAGGGCCAGCGCGGCACCCGCCACGGCGTCGGGCAGGACCCCGGCGCACCCGCCTGCTCGCTGGGGGCACGGACGCTGCCCCGGGCCTCCCCAAACGGCAGGACCAGGGTTTGGGGTTTGGTTTGCCGGCAGCCCAGGCACCGCCCAGCTTCGTTTTCGCAAGAGGCGCATGGTGACCCATGGGCAGTTCCCAGGCCGGCGTGGCATCGCCGTGCCACGTGCCATCGCATTGTCCCTGTGCAAACGGAGCTGCTGCAAGAGCCAGGGTTGGGGGTCCCGGCCGCAGCCGGTCAGCCCCTCAGCTACTGCAGGTCTCTGCTGCCACCAGGCGCAGGCACCCAGAGCAGGGCCCCTGCTTTGGGGTGCAGGGAGAGCCATGGGGTGCAGTGCCGACTGCTGTGCCGGGAGGGCGAGCTGCTGGGGGCTCCCCAGGGAGGCAGAACTAGCATGGTGACACCAAGTTCTATCAGAACAGCACTTAAAAAAATAATTTTAATGTTTAAGATACACCATCTGTTTATTCCACAGCAGGATCCCGCAGCCTCAGTTAGCACAAAGGCTGGGAGCGGGCACAGCACGTGGCCCTGCTCAGCAGGCGAGCGTGGGAGCGAGGGATCAGCGCCGGCACAGGGCAGGGGTAACTCCAGCGGGCTCATCCCTGACATGCACTTGCCCAAAACCAAAGCTCAGGCTGCAGCCTGCTCGGGAGGCGCAGGCCGTGCACACAACCAGCCACCCGGGATGGGAATGCCCCAAACAGATGGATCGATCCGGTACATTCTCCATTTGAAGCTCCAGAGGGAGAAAAGGCACAAACCTTTTGCCTCCGTGAATCCCACCACCCTTCCAAAACCCCTTTCCCCCTAGAAAGTGCTGCCTCCCCGGCTCAGGAGCCTTGTCATTCAAGCACACCAGCAGCAAACCTCAAAATATTCACCGATTTCCCCTGCAGAGCCTGGAGAAGAGAGTCAAGAGGAGCTGCATGGACCAAGCGTCCTCCTTGTGTTTTCTCAGTAAGGAGGCTTCCCAAAATGCCCTCAGATGCCATGATCCACGGAAACACTGTGTGGATCCCAAACTCAAAAGGCAGATGCCTTTCCTGGTCACCAGGACGTGTGTCACTGTCAGGGCAGGGACAGACAAGTTAAAGTGCATTATATCACCTGGTCAGAGCAGGAGACGGAGACACCTTAAGAGTCACTGTTCAAAAACTGCTGGAGGAAAGCAATTAATCCTAGTGACCGCGGGCGCACGGCTGGGCTTTTGGCAGCAGCTGCGGATACTGACCGGTGAGTAGGAAGCTATTTAGGAAGTAATCCTGAAAAATGTAGTTTCATTCTCTTGCTTTATGTAACCTAAATGATGTAAACAACCATTCAAAATAAGGACCCTGTTACTTCCACCAGTAACTCTGAGCACAGCCGCATGGACTACTTGCTCTTCAAGCGCAGTTTACAGTTCGCCTTTAGAGCTCACTGTTGCTTGCAAATTATTTCTGCCTTAACTGCGTGAGACAACTATTTTGCTCACTTTGAGCGCCTGTAAGGAGGCACCTCTAAAGACACTACGGAGTCGGAGCGAGTTTGGCTCTGCTAGGTGAGCCCTTTGCAAAGAAGCTTTTTTAACACCTCCTCATCCCAACGGAGACTAGCCAATATTCACACACCCTTCTGCAGGAAAGAGCAATTTTTCTGGTCCAGCATCCATTGCCAGCAATGGACACGGGGAGTTTGGTCAAATCAGTCTGAAAGCAGTCTGGGAGGTCAGGAATACTGGAAGCACTTGTAAACATCACTGCAGCGCATCGCCAGGACATCCTGCTTCAGCTCCCTGTGGCATCTCCTCCAGACACTGTGGAGCACAGCTGATTTAACATGGCTTGGGAATTAAATATTGAATCCAGTTCACAGGCGCCCCGGCTGCCGCCACTGCTCAGAAGGTGCTCTCGAGCAGGCAGTGGCACCCACAGCCTGTGGGGCACACCTCCTGCGTGCGAAACCACTCCATCATATGGCTGGTGTGGCCTCCGTGTCCACACGTCAGGCAGAAATTAGAGGAGCCTCGCACTGCCACGTGACAGATAGCGCACTGGAAGGTGAAGCCCTTGCAGATGGCACACTGGGTGCCGCGCACCTCGCTGCGGCAGTGGCTGCAGTACACGCCAAACTCTGGCAGGAAGAAAGAAACGGAAAGCAAGGCAATCAGTGCTGGCAGAATTGTGGACAAAGAAGCCCTGCATACAGCCCCCCCGTGACTGACAGATGAGTCCCCCAAACCCACTGCCCACAAGATCTCTCCTCTAATCTCCTTCCCAAGGGTGGGAGAGAATGGTCTTGGTGTGGTCTCCACACAGGAGCAAAGAAAGGGGCAGTCAGCGTGCCGGGGCACAGCCTGGCCCACCGATTCCCCTGATGGCTAAACAGCTGTCAGCTGGGAACGTGTGTCGCATTTCTAGTTTGGTAGATGCTGACACATGCTGCAGAGATGAAGGCTTCCCGGTGGCCTCCTCTGCCTTGCATCACTGTGTAACGTAACTAAGAGCAAACGAGAACGGCCTTTGTTTCTCATCACAGAGAGAGCAGAGAGCACTTGATGCATGCTGTATCAGTGCTGTGACTGTTAGCCAAGAAGGGGCAACGGCAGCGGTCAGAGTCACCAATTTGCACTCCAGTTACTCCCCAGGAGGAGCCCCATGTGACAAGGCAAGGCAACCACTGCTTCTCTGGCATCTCTCGCCTGCTTCTCTACTCCCAGGTTAAGCATATCTTTTCCCAGAGGCCTAGGAAGAAGACATTTTGGCAACTGTCCTTAAGCAGCCAGTTCTGGGCCCTTGCGCTACTGAAAATATTTTGGGAGAAAAGTTCTATTTGCCTATTCCTTGGCTAGCTCACCCACAGTTAAGAGATCTTGCAATTTTACACATGCACTATACAGACACCGCAGCCCAGAATCAGAGATTGGGACAGTGCCTCTCTGGGCTCTTACCCAGAGGGAATAAAGAATAGCCATCAGCATAAATAGCTGAATATCGCTAGTGTAGCAGTATTTGCATTTCCAGCTTCGCTGGAGAGATGTCAGAGTCTACAAAGCCCTTGAACCAACATCTGCAAGCCTCACATCTCTGCCCCGAGCTGCAAAGAAGCCAAAACCATTTGCTGGCAGAGCTAACCTCTGGGCACACCGACGACACTTTTCATCCCACCTGCTGACCGCATGTTCCTGAGCTCCCGCGGCCGAGCCATGGCTCTGCCTGGGCAGCCGGAGCAGACTGAGGCAGGCACTCACCAATTCCTTTGTGGGGATCAGGAGGACAAGAGACGAACTTCAGAACCTCAGCCCGCTTCTCTCGCAGGCCCCAGCGATAAAGGATTTCTCCATAGCACTTCTTAAAGTCATCAAATTGCTGAGTGTTGGCAGGATCCAGGAGCCTAGAGGAACAAACGGGCTCATCATCCACCTCATGGACTCTCAAGAGACTCCGGCTGCAATCCTCTTCCCACTGATGGCTACGCAACCAGCTTGCATCGCTGGAAGAGCAGCAGATTACTTCCCACATGTTGCCCAAACATTGCGGAATGCTAACTGGTCTGCCTTTCACTTATTCTACACTCCAGGGTGTAGGCACAGCGGCTGGGCTGCCCTCTGGGGCCCCCACCACGGCCACCTACAGATGTACCGTATGCAGCACGAAGCTGCTCTGAATGACAATCTGAAAGACAGGGTCTAGGAGCAGGTGTGGTACCTCTCTGCACCACCAGAGACCTGGCTGCAGAGTTCCAGCTGACTTGGGCATGGTATCCCTGAACACCCGCACTCTGAGGCAAGCCAGCACCTACCTTTTGTTTTTCTCATGCTGGTCTTTCTCACGTTCCCGATGGTCGGGATACATCAGGTTTCCGTAGCGGAAGTCATCCGGAGAAGACTCGCACCAGGGAGTGGAGGTCTGCTCCGCATCTTTGTTTGCTGCAGACACCGAAAGGTTGTGAGCATACCCCGGTGAGCACAGGCTTGTCAAAACTGGGGTAGGGAAGGAGACAGGGAAGACTACACATTTGGACACCCCGGTTTTCTCCCTAAGACGTGGTTGTACCACCTTCTGCACTTCTACAAACACTGCCCTCACTCAGAAAACCAAGTGCCAACCCCTACTTGCCAAGTGCTTCTACTGCACATCTGGTGACAGGATGGGAACGGGGAACATCAGGGAGAGAAACCTAACACGGAGGAATCCCTTTCGCCTTCCACTTTAGACAAAAAGTGACCAGGCAACCAATCCCATGGAGTTTGCTTGGGAATATTACCCTGGCAGGCCTGGGCCGCTCTTCCCCGGATAGGGAGGACTCTCATCACCAGAGCTGCCATTATGTAAAGGGGCCTCTGTATGTAAGGCATTGCCCTGGGGGCAGGGAGAAGACTGCTAATAATCGCTACAAGACAACATCAGCTCCCTCATTAACCCCCATCCTCCACTCTTCCCCATGTCACAGATACCTCGATATCGCACCGAAAGCTACAACTTTGGTGCTAGCAGGGCTGACACTGCCCCAGGCTATGTATATCGCTAGGAATCGCCCAACAGCTTCAGCTCTCACACTGGAGCCCTTAAGAGCGACTTATCTTTGACACCTTCGCAGCTTGGCAGAAAACCTCCTTAGGCCCACGGGTATTCATGGCACCAGGAACACAGCCTTCCCAACCGCTGCCGTTTTTCCAGTGACAGGAGAAACCACAGCATGCTTTTTCCCCCTGAACCCTGTGGAATTAGCTAGCTGATGACGTTGCAAGGCTATGCTAGATAATCGTTGAATGATTGTGGCGACTGGGAGAGGTGCCTGGGGACTGGAACAAAGCAAATGTCACCCCTGCCTTCAAAAAGGACAAGGAGGACAACCCAGGGAACTGCAGACCAATCAGCCTGACCTTGAAACCTGGGAAGCTGATGGAGCAGCTAATCCCAGGAACCACATCCAGGCACATGAAGGACAAGGAAGTGACCAGTAGTCAGCATGGCTAACAGCTTCCAACTGTGCAAAGCGCTAGGGCTGTGGAAAGCTTATGGCACCAGGCAGCACTGAGGCAGCCACCCCGAGTGCTTGCTACAGCCAGGCTGGAAGCAAAAACTACAAACTGGTCTGTCTTTTTACTTGTTTCCAACTGGAAAAGGCAGCAGTGGCAACCCTTGGCTCTGCGTTAATCTGTGACCCAGGGGCCTAGCTCGGTACCTCCAAGGTGTTTGTAATGGTTTCTCCAAAGCCCAGTCAGACAGCACGCTACAGAAGCCAGAAGGGGCAGGACTGCAGGAGCATCAACACTGTTACTGCAAGCCGTGCTCACTTCCAGCCATGGAATCACATCATGTCAGCCAAACCCTGGAAAGCTGCTCTGGCAGAGCCCACCTGCAATCAGAGCCAGCACTAACTCCCTTCTTTCCCCACCACAGGAGCCTTCTAAATCCCAGGCCAGAAGGGAGGGAGATTCCTCTATTTACTACCCAGCTCTCGGTACCTATGCTCCAGCCTCCAGTGCCCAGTCCAGGATCTGACATGCTGGAACAGGAGCCCGAGGAAGTAAAGCTGGGCTGTTGAGGGGGAAAGGAGAGGAAACCATGTCAGCTATGCGAGAAATGTTCAAAGATATCCAAGGCAAATGGGAAAGAAGTGGCGATCATACGTATCGGCTGTGGGAGGCCAGGTTGGAGGCCCGCTGAGGAAAGGGGCCGTAGGAGTTTGGGCACCCCTGTAGCCTGGACTGGGCTTCAAACACGCTGCAGAGCATAGCCAGGGTCTGCACATCGTGGAGCTGCGAGTAATGAGCCAGCCTGGGAAATCAAAAAGACAGACAGTATGAGACTGGGCAGAATTCAGTAGCAAAAGCACTGGGACTCCAGGGCAAGCAGTTCCAAGCCTGTTGCATAAATCGATTTGGGTCACAGAACTGCCCGCAGGAGGCATACATGCTCTGCAGGACTGGGTTGCCCTCCCTGTGACATCTTTGAGGAGCCCAGCGCTCCTGAAAACACTCATGGCCTAACAGGTGGGAGAAAGATGGGAGCTCTGGGAATCCAGCAGTGCTCATGGCCTGATTATCCCAAGTTTGCGCAGCTTCAGGAACAACATCCACAGAACTGATTTTAACTGGATGTAAAGCTGGAGCCATCAGACTCACCCCCAGCCACAACGTCTTTTTAACAAAACTCTCAACATGCAAGCATCTCGCATCTAGATCACAAGGCAAAACCCCACCACGGGTTTTCTGGATGGCTGTGAAGATTCTGTTTTGCTCTGAAGACTGAGTGACGAAGAACAACCTGCGCTCCCTTCCCATTGCTGCCACACAGCAGGAAAGAGCTAGATCAAGCAACAGTACGCACACACGACGCCACACAAATCCTGTGCCTCCAAACCGGGTATACTGACAGATAACATCAATTACTAATTATGTCCCCTCCCAAACAGACTGTCTGGCAGGAAGGCATCTGCAGCTAACATTGGGCTTTGAGACCCGCAGAATGATTTCACAGTAATGCTATAAGGCAACAGTGAATTTGGAGGTGAAAAAAGCAGCTGCACCAACATGCTTATTTAGGAGGTGGGGAGCAGCAAACCAAAAGCTCCAAGCCAGGCGTTGTGGGCATGCCTCCAACTTGCACCTGGCCTGTTGCTCAATGTTAGCCAGGCCAGACCTGGGTGCTAGATGGGAGGCAAATGCTGCCTCCTGTATGTCATAAACACTCTTGCAGCTTCCCTTCTTGATGCATCTCAGGCTTGAGAGGGGAGAAAACTACATGCTGTGGCACTGCTCCAGATCTGAAAAGATGCTTTACAACATTCAGTTATGGAGGACTCTGCTTCAGCAACCATTCCCCAACCCCTCCCTGGCATTCAGACACCTACAAGGACTCCAGTAATTGACGTCCAAATGGATGTTGTGCCCAAGGTATCTCCAAATCTGGGTCAGACTTCGGTCCGAGACAGAGATCAGTGGCTACCATGGCCAGTGACCAAACCTGGCAGACAGGAAGGAAAAGCATCAAAGCTACAATTAGAAATAACCGCACTCCCAGGGCACAGGTGTGCACAAAATCACGCACAGACAGATAATAATGGAGCTTCCCCCCACCGGCAGCAGAGAGCAGTTTTAGTCTGTGTGTCACAAATAATATATAGAGTAACACAAAACCGAAGCTTCCCCTGTCCCACTTGCTTTGAATTTGGGTTAAACTCCCAAGAATAATAGTCCATAGTCTTAACAGACCTGTCAGGGTGGCTTAACAGACCTATCAGTGCATTTTATATTCACAAAACTGTTTAGATTTGATACAGTTCTTGGGTTTGGAGATGTCTGGTGGCAGAAAGTTTACTGGTGAATCATTATTTGCATGAGAAGTATCTTTTGATCGGTTGCAAGTGTTACTGAACATCTCTGTTCTCCTGGCGCCCACAGTACAGTTTACCATTTCTACTGCAACAATTTATTTCACATAAAACTCCTCCCTCAATTATCATCTTTTACTCTGAAAACAGTTCCATCTTTTCAGTCTCTATACCACTGACCTAGGACTGTTTTTTCTGCTATGTCTTTTAAAATGAGGCAATTAGAATATTCCAGGGAAAAACAAAGCTCCTAGTTTGGCACAGAAAAAGAGCAGGAAAGGAAAAGGAGCATGGTGCTGGAAAGACAGAAGAAATCAGAGCTGACAACATGGAAAAGAAAACTCGTGCTCCAAGTACGAAGTAGTGTCTCAAGTTGCTCACTGTGAAACTAGAGAGAAAGAAATGGGAGAGAAACTGGAACAAGGACAGGGCTGAGTACAAGACAGCACAGAAAGGAAATGGGAAAGACACCACTCCCTACACTGCTATAGAGCACATCTTACATGTAGCCTGCAACTCAAGCCTCCATGTCTGCTAGGAACGAGGCAAGCTGCCATACAGGCTAGAGTTACACAGGACAGGGAAAACCAAGCAAGAAACAGAGGTATCTCAAGAAATCTTGCTGAAGTTATTCCACCCAAGCTCTGCTCCAACAGGGGCAAACCAGACAGCAAGATGAAGTACAGACAACGGGGATCTAGACCTGCCTTCTCTCTCTCCTGGTCTAGCAGAACCCACCAAGCAGCAAGACAACAGCTTGAGTTTGCTTCTGCTTAGACCAGGTAAGCCTACGCACGTTCCCTGCCCAGGTCTGGGAAGGGTCAAATGCTCAGGAGAGCTGCAGAGGTGGCAGTGCCAGCTTCCATCTCTTTCAGGCACTCCTGCGTCCTGTCAAGTGTTCTGCCTGTTGCAAAGGTCTAACCACATGGAAAAGGATGGGCCACAATAGCCATTTTTCTCCTGTTACTAGCTGAAGGCAAGTAGCCAGCCCCGTTCTGAGGCTGGGTCCCTGGGCTCAGACTCTCTCAGAGAGAAGCTAGCTGCAGTTAGCACCCAGTGCCAGCACAGATGAATATCAAACAATGAGAACAATTACATAAGTAAAAAAAAAAAAAAATCACCCATCAAAATGCTGACAGCAGCTAGACAACTCTGTGCACAGTTACTCCATTTGCTGACTCAAAAGTGGGCTGCATTCCGCACTTTGCCTGCAGGAATTCCCTGAAAAATGTGCTTCACTCAGTTTGGCAAAGGGCATAAAACAATCTGCTTGCAGCCCTGGGAAGGGACCTCTCGATGCCAAGAGTCAGTGATGTAGAGATCATCTCTGTGGCTGTTGCACAGGCCTTGGTTCACCAACCAGAGACTCCCTGGAACAATTGCTGAGCCCAGGTGGCTGGCTGGGTGACAAGGTGACAGCACAAGCCATGTGAGGGTAGGACAGCATGCTGTGGAAGAGGCCCGATGCAGCATCGTACCTGTACGAGGTCCCTCCGTCCCACAGCCAAGGCTGAGGCAGCATTCTTCTGGCAAGTCTCCTGGATATTATTCACATTCAGTCTAAAAAGAAAGGAGAGAGCTCAGCTCTGGTTGGCACGTTACCTACAAAGGTGGGGAGGGATGGGGTGAAAGTGGCACTGGCAGCAACGAGCAGCCCAGAACATCCTGACCAGTATGAGCCTGCTAGCATAGCCAGGATCCCATCCCTCCTTCTCTGTTATTCAGGGACCACTGCCACCTTCCTCTCACGATTCACCTTCACTAACACACCGCGCAACAAGTCCAGCTCCAAACTAGCTGGGATTGGTCCTAAGAGGCACCATTTCCAAGGAGACATTGGACCAAACTTGTGCCAGGATAACACCAAGCCAAGATCCATTCTTGTCCCTAGAAGCTGGTGCCATCAGTTACATGGTTCTGTTCCCATTCAGCCTACTGGTCTGCTCCAACTGACTGGGAGACAGCAGTCCGCTGTGGAGAAGCAGGCTGGTCTTCAGCCTGTTCCTCAGTAGGATAACGCACCCACCCAGAGTCTCCGAGAGGCCAGCAAGGTGAGCTGGGCAAACCCACGTGGGCTTTCCTGCTTATTGTCAGAAATCTCCCTGAGACACTTGACCCTTCTATGGCTTAAGATCTTAGAGAAATACAGAAGGGTCAGGCTGCTTGCACATGAGATATCCACAGAAGAAAGGTCCAGCAGGTCTTTTTAAACAATGTTCTTTTTCATAATATAGAAAAGATTGAAGGAAGATTTTTTTTTTTCTCTCTCCTCCCCCCCTCTCCTTAAGAAGGGAAGGCTGCTTCTTCCCTGAATGTGCATAGACTGGAAATTCTGTGAAGGAGCAGACAGTACTACCAAAGCTAAGGAGGAAAAAATTCAGCAACAGAGACTTTGTAACTATCTGAATTAGAGCATTTGGAAAAACAAGCCCCTTGTTTGTTTGTTTTTTTTTAAAAAACAAACAAAACCAAACGAAAATACCAACAAAGCACAGAACTTCTCCATTCTTTCCATTAAACCAGAAGAACTTGCTGTACAGATGCTGGCACATACAACCAAGTCTCCAAGTGTACGGGGCATTCCAAATACTTCTGAAATTAAAAGGCCTTATGAACTGTTAACAGTTTTTAACACCAAGAACATGTGCATTTATTGGGATTTTTAAGACTGCATTTAAGCGAGGAGTTTAATGTAAGATTTGAAAAAGAATTTGTGCGGATGATTTCTCTATTTAGCTGGTGAAAACCTGAATCTGTAAGATCTGCAGCGATGATACTGAAGCACCTGTTCAAACTCTGTATGCAATACCCCATCACAAATTTCTTCCATCACACTTTTCAGATTGTTAGGAGCTACGTCCCCTCTCACAGGCAGAGGGATACTATAAAAAGCAGCAAGGCAAGAACAGAGGAATAAGGTATAGGAACATTCAAAGACGAGTGCTGACTGGTCAGGATTAAAGCACAGCAATGCCAGACGGCTGCTTTCATTTGGGAAAGGATGCCAGCCCATACGTACTCACATGTAGAGCTCTCCCAGCAGCTTGTGGACAGGCAGCAAGCAGGAAATATCTTGGATAATAACTTTCCCAGCGGCTTTGATGGGTCGGTTGTTGGCATCCGTCCCCTCTCGTTTGCTTTTCCACCTCCTTGATTTCTGCAGAACAAACGGCAATGTGTTACCGGGGAGGAGGACAGCAGGCTTCTTGCGCCAGGGAACAAAGCACTAGGGTCAGGAATAATGCAAGCAGCACCCAAACCTGCCTTTCAGAAGGCTCTGTGTTACCCTGGAAAACATCCATGACATGCCCAGGAGAACAAGCATCTCCATCTGTAGGAAGTGAAAAGCAGGTCAAGGCAGCGAGCTCAAGGTCAAACTCACTCAAAAAGTATTTTGTGAGTTCCCCTGTGAAAGCCAATAAGAGAACAAATCAGCATTGGGATGCCAATCAAACCTGGGCAAGTTTGGCAGGAGGACGGTTCAATTATCGTTCTCGTTAGAGGTCTGGTCTGGGAACCCTCTGCACACAGACCACCGCTGCCTTCAGCCAACACCAGCACAGAGACGTGTGGGAGGCAGCTTCTGCTCACCCTTAGCTGCAGGGCAAGCCGGCAGCTCCAGACTGTCTCTTTTGGTCTGTCCTTTCTGTGTCTGAGTGCACCCCTGTTCAGCGCCAGGACAGGGCTCCCACCCCCTGCTTTATCAACAGCTTTAAACAAACAACTGGCAGATGATAAAGCAGGGCCCAAGTTTTCCTAGCAAGGATCCTTAGCTACCATGCTCGTTGCTACTTACAGCTGGCTCAGGACATAAGGTGGGGGGAAGAAAGGAGAGGAATCAACACAAGGGAATGAAAACAAGAAGCCAAGATTCCCAAATACTCCCTGTAATTGACACAGAGGCCATCTTAACGCCAAGCTGCGTAAAGCTACCTTGACTGGATGAAACACCGCAGAGTATTTGGCTGGTATCCTGGCCTCTTCCAGCTCCTGGCTCTAGGAGGGTAAGGAGGAGGGATGAGAGGATGTGCGGCAGCACGACAGGCAGAAGGCACTGGAGCTCTACCGAGGGAAGCACTGGCTGCTACGCAGGGATCCCAAGCGCAGCGAAGGATGCTTTGCAATGCTGCTCCCCTATGGCGTGTTCCCTCACTGACACACAGAGTCAATGCTCCTATGCAGAAGTGTCTCCTGGTCATACTGTGTTATGGAGGGTCTCCTCAGGCACTTGTGGTGGGGCCTCCTACACCCCCACCCGAAGCAGAACAGCCCCTTTGAAGAGGCCAGCCACACAGTCCTGTGCCGACGGCTCTGCGAGGCAGGCAGAGCTCACACAGGCAACACAGCGGTGCTCCTGAAGAGCAGGGCTGGGATGCAGGAAGGGCAGGACTTGGAGCTGCAAACAGGGTCACCTCTGCTGTGGATGTCAGGCCAGCCCTGGGACGGCTGGATGCCAAACTGCCTTTGACCGTGATCATGCAGTTCCTGTGAGAATGTGGGCAGGCTTATCACAGATACAAAGTGCCCTTAAAAAAAACCTAATAACCTTAAAAAATTAATTCCTCCTTCACTGCCTGCCTGGCCCAAGCTTAGGCCAATGTGCTGAGGAGGTCTTGCCATGCTGAGCGCACTAGTCGCACATGCCACAAGCAGCAGAAAGGGTGTGCTCCTGAAGCCACTCCGGACACTAGGTGATCGAGGCTCAGAGGCTCAAGCACAGGCTTGACAGTAAGTGAAGAAGGCATTGCAGACTTGAAGGAGGTGAAGGTGGATTTTTCCAGGGGATGCCCGCATGACAGAGCATCACCAGTTCTCCTGATCTTCCACCACTCCTCAGAGTACAGAGGAGCAGAGCGTGCACGCTGCCCAATATTCAGAGATGCCAAATGCTGGCAGAAGGACTGTCATCACTCAGTGCTATGGAAAAGCTGGCTGACTAGGGCACGATTCTGTTCTCTGCCACATCCCCGCAAGTCCTAATTCATCCAAGCAGAATTTGCCTGCAGTATTTCTCTGCTACACCGCTCTGAAGCTGAGAAGCGCTATGCTGTGGAAGGTGCCTAGAACGTGGTCAGGTGGGAGACCAAAACTCTCCTCAGTCCATCGGTTCCTAATCAAGGCACTGTCTGGATCAGCCCTGGCTCTCTTGCCATTGGGCAGACTGTACCTCTTTTGATAACACCTAAAAACCTAGCTCCCCCTTCCTGTGCTGAAGGATGTGGGCTCTATTACAACGAGGTTCCCAAGTAACAGTGGCACCTGTACCTCACTCCTCGTCAGGGCAGCCAAATGCTGTCCCCTACATGCAGCAAGGAGCTGCTGATGCTGCCAAAACCAACACTTGAGCAAAGCTTGGGAGCCCCAGCACAACAACATGCCAGCAGGGCAAGCGCTCAGGCACCGTCCTGGAAGGGCTACCAGGCTTCTTACAGCAAAAGCTGTTGTTTGTGCTGTGTCTGAGCAGGTATTTGAACCCAGGCTTGCAGACGCAGAACCACATTCTGCAGGTCTATCACCAAGGGCTTCTAGAGCTTGGCAGGTAATTTGGAGAGCAACTTGCCACCTCCTGACCATCTGTAAGCCAGCTGCCCCCAGGACTCGCAGCCGATGGAGAGTTCCCTGTGACCAAGGCAGGTTCTCTGCCCTGTCATTGGGAACAGATTCAACCTGCTCCTGCCCTCTGCAAGAGCGGACTGAAGAAGCCTCCCAACAGGCATTTCAAAGACTAGAAACATGGACAACACACGTAACTTTCCACAGGTAATTCAGTCACTTTTGTTTTGGAGGAGAATGACAACAAATGAGAATGAGAATGGAAAAGAGATCCCATGAATGGTTTCCACTGCTTGCTGTTATATCACCAGACAAATGAAGACACTAAATGTATTAGAACCCCCTGAAAACTTGGACTCACAAGAAAATCATCCTCTTTTCTTCCTCTTAGCACTGCCTATTTAAGGGCAAAAAGGGAAGCTGTAATCCTTTACTGGTGCAGCTCCTGGAGTAGAGTCAGCTGAAGGCCATATGCCCTGCCAGTACTACCCTTCCACAAGCACTATCTCCTGCCCCTTGAGCTGTGACAGACGAAAATCATAAAGCCACATGTAGAGTCACCATTAAAAATGTCTGGGTTTCTGCAATTTAGGTTTGCCTCAGCTACAGCAACGAAGTGTTAGAAAAAAAACCTACGACCAGAAATACGGGAACCACCATGGATGAGGTAAAGCTCATCACAATTAACAGAGAAGCTCTACTTCGAACCAATTGCTGGCATTAATTACAGGCGTAGCTCTCCACCGGGCAGTATTAAAGCACTTTTAACAGGGATTACCAGAGGCAAGGAGAGCTCTAGCTTGGGCCTGTCTGGCCAAGGTCCACCACAAGGTTCCTCTCTCCTTTTGGCTTCACCTCTTCTCCCAGGAGGAGAAGCTCCCACTATGGTCTTATTGGAAGGTGTCACCGAGGCTCACGGGCATTAGGGTAGGACAGAAAACAAGTCTCTTCCTAGGGGCTGGAGCACAGGTCACCAGGGGGAGCAGGGAACATAACAGTTGGAGCTGAAGCAGAAATCAACATGCGAGCGCGAGCTAACTATTGACAGCTGAAGGTCAGACACAGGTCTTACGCACTGCCTCTGACATTTCTAGCTCTTTCTGTAGCCTAGAATCCATGCCAAGGAGAACTGCACCTACCCAGTTGCCCCTGAGAGTTTAAGGAAAGGAATAGAAGAGAAAATAGCTACAGTGATAGTAAATTAAGACTCATCGGTTCCTCAGAGCACCAGGAGGAAAGAAACCAGAGCATTTATGACAATCATGGGGTTGGAGGTGACAGCGGGAACAGCACTGAATAATGACTAAAAAAGCCAGCCTGCACCTGCACTACCATACCCAAGGCTGTAATTTGCTGCAATCTGAGGTGATAACGATGGCAGTAAATGGGTTACATGTAGAAACAGATAGCCCAAGAATAAGCCACCAACTGCTTCGTAGCAACCACCATCATCACTGCATACTCAGCAGAAGTAGTTACAAAATGCTGCATGCCTGCTTGGAAAGGATGCTGAACAGTTGGGGGGGTATGCCTTTGGATCCTGCCGAGGCAGGAGTGCTCTAAGTAACGTCGTGCAATGTAAAGTGCCTGCTTTGCGTAAGCGTATGCAAAATTTCAGGGTTCGTGGTATAAACTGGTGTTAGTGGGGCAAAGGGAAAGGTTGCGTACAGAAGGGAACAGACTTGATGTCAAAGATTAAGTTGCAATAAGGCATTTACAAAATAAAAGAGTTAAACCTGCTCAAAGTCAGGTTCAAGCTACTTCTAATATTATTATTTTTTTCCAATAAAATTTTGAAATTGCTGCCTCCCTGCAGAAAGCTATGCTCCTTTCTTCTGAACAACTGCCTACAGATTAACACCCCCATGCAGGTCATGCAGCGCTGCTTGGATTTTCTCTTCAAAATAATCAACATTTACTATTTCCAGCATCTCCCACAGTACCAGGCACCTTCCATAAAAGGGCTAAAAATTCTGAGGCACTTCTGAATCAAGTGCCCCACAGCAGGAATATTTCTTTATAGGTTCCACCAATTAATAGCTGGCACCTGTCCTGAAGCAAAGGCATTTCTGAAGCGGAGGCTAGTCATTACCTAGAAAGGAGGAGGAATTATTCCTTCTTCTGGGCTTGCTAAGCTCTTGCTTCCATGAGCACCTTCAGCAATGCTGAGCTCTTCTTCCAGAAGGTAGGCACCTGGTCTGCACAAATAATCCACACCCCTCCATGTATACTTGCGTCTTCGCCTTGGGCACTGCTGCTCGCTTTAGACAGTGTGATTGGCCTCCTCCAAAGGTTATCCACAAACAATCACTCAATCCTTGAAGGCTTGGCCTAATCCAGGTGTCATTATAAAGTATATCTTACACAAAATGATAACTTTATCACATCACTACTTGCCCTCCCTTCCAAGCCAGTGGTAAGGGAATTAAACTGTGGCCCTTTGTGCACCACAATTTACCACACCACAAGCCGGCAAGTTCCTTGCTTGGTTTTCTTTCTTTCAGTCTGTTCCTGATCCAAGACAGAACTTCATTTCTTGCCTCCACTGCTCACATTTCTTTATTAGCTCTTTGCGAAAAGCCTTGATGGAGTCAAGTAAATTACTTCTGGTTTCTTTCACCTATTATCTGCTAGCATAGTCATAAAGCTGCTGTAATTAGGAAGGCTTGATCCTATTATATGCGGTTAAATTAGGTGTTACAGGATTCTATTTTATTCCCTACTGTTTTACGAAGAGATAGCACGAAGGACAGCAGCTGTGAAAAAACAGTCATTCACATAAGACATTAAGAAAAACGGACCTAAAGAGATCATCTTTAAATTGAAATGGAGTTTTCTAAGCTTTGCCTATGCTTGGCAGATGAGTGATGAGATAGTAATTGCCCAAATTTACAGCACAGCTTGAGCAACGCTGGTATCATCAAGATGTGCACATGAATGATGTTCAAGCTTGATGGACACGTGGACGTGACTAATGGAAAATGACTGTGAAAGCAGCCTTGGAAGGGCAGGTGCCAGGAGGAGGGGGTACCTGCCAGGGTGGCTGGAAGTGCAACCACTCCAACTGAATGCAGGGTGGTGCGATTCCATGGGCTGGGAGATGACCACAAATTAAGGAGAAATTCTATTTACTGCTCCAGGAAATAAGACTTTATGGTGTATCCCACGGAGAATAGGCAGCTCATTTTAATGAGATGACAGATCGCTGTCAGCAGCTCAACCAGTTTTGTTTCTTCCACAGCACTTAAGCGATCCTCCCTCTCCAGCAAGGCTTCATCTTTTTCAGAACTGAGGTGATCTCATGTCAGTCTCATCAGTCAGTTGATGACGCATAATAATCATTCAGCTCCTCCGCAATGCACTTTCAGTTTCTTAGAGGTTGATCTTTTCTTACACTTCAAACTACGCCTTGGCATCCTTTCCTGACTGCTGGGCCAGGTGAAACAGGCATGTTGTAGGTCAGCATTTGTACCCTGGGAACTAGTGTCTGCTCCTGTCCACTTACACATGCATTCACTCGTACTGGAGCCCTAGGCTCTGTGTGGAGTGCAAGTCCCCCACCTCTGTGCAGGTTACTCAAAGGCAGGCAGGTGGCATTTTATTCTTGGGCCCTTGGGCAGAAGACAGGGTTATATCAAGGACAATATTAGCACAGCGCACAGTACCGGGAAGTCGTTAATTGCTTGTATGGACCAACGTCGCCGGGCAGAGCGAGGAGACATCTGTATGTGAAAACGTTATACCCAGGAAAAGGGAAGAAAGACACCAAGAAAATTAAAGACAAAGGTAAATAAACTGAAATGAAAAGTGCCCTGAACCAGCAGAGTAAAAGATACTGTTCCCAACGGTTCTGTTACACAACGAACAGTTGCAAACCATGATCCCCGCTTTCATTCACACACAATTGTACTATACAGCATTACCTACAGCCCTGGTAAAGCAAGGGCTGCTGCGTCTGTGCCCCACACCAGCCTCTGTGGAAGTCTTTGGCAACCACAAATCTGGACAAAGTCTTCCACACACAACGTTGTATTACTGCGAGAAGCACTGAACTGTTTCATGTGACCTTCATACCATGATTTGACAGCAGAGCAGATGACAACACCCTGGTGGCCCCCCATGCTAGGCTCCTACTCTAACCAGTTTTACTCCTCTTGGCTGAAGAGGAAGGCAGCTAAGTGCAAACAATGTTATTTTTAAAACAGCTGTCCAGCGCCATGGCACAGAAATCTGCAGGAAGCTAAAGAAACACCCCTGCTTACTCAGATATCTCTTTAACATCCAGCATCCTCCAGGATTTCGTTCACTGGAAGCTGCAGTAACTGTTCACTTTGATTTTAAACAATAAAAGCCACATGTCAGGATATCAGAAGGGATGTAGAGACCTGCTGCTTGGCAGGGCCATGTGGAAATTGTCATTATGGGCCGAGGAACGCATTCAGATTGAGTGAGCAACCAAATTCACTGACTGACTATGCAGAATAGCTCCAAAGTAGGCTTTCATTACACATCTGCAGACATTTCATTAAGTACTCAATGTAGTACTATAGCAACAATAAACGAAGTATTACTGTGCACATACTTGAAAAATTTTTCTGAACTGGTCTGTAAGAGTCAACACAATAAAAAGGGTTATTTGTGTCATGTGCAATGTATTTTACATTTCTTTCGAGCTGAGGATAGGCAGTCAGAACCTTCAGCCTCTACTTTCCCTTGCAACTCACTGCTGGGAGAACCCTGCAGTCAGGGACATGGGGGGTGAGGCTGGCTGCAGGGCGCCCCAGAAAGAGAGAGGAGAAGACTGCAGCCTTGCGCTACAGGTTGCTCCACCAGGCCTCACAAGAAGAGGAGAGAAGGGTTAGCTGAAGGAAATTCGGTATAGTGGAGAAGCAGCAAAACTAAGCTCAGTCCCCCCACAAAGTCCTGCTCTCCTGTAGGCAGCCACGGCTGCCAGCCTGCGCTCCCCTGGGCTGGGAGCTGGAGAGGTCTGCAACCAGGCAGGCACCAGGGAAAGCCGAAGGGATGTCCTCAGAAACAGCCGTCCCCAAGCCCTGCCAAATTCCCTGATGGGAAGAATGGGGACACTACTGCCACTGCCTCTGTGTACAGCTGTCCTTCAGGCAAGGATGAGCTGTCCCCAGGTTCCCCCATGAACAACCCTCCGACTTGGGGGAGAAAACCACAGCCATGGCACCTTCTTTAGAAGATATCCAGGTTTGAAACGCTGATGGCATTGCCACAGTATAGATACAGTTATTCCTTTCTGCTGACTACTATTGAGTGAGGGTATTTTGAGGAGTGAAAAAGAGGGAGGAAGAGAGGAGGAGTGTGCATGTGTGAATAAAAAGTGAGAAATATATATATATATAGATGTGTGTGTGTCTCTTGAGCGTGTATATATATACACACATATATTTACATGAGCACAGAAAGGCTCAGTGTCAGATTTAGTTTCATTTTGGTTTACTAAGGACATCTCTGCTGGGTTTAGCAGCTCCCCTGCCTCCATGGGAACATGACGTATGCCCTGTCTAGCAATGGGTAAATTCCATCTATTTGCTAATGGTAGCGATGCCAGTGGTTGCTACATGGGATTTAAATACCTGGTTATCGCTGACAAATTCAGCTTGGGGGCTGAAGTTATATAACATGAGTTTAACACATAAAATTTGAAATTTTATATAACGCAAATATAAAAACTGAGCTTCAGAGCAAGGGGTTAACTAGACTCAAGAGTCTGGGCTTTTTGAAATCCTCACAACAAAATGACATAAAAATATGTAGCATTGATCTAACACAGGCCATGATATCAACTGAAGAATCGTAAAACCTTTGCTGAAGGGAGATACAATCTTTTGCTTGTTTGTTTGTTTTAAAAACTATTTCAACTGCAAGAACATTTGAGCTAGCTCCCTGCTAGGGCCCTTACACTTCTTCCAATCCAGCATGTAAGGAGATAGCTTGGCAGGCAGAAGGGGAACAGAGGATTTTTTTCTGGCTTTCAGCAGTTACGGCTACATATATGCTTTTTTCTCTCGATTTTTTTTATCCGTGACAAAAATCTTGTCACCATCAGTACAAGGGCTGGGGAGACAGGTCACATGAAATTGCACCAAGCTGCTTCCACGTGTAATTTTCAGCCTTGTCTGTCATCTTAGAGAGCTGCGTGTCAGAGACAAGCACGCTGCAGAGGACAGAAGCAGCTCTTTAAATAAACTCTCCTGCTGGCAAAGACTAGAACAGGCTGTAATTCTTATATCAGGCAGCACCATTTTCTCTTCTCATCAAAAAGAAGTTTGTGTGGGGAAAAAAATAAAACACCAGAACGGGGACTCCGAGAGTCTTCTGGGGCCTGCACGGAGGCAAAGCTTGCCATCGGGACAGAGGCTCTCCCCATGGCTGGTAGGTGTAATGACTGACTCACATCGTGCGAGGAGGACACAGTCCCAGAGGGGTCAGCTGTCATGTCCAGCAATACTGGAAAATCAAGACCTCTTTCCATGCCCAGGAAGGATGAGAGCTCAAGGCTTGGAGTTTCCCTCTGCTCCTGGGACAGGAGTTCCCAAGCTCCACTGCAGCAGAGTGCAGACAGCCCTCAGCTTTCCTTGGGGTACCTGGAAGCTCTCCATTGCTGCACCAGATTAGTGGCCTCAGCATGGCACTGGGGAAAATACCTGAATGCCCTGAATTCTCAGGTTCTTGATGGAAGCTTACCGAATTTTTGCAAGCCACTTCACCCCCTGCTGAAGCACAGAGAGATTCTGAGCAAGCTGCATGGCTTATTGTTCCCGCAGCATCTGCTCCAGGCACACCAGGCTCTCAGCTGCTTCAGAACTACCCTATGGCCACCCCAAAAATACCAACAGGTCCTCCTCACCCTCTGTGTCACAGAAGGAAACAATCCCACTCTCCTGCAAAGCCTTGCTTGTAAACAGCAATGACAGCAAGACCTATACCTAAACCAGAAGCATGTGGACTGAGAGATCTTTGGAGAATCATGTAGGAATGTTTTTTTGTTTAAAAAAAAAATAAAAAGTCCAAAGGGGCACATATCCCTGAAAGAGACACCTGTAATAGAAATAACCAAATATACCCCATAAACCAGGACAGGTTGTCAGTGAGCTGCAGAAAGCCACAACCCTTTGCAGCTGTATACGTCTGAGAAAAGCAGAGCTCCCCACATGTACTTATCTGGAGACTACAACTTCTTAAGTGTAAGATTTTAACCCTATGTAATGCAAAGGGAGACAATGTAATGCACTGAAGGAAGCTGTTATGGTCAGTGTAGAGAAATATCAAAATAAGCAGGTCAAATGCTAGAGAGGATCAGTAAAGTAGTTACTAATAGGAGATAAATCCATTTGACATTTTTACAGAGCTGCCTGTAAAGAGATGCCTTATTGAGAAGAATATGAAGCTTCTGTTACTAGCAGTGTTCACAGCTATAGGAAAGGAATACAGCTCACAAATGCTGAAGTGTTAGGGAAGACTTTTTGGTCTGGTACTTACCCTCTCTTTGTAGTAGAAGGAGCTAATGGAGACCTGCTCCTTCTCGCTGCGTGTTGGGCTCCCACTGTACAAACGCAGGTTGCCTGGAGTCTCTGTGCGGATCTTCATTGGAGTAATGAGGCCACTATGGTACGCTGATAAAGCTGACAGGGACCTGGAAACAAGAGAATACACTTTCAGGAGCTTTCACCCACCAAACTGCTCTGGAGGCTCACAATGACATCTCCAATAACCCAAGCTGCTAGCAAAGTTTCAGGTGTTTTGAAAGAAGCCTCTGCTGAGGGCCAGTGATGCAAGACAGCAGGCTGTCAAGGGCACAGCAAACACCAGAGGTCAGTAGCTCCAGCACAGAATCTGATATTCTCCTGCTTTCCTGCCCAACACACCTCAGATGCGACACAGGGTACTCACCTGGGTGTGGGCTCCATCGGGGACACCGCTCGGTGCATGGTCATAGGTCTCGTGAAATACACCAGGTACCCTGAAAAGACATGACACGACATAAAGATCACACAACCAGGAGTAGATTACCCAGGGGTGGTTTACACAGGGAAACCTGGTCATTTAAGGTATCAGTCGAGGGGCTGGGTGCCTGTCCACTACCCTAAGTGCTTTTAAACTGCAAGTAAACAACCACATTTTTTCAACCCTAATCCCTTCCCTACAAAATCATTAAAGAGCATGTTTCAGTTGAGAAGACTGTCTTAAAAGCACCATCTCAAGTGGCTTACAGATGTTAGAGAAAAGACAGTAAAAGAAAACCAACAAATTAATGTTCACATTTTAACTCTTCACCAGAACTTGTCAAGCACTGATATCCAGAAGCAAGCAAGGTGATGTCTGGCTACAAAGAGAAACCATTGCAGCTTGTACAACTCTCCTCTTCAAAAGGATAACCCCAGCCACCTGAAGCCAACTCCAAAGTGCTGCCTCCTCACAAGCCTTACCACATTTGTTAGCATCTCTGAGCCTACTCAGTACAATACTACTCTCTTTCACTTTTGCTGGGAATTCGACGAGGCCTGTTTGAAAAGCAGCTTTCAGATCAAGCTCAGATGGGGATGTGGTCAGGCCTGGAGGAGGCATGCTTGCATCTGAAACAGCTCGGTGAAACTTTATAGCTCTTACTCAGACCGCAACCTGTTTTTTAAGGATGATGTTTGCACTGTACACTCTCCTGGAAAGCTGGATGTGATTGTACCCCATTGCCCATCTAGGAGAAGTTTCCCAATGACCTCAGGAAAGCTACTTTGGACAACTGCAAGGGTGCAGAATGAGAAAAGAGTGGTTAGTAACAAGAATATGGTTTCAGCAAGGCGTAAGTTCAACTCCAAATAACAGGAATTTTTTGAAGACTGAGCGCCAGAGTATGTTCAGCAATTTGATGCCAGTAGGAGAGAACTAGGCAAGGAAAACAGCTATTCCCAGTCTTCTATAAAAGAGAGGTCTGTCAATGCCTCCGGCATGCCACAAGCCAAAGCCCCTCTCTTCAGCTAGCCCTGGATTTCCAGATCCTAAACTCCTGCATACAACACCAACTGCAAACAGTTGCTAACTGGTCTCATTATCTACAAATTTATCACAACAGCGCTACTTTAATACTATTTCTTACTTGTTGCATGGCAGCAACCAAAGCCTTGCCTTGTTCAGAGGCAAGCATTCCCCAAGGCATTACAAGGATCATTCCCCAGGTAGCTGTTGTAACGTATCAGTGATGGGGCTAACCTGCACCACAGAACCTGGCTCCAGAGGTCCGTGGAAATGGGATGTTAGAGTCCTGGTAGGAGCCATAGGCATTGGAGACCCGGGCGAACGTGGGCAAGGGGGGTGTTACGGAGTTTGACAAAGCGTAGGGATTGCTGGAGGTGCTGTCCTCTTGGTTCTGAAACAGAAGTACCCAAGGTCACACTCCGGCTGCCACAGGAAGGAAACCCAGCTGGAGCACCGGACATCGCAGTGCCAGGCAGCCTCACAGAAGTGCTCGTCCTCTGAGCCAGAGCAGATCAAGCACAGAGCATGGTTATTGCCCAGGCTGCAAAATCACTTGCAAGCTCATTTACCTTTGAGGAAAGGGCTTCTCTGGCTGCTCGTCCAGAGATTTCTCTCCCACCATAGCAGTGTTGAAATGCAGAGCTTAACTTGAGGTGAAACAGTGGGAAACTATACAGAAAATCTGTCCCTCAGACTCTGGATACGACTCTCAAGACGGAGCTGAGCTAAACCTGACCTCAACGACGCAAATGAGACAAAGTCACCTTAAATAGGAATACCACACAGCTGTGGGGAGTCAAATGCTGGTTGGGAGTCCTGAAGTGAGGAAGGCAGGTGGTGTGAAACACAGGGGGGCCTCTGGCCATAGGAACTTCGGCAGAAATCTGCACTTATGTAGATAAAAGGAGGGCTACAGCTTGGGTCTAAAGGATAAAAGGAGGGCTACAGCTCAGGTCTAAAGGAATTCTTTAAAGCTACTGGTGCCTAGCTTGAGTCATCAGATTTCCATACAATGGAGAAATTAACCACTGAAACCAAACAGAATTAAGCCTTCGCATGTAAATAAATAATTTTTAAAAGCCCTTTATTTGTGATGAATAAACAAAATCTCTCAGAAAAGAAACTTGAGGAGACTCTCCAATCTTTTCCTGTATGCTAAAAACACCCACTCCAGTACACTTCACCCACACACAGACCTAATACCTGACACTGCGATGCTGAGTAGGTATCACAGATCTCTCAGCTAAGGGCAGAATGTGACTTGGATTGTATCATCCCTACAAAACCTCAGCACAAGGCTTCAGAAAAAACAGACTTTCACAGCTTTTTTTTTTTTTTTTTTGTAAGGGAAGAAAACAAAGACCCTAGAATAGGACTAGCGGGATCTTTGACTAGAAGCGAGGAGGTAAAGACATCTGCGACTGCCTTTCAGACACAAATGAATCCCTCAGCTCCCTGATGCCTTTTATCATCTCTCATAGATGAAAACCATGCCCTGGTGATCAATGAGATATACTCTGAGCTGGGAGGCTACCACGCACCACTAAGATGCTCCAACACCCAGTCATTCCTGCTAACTTGAATGCTAACTAACATTCCTGCTAACTAACACTGCTAACAGTGAGCATGCAGAGCTCCCCAGAGCAGCAAACCTTCAGGGACTGATTTTCAGAAAAAATCCACATCTAATCGTCTGCTCAGTTTTCTTCAACATTAACCAGAAGTGCTTACACAAATGTAACTGCCAGTCACAGGGGTCTATTTACAGTCTAATGAGGCTGGACTCTCACTGCAGAGTCAGAAGTGTGGGACGTGGGAGAAGACAACAAACTTGGGCAGAAAGCCCATGCAGTTTTCCATACCACAACAGACTCCAGCCAGGAGACCAGCTGACGCAGGCAGGGCTCCAGGCAGCTCTGGTTCCGCTTCACTTTCTGCAGAGAAGTGTCTTTCAGTATCTGGAATACATACAAGACACAGCTTGAATCATGGTTACATCCAGTTTCCCCACACCTATTTTTATCTGCAGAGCAACTAAGTTGCCAGGATCCAGAGAGGCCAAAGACATCCTCTAAGACCCAATGGAACCACAGAGACTCACTGGTCTGGTGTCTGCTTTAAGCTGCAAGCTTTGACCAGAGCACTGAAGGTTCACCTAGATTCAGGATGCTCTGAGCCAGGATTTGGTCTTCCATACCACTGTAGCCCATACATTCCACACCAGTTTGTGGCAAACCGGATCAATTTTTTTTCAGGAAGGAACCCAAACTGATCCATCAGCTTGCTGCTGGAGAAAGGATTTCATCAGCAACAGGATTTCCTACAGGAGACGATCAAACACCTGGCCTGGAATTAGTGGGGCCCGTGTAAAAACTCCCCTCATTTTTAAAGCAGTTGTAGAGGACAGCCGGAGGCAACATCCCAGCTCAAAAACATTATCTTTCTGCAGCTGGATGCTTAGCTGGTCATTTTGTCTGTTATGGGGTTGGGGGCAACTGCATGATGAGAAGGATGTCAGGGATCCTCAGGCAATACACATCATATTGGAACAGAGCAGCAGTGAAAAACACATGTTTAAAAAGCACCAGCAGAGAAAAGCAAACACCAGGCTGCAAGGCCAACAAAAATGCTACCCTAGGAGCTCCACAATATATCAGTTCAAAGTGACATGTGGTATGTCTTCGGTAAAGTCAGATGTTTTATTGAGACAGTAACTTAGACACTAAGTGTCCAGCATTTGTACATTTATAAGGACAGTGTATACTCCCCACACACCTTCAGCAGCTTTGCCTTCATGGAAGCAGTAATTGAGGTTGGGTTGATGAACTGGAAGGATGGTGCAGCATTATTGGGGTACTGGACAGGGAACATCACCAGCATCCGGACTCTGTGGTTGCCACAATGCACTGACACCGTACAGCTGCGACTCACCGCATCCATCTGTGAGGAAAAGCAATTGCTCTGTAGTTAGATCTCCAATGACTTCTAAACTTATAGTGGCTTAAATTCACGCTGAGGGGCTGATTCCTCTGCACACCCATAGAGGAAGTCATGCTGTTCTTAAGGGCAGCGAACACAGTGACAGCAAAAAACCCCAGGCAGATGGAGACAGACTGTTCACACCAGCAGACAGCTAGTCCAGCATGTGGAGACCACAGCCCGCCCAGGCAGCACCAGGAATCAGGCTCTGCCCCCAACAGCCACTGCACCCCAGCCCACCTCACTGGGCCACGGAGAGCTCCAGGCCCAGTACAGCAGTAACAGGCACCATCTAAGATCATATACTACTGTCTTAGAAAACTACATCAGGGCCATGCTAAAAGCTGTGAAACTACAGTGGTGGCAAAAGGAGACGGGCAGCTGCCTCAAGCCGCCCATCCCAGCACAGTGTTGTGCCTCCAGCCAGCACAGACGAGGGTCTGGTGTGCAAGGGAGATGCCAAAACTGAGGGAGAGAGTGCAGGGTAGGGAGAGCTCAGCAGGTGGGGTTCCGAAACAGTCAAAATGAGATCAGTGGTGCATGTAGTGCAACAAGTCACTTCCCACTCTGCAGCCGAGGCAGGGAAGAAAACACTGTCCAGCCTTCTTGGGACCAGCCAGCACTCTGTGCTGAAACACTTCCCTCATTCCCAGTGTCTGGGATTACCCTCTTTGCTACTACCCCTGGCCAAGAGGATCTCTACAGCTCAAAATAAACCTTGTTTACAGATGGCAGTCACTGCAGCAAAGAAGGCTCCCCTCTACAGGCTCTGACGAGCCAGCCTGCCCACATCGCCTCCTAACAAGCCAGCAGAAGGAAACTCTCTACCTCCACATTGACATTTCGGATCTGCACGTTGATCAGTGAAAACTCCTGCTGCAGTGTTTGAGGCAGTCCCAGTTGGTCCGTTTTCTTTCCCACCAGGGGGTCATTCAGGAAATCTTCTTTTAAGGCTGACAGGAAAGATGGAGAACAGTTTGAAACAAGCTATAACAGACAGATTTTTGGCACACGATGCCAGGAGGGAGCCAAGACAGCAGGCTTTCCTCTGCTCTGCTGACACATGGAGATATGAGTTTTACCTGGCAAAGACCTGTGAGCTGGAGGGTCTCAGCTGTTGTTTAGAGGCAGGCTTCTGAGCCTTGCTCTTCAAAAAAACAAATCTGTCTGCACACAGGTTTCCCAGGAAGGTTAAGAACCTGCCTGTATTCTGCACTGCCCTAAATGGTCTGTCTCATTTGAGATCCCTTCTCCTCCCTGCGCAGTACTGCCAGAGTCACAAACAGCTGAACTAGAGCCTCTCAGTTCAGGGGGAAAGAACTGCTGCCAAAGCAGTCTCCAGGAGGAGCTCTGGCCTTTGGGACTCAGACCCCACCACCCCTGGCTTTCAGGGAATGCTTCCGAAGCAAAATAAAGCTTTGGGAGAGAGAAGGGGGCAATTCTGGCCCTAGCAGAGGCTTAATTCATTTGTAGCAGCCGTTTGCATTTTAACATTGCAAAGCACTCTACTGTTTTAATGGCCTTTAAAGACTCATCTAAATGCTGGGTTTAGCTTGTCCGGTTCCAGCACTTCAGGACAATAACCCCTGAAGGCCAGAACACATTTAAACAGCCAGGCAAGCACTGCAGGACACAAGGAATTATGGTTAATAGAGTGAACTTGACTGAGTTTCAGAAGAATTAATCTCTGCCTGTGCTCATTCCTGCCTTTTGCCTCGTATCTTGCTATGTACCCCCAACAGGCCAAGGGCAGCTCCTTCTGAGGAGTGTTTTGCTGTGGCACCACTACCTAAGATGATCAAATGTATTTTTTGATGATGGTGCCAATGACACAAGGGAAGTCCCGATTATTCAGCTGTCATAGTCACACTTGCAGTATTGCATTGCACAGACTACTCCTAGCAAAAAAATAAATTACAAGAAATGCAAAAAGCTGTCCTTTTACAGGCATTTGTCTAAAAGTTACGACTTTGCTGCTGGGACAAATATATCTGGTTTTACTGCTGCCCAGTGGGTTGCTGAACACGGATAGGTAGGATGCTTAGCTACTCATTCCTGTTTGCGATTTTACTATAGTGCTTAGATATACTTCACAAAAGGGAGCTGAAAAGGGGATTAAAGGAAGATCAGTGGCTCTCAGGGAAGATAATTATTTCTAGCTCAAGGCACCACACAGCTTACTGGAAAGCCATCTCTGAGGTTCCCGATACGGGCAGTACCCTCCCTTTGTCTTCTCCTCCCATTCCCTTGCAATCAGTTTCTAATCCCTCAAAGCCCACATATCTGTATAGATTCCTAAAGATCTTTTATAGGCAGCAGCCAGTGAGGAGAGCTGCACACTGACGACACAGCTGGTGGGCCTTCCAATTTATCTGCAGAGTGCTGTTCTCTTCAAACATCCCTGAAGTGCTTTACTAATATAACATGGAGACTTTTGTCTGCAGTTGAAATGCAGTCACCTCCAGGGTGAAACATCAACAGTCCACAACAGCTTTTAGGCTAGAAATAACTGAAATTCCTGCCTAGGGACTTGCCTGTGCATTAATCCTGCAGTCATGGTATTTGCAACAAATCTACCCTGCTACAGAAAAGCCATTTTCATTCCCTTTGGCTGCAAGGGAAAACCTACCAGTCCGAACCAAAGCCAGACCCACACGGAAACCACATAGGGTGTATGACCGTGACCTCATCAGGGATAGTAAAAGAGTTAACTCTTCTCTGTGGAAAAAGAGAGGCCAGGCAGCCAGAATAACACTTAATGCTCCCACTGGAGCAAGAGAGGCTGTGCTTCCTCACGCAGTACTGCTCATGGGTAGCACAGGTGGCTGAGGCTTTTCTTATCATATTATAAAACCCTGACGCAGACAGAGGTGCTGACAACTTTTAGAAACCTGTTCTGCTGCCACATAGGACAGGTGGCAGAGGAGAACTTCACTGGGATTTGCTGGGTTGGCATCTTCCAGTTAGGAAGAGATGCCTTCCCTAAGGGACCTCACAGCTGGCTCCTTTCTCAAAGGACAGATATTAGGCCACTTCCTCCCCTTCTCTCTGGTTTGTTGGCAAGTTAAAGAGAATGAAAACACTTTCCTGCAAGCCCCTCACCTGGGGATCCATGTAGCACCCTGCTACAATACAGAAAGGAACTGTGCATTTAAACCCAAGCTGACACAAAGGCATGGGAGCATCGGATTCTTATTCCTCAGTATTAGACAGCGAAATCTCTTTAGATAACTTTGTCACATGCACATCATCACCATGGGTCTCAGCTGCTGCAATCTCTTCTTCTTCACTAACACCCTGAATGTTTAACCTGGCCAGTGCCTTAACCACACAAACCCTCCTTCACATTCCTTCCTTGTACGCCTTCTCTTCCATAAAGCCAAATCAATGCTTTCTGTTAAAGCCTCCGACCCATTCCCACCCACCCATACAGTACCCAGAATTTGGAGATACCATCCCTCTCCCTCTGCTCTGCCAGCCTTCAGGCACCTTTCATCAATACCCAAATAAAAATGCATGAGCTCTCTCCATACGACTTCTGCTGGATGGGAGAAGGCACCAGCAAACATCTCCGTGTTAGATGAGTTCACGCAGTTAGCTCACCCCAGCAGAAGTGTTTAGGTACCAGGTGTGATGTGAGCAGCTCGCGTCAGAGTGCCTTACCACATGCTACCCTCTTCTCTCTGCTTAAACTAATCTACCGGTACAAGACCTATCAGAGCAGTTCCAGAGGAGGCCACAAGAACGGTCTGAGGGATGGAACACCGCTCCACTGAAGAAAGGCTGAGAGTTGGGGTTGTTCAGCCTGGAGAAGACAAAGCTCTGAGATCTTATCACAGCCTTTCAACACTTACAGAGGACTTATAGGAAAGATGGAGAGAGACTTTTTACCAGGGCCTGAAAGCGACAGGACAAGGGGCAAAGGTTTTAAATGAAAGAGCGCTGGTTTTGAATGGACATAAGGAAGAAATGTTTTACATAGAGGATGGTGAGACTGGCACAGGTTGCCCAGAGCAGCTGCGAATGCCCCATCCCCAGAAGTGGTCAAGGCCAGGCTGGATGGGGCTTTGAACAACCTGGTCTTCTGGAAGGTGTCCCTGCCCGTGAGATGGAGCTTGGGACTAGATGATCTCTGAAGGTCGCTTCCAACCCAAACCATTCTATGAGTCTGTGAGTTAAGAGCCAGAACTGACTTTCTGGCTGCCTTATTTTTAGCAGCAAGCCACAACTATAATCTAAAAAGAAGGCAATTAAATGATATTAGTGACAAGGAAGAGCTTCGTTTTACAGATCGAATCATTGTGTTAGAGGAGGAAAAGCTTGGCAGGATGATCCTGGGAAACCCCTAGTGTTTTCCCTCCTCCCAGATGGGGAATCCATTAACCTTTGAAACTGCACTAGTTTGTGCTTTGCCTACGTTATTTTCTTATGCCAAGATGCATCTTCTTCCCAACACAAAGACAGCTGGTGTTTCAAGTTCCATGACCCATCGCTCGTCTCACCTTCCTCATCCCCATGTCCAGAGTTATGCTGGGGCTCCGAGTCCTGGGGGTGAAGGGTCTTGTCTGGCTCTGGCAGGTGAGAAATCCCATCGATGAGGTCCTCGACTCCATCCAGGATATCATTAGCACACAGCTGAAAAGAACAAACACACCCATATGGTGCACAACAGAAACCAAGCTGTGGAAACAGCCATCACTAAACAACTCGTTTCTCCAGGGAGCTGGATATGCAAGGTCTGTCTGTCCATGCAACAGTCATGACCAAGACCTCGGCATTGTTTCTGTGACAAAACCAGGTGATTTTCCACTTTCCAGCATCCTCAGCTCTGTCACCTCAGACAGCCCAGCCAAATCTCCTACTTGCTTACAAAGCCACTTGATTGACAGGGCCAGTCTAAGTAACAGAGGTTTTACTTTAATCAAAACGAAAGCTGATTTAACTTTAATTCCTTGAATTAATTTGTCAAAACTGGATTAAGTTTTTAGATCAGATGTAATAGCAGCACCCTTTCTGCTTTTGATATTTACATTCCAGTATGATCTAGGGACCGAGGTACATTACTAGGGGCCCTAGTGTTCCAGGTTCTGTATCAAAAAGAGACCATGAAAATTTAGTATTTTAAGTTCAGCACAAGAAAACAGGGATGATGAAGAAACAGGGAGGAGAAAGGAAAGGACAAAGGTGCAATGCAGCAAATACCAGCATTGGTCACCAGCAATGTGCCATCAAGTATGTAGTTTGATCCAGACAAAGACAAGGACAACAGAGCGGGAGTCAGCAGAGGAATAGTAAAGGCTCTGACATGGATGAACATTCGATTTAAAGACAGGAAAGAAATCAAATTATTCACAAATATATCAGGTAGGAATAAAGGGTCATTTTTTCACAGAGAAAGTTTGTTACAGACCTGCAGGACTTCTGCAGGATCTGTGCTGGGACACATGCTTCTCAACATATTCATTAAAAACCTGGAATAGGAGGTGAATAACGACATGACCAGGTTTGCTGATGCCACCAAGTTTTACAGGGTAGTAACAAGAGTGGCTGAGTGCAAACAATCACAGAAGCACCTTACTGGAGTAACTGTATTAACATGAAAGATGAACTTCAGTTCAGATAAATATAAAGCAAGGCACACAGGGGAAAAAATGGCAAGTTCAAGCTGACTGAGGGAACAAGGTGTAGAGGCCAGACTGAGTCCATGTTTTCATGGAATTATGCCTGACAATTTAAGGAACAAACCAAGTACTGAAAATTCTTTGGAAAGAACAAAATTCAGATCCCCATCTCAAAAAGTCTACAGTAGAACTGAAAAAAAGTCGTGGAATGCAAAAGGACAATCAAAGACCTTGTACAAAGGATAAAGTAAATCAAGACCTTTTGACTTGAAAAAGGAGGCAGCTGAGAAGGGAGATCTACGGAATTACCAGTGGCACAGATAAGATGGCTGCTCATTTCATCTTCGGTGTAATGAAACCAGCAGGTTGTAAAATAAACAAATGAAAGGAGCTGTTTTTCCACACAACATGCAGAAAGCCAGGAAACTCCTTGTCAATAGGATTTTTAAGATGACAAAAATTTACACATGTCCAAAAAGAGACAGAACAAGTCTACAGAAATGAAACTCCTAAAGCTCTGTCAAATACAAAGATGCCAGACTCAAAGAGCCTCAAAGCTGTAAACTGCAGGAGGCTGGCAGGGCATATGAAAGAAAAATCACTAGATACTTGCCTCATTCTTATCTCCTTCCAAGATACCCACAGCTGAAGATGACGCAGGGCAATATGGACCATTGTGGCCATATGAACCTCTGGTGTGACCCAGCACAGCTGTTCTAGTAACGGCATCAGCAATTTGCAACTGCTGCCAGGCAGCAGAACAGGATTCACACTGCTTGCACCAGGCTGAGAGGCAATGGAAACAAGGGGAGGAAGGGGAAGGCACCATCCCTACGTTTACCTGACACCTAAAATGCCAAGAGTCATACAGCCTTGCAGCCATGGAGGTGGCATCTTTAGAGGCAATGCAGGCAGTAACTGATCTCTACCTTCCCCAAAGACTTCTACGCTTACTGTTACACAACAAAGCAGCCTTGCACTTCTACAGCAGCTTTTGAGGCACAGAGAGGCCTTATCACAGGTCTCCTTGGGGATGTTTCTGGGCTGGAGCTGAAGAGGAAAGTGAAGTGGCAGCTGGGTGCTGTGTCTGCAGCTCTAGGATATCAGAGGAGTGACTGGGAGTGCAAAGAAAGGGAGGTGAATGCAGCCCGTAAGGAAGCTGCCTACAGTTCACAAGCAGAAGTGTTTACGTACCCTCTGCAGCTGAGAGTCAATCCGCCACATTCGCAGAGTCTG
Organism: Falco biarmicus; assembly: GCF_023638135.1. Classification (NCBI taxonomy): domain Eukaryota; kingdom Metazoa; phylum Chordata; class Aves; order Falconiformes; family Falconidae; genus Falco; species Falco biarmicus. The sequence continues at coordinate 21,933,240 of NC_079302.1, read as the reverse complement.
ATCACGGGACCATGTAACCAGCTGGTAGTCTTTAGAACCTACGAAGGACAGAAACAACTTACAGACCCCACTGAAAACAGAAACTATCTCAGCCCTGTGTTTTGTGTAAACAGATTCAAGCAAGCCAGCAGGGAGATCCAATGGATAAGGCACTAAACCGAAAGGCAGAGCAAGTCCTTTTCTGCTTGGAATTGATCAGCCTTTATGCCTCCCTGCACCACGGTTACCACACCTCTAAACGTGGTGTAATTTACAGGTGAAAGTAAGTATAATGAATGTGACGCAAGTTTTCTAGGAACTAGGAATGAGGAACTAGGAATGAACAAGATCTACTATAATATTTAAATAAAACGAGTAATATAGTTGAGAAACAGATCTATCTTTACGATAACTGTAAAGTCAAAACATCTTTTAGTTCATCATCTGCTTCAAGATGCAGATGTTTTAAAACTTTTCTAAGCTAAGATGCTTCTGCCCTCCCCCTTTCTCCTTCTGAAAGACGGATGATGCCAAGACAAGTTGAGGTTGCAATGGCATGCATCGAGCCACATACTATCGATCAACTGATAAAGGTACACAGACATATTTATGCCCATGTTTACGTCTGGTGATACAGTTTAAGTTTCCCTTGTCAAACAGCTGCTACGCTTAAGAATTAGCTGCTGCACAGCTACTTCCTACACCCCTCTGCAGAGGCACAGGGGCTAAATACAGCACAGCAGACTCTGTGGAAGGAGATTTGTGCTATCTTGGTTGTGTCTGCACTAAAGCAGACTTGGAATGCTTGTATGACTGATTTATGTTGCTTGAGATGAGCGTGACTTCCAGCCTCAGACATGTATCTATTAACTAAGACAACACAACTGTGGTTCAAGCCTCCTTGAATGCTCATTCACAAGCTGTCTGAGGCTGCACCTCCAGATCCTAACACAGTTCTAGATTGCTCTCCTCTTTTGGAAGAGGAAAAGCAAGATATGGAGAAGAAGGTGACTTAACTGAATTTCCCCAGCAGCTGGTGGCAGAGGGTTGGACCACAACTTTTACACGGCACTGCAAAGCTGTACCACCAGTGACACCGCAGCCAGGCGTGCATGTCCTGTCAATGGCACCCCAGGTGCTGGAAACAAAGCTGTGCTCTGTGTGGTTATCCAACCTCTAATACGGAATCTCCTATATTTAGCTGCCTACGCTGGAAAATTTAGTCAGGACTGAACTCTAAGAGCAGCCTCTCTATCCCACGCTCCTCCTCCCCTGCTTTTGCCAGCACACAGATAAGGTGGGCTCGCTGGGTCTGTGGTCTGGGATGTGCTGGAGGCTGCTGATCCCGGCAGTGATGTGAGGGGTTAACCGGTCAGCCTGCAGCTCGGAGCAGGGGGAGGTGCCTGAACTCCTACACCCATTTAATAGTTTGTTCAATTTATTCTGAAAGATCCATTTAAAAATAGACTCACAGGAGAGTGGAAGCAATTAAGAGTCACCGCTGACCCACTCAGCATTTGGTAGATTTGCTTTGTTAGCATGGAACCAAAGGGCAACGCTTCTGTGGGCACTGCCATAAAACCAGTACAAACCAGCTACAGTTTGAGGGGAACGGGGTGGGAAAGTGGGTAGGAGCTACTCCAGGGAAAGGCAAGAGTCAAATGGCAATAGTGTAAGCATCACAGCCAGGAGCCAGGCCCCCACACTCATGGTCAGCCGATGGCTGCAGCGCAGGGAAGAGCACACATCCAGCCCTGAACTCACCTTCTTTCTGCTTCCTCCACTGAAACTCCAGCACCACATCATCATGTCCCACAAAAGTGTGGACAGGCGTGTTCAAGTCAAAGACGTTCCAGAGAAGCAGACTGTTCTCCCGACGGAGCTGGGGGACCATCACTGTCACCAGCCCATTGCTGAAAGGCTTGAGAGAGAAACACCCCTCCAGTTAGCCCCGGGGAGTTATGCTCCCTTGCTGCTGTAATCATACTCTCGTTCCTCCCTTTTCCCACCAAGAATGCTTGGGCTTTGAAGGAGCTCAGCACAAACCACAACGACACCTGAAACTGGGAGGGTCCAAGGCAGCTGCTGTGCAAAACCACTGTCTTACAAGGGGTAAGCAGTAGTGCACTGAGATATTCAATGCAGATCATTTAAGATTAATAATTTCTTTCTGCTGCTTCCTCACTTTTCAGCTGTGAGGCTGCAGGGATTTCCCCACTGACTTTTCACATGGGACCCTTACTGCAATTTGCCTGCAGCTGGAAGAATTGGCACCTACGGACTGAGCTTCAGGCCATATTCAAATGTCTGGGGAAGGGAACAGATATGACTGATGTTAAGAGCCTTAGCTTCACATGCTTGGGTGCTTGTTCTGTAAAAGGCAACAGCTCTTGGATGTGATACACTGTAAGGGCCCACCGTGGCATACTTGGAAACACTGGGAGTAGAGGAAGCACTTGGAGAGGGCAGACCACTGCATTGCTCTGTGCAACATGTACCAATGCTGGAGCTGAGTGGAAAAACAGGACAGCGAGAGCAGCCACGACTTTCCAAGCCTCCTGCTCCCAGAGCCAACCACTGCACCCAGGTTTTCACCCCCCAGAATGATGATGTCCAAGACTGGGCTCTCACACCATTAGTCATTCCTTCTCCTGAGTGCCCTCCATGGCAGATGTTGCTCTTCTAGGCCTTTTAAGCACCAAGAGAGATTTTTAAAATCAACTTAATGTCCAGCAGTAGAACTGGTGGAAGCCCTTCAGCAGTTCTTCTTTATTTAATGTCCCTTTGTACATTTGCTCTCACAGCACAAGTGGGGCTGGTGGGAGTGTCTCACTCACCGTGTATCTTGCCTTCCAGACAGGAACCTGGCAGGGAAGGATATTGAGGTATTTCCGAGGCTGACGGTAATCCCAGAACTTAAAAAAAAATAGAAGGCAACAGAAAGACAAGCAAAAGCAGGAGTCAGCTGGCTATACTTTCAGGCTGCAGTCTTCCATGCGGCTTGCAGATATAACAGCAAAAAACTTGCCAGGGTGCCCACAGCATCATTAGTAATCCTATTCATTACGAGCAGAGATGGCCCCAAAGGACAAATATCAAGCTACTAGCATCTGGCAGCATCCCTTAGACAACAAGGGACTTGTTATATTCACAGTGATCATGGCTTGAGTAATTAGAGCAGGGAGACAGGCAGCCTGCATGGGCTTTCAGAGCTACAAGGTACCCTGCAGGCTCCCAGCCAATGTACCAGTCCAGACTGGAGGCAGGCCCACCCTGCTGTTACTGCTAATTTTGTAATGAAGAATCTAACCTTTTGCTTTGCTAGAATTCACAGCAATTGCATTTGCCTCAGAGCTTAGCTAAACGTGAATGAACTCCATTTGGCTGACATGCAAAGCGCACTGTTTCCCCGCAAGTAAAAGGCCCTACATAGCAATGCTTGCAGGCAGTCTCTTAGTGATAACCCAGTTCGGCATGAGTTTGGGTACCCCGGAGGCTGGAGTATGTCTCCCCGCAAGCTGCTGTAATCAGCTTGAGGCTGGCAACACTGCATTTTGGGGAGAAGGCTCTTCTGGCATGTATGGCCAGCTCCCTTCTGGCAAGCAGCAGGCAGAGGCAGTTGTTTTCAGCTTCAGTACTGCCCAAATCACCACAGATATGTGGCAAACATATGTGCACCCATTCTGCAACAACTTCTCTGCCTGTTCTGTAAAGCCACCCCTGGCTCAACACATGCAGGTGGCCAGAAACCAAAACATAAGGATGCAGATCTTGTCAATGGCAAGCACGCCCCAAGACTTCAGCAGCAGTAGAAGGGGATCTGCTCCACCACCCTGACATCTCCCAAGCAGGAGTCCCTGAAGCAACACTTACCCTGACAGAGTTGTCCTGGCTGGACGTGGCCAGCGTATACTCATTGTCAGGATGCCAATCCAGACCGTGGATTTTAGAGAGATGAGCTGCCAAGTACTCTACTGCAGTGCTGGGTTTCTGCAAGGAGAGACATTTTCCTTCTGAGCACAGGACTCCTGAAATTTGGTCTAACTAGACCTGGCATAAAAAGAGACACTTTTAACAAGGGCAAGAGAGGTGGAACACCCTCCTGCTGGGCAAAGGCAAATAGCTCAGCAAAAACAGTTGAAGAAAAGGTCCTGTGTAGGTGTGGCAAATTCCAGTCACCAAGTGCAGCCCTGAATGATACTTTATACTCAGTAAAACAGTTAAGTACTACAAGATGAAAAGCAAAATGTTAACGGGCACAGTGTCTGGGGAAGGAGGCTATCTACATGCTCTCTTCAGGCTCGCAGGCTCCCAATTCCCTCTAGTTTAAATTGACTCACAAGAAAGATTTGGGGAAAAAGTAGCATATTTTTCTCAGTATTTATCAGAGTATTTATCCCTCTGACCAGAGGGACGTCTGTATCAGGTAGGTGAAAATACGCACAAACTGCTCAAAAAACCCTTCAGCTTACCCTTTTGTCCCAAATTCGGACATCCCCATCATGGCTTGTTGCCAAACAGTTGGCATTTTTCTTGTTCCACTTCACCTGGGAAGCTCCAGCTGCAGTACAAAGAGAGCAGGTCAAAACAAGCAATTAAAAAGTAAATGGCACAGGAGACGCCTGACCTGGGCTTAAAGCTGCTCTTCTTTGCACAGGAAAGGCAGTTCAGAGGAAGGATATCCCAGAAAACAGCACAAAGAATGGTGTGGAAACAATTAACCATTGTGTCCTCAGGACAGCAAAGCAAGAGTGTTCCAGTTACATGCCTAGAGATCTTCTCTGCAATTTCTAGCCACGGGTTGTACCCGATTAAAATACTCATGCCCATTAGTTCAGAAGGAGCAACTTCCTCCAGAGAAGAACTGCAGGTCCACTACCTCCCTCCCAGATCCCTTCTGTTTTCATTCAAGTTACTGCCAGGTGCTTAAAGATTGATTAACTTCTCTCCCCATGTCCTGGTTTCAGCTGGGGTAGAATTTTCTTTTTAGTAGCAGGTGCAGTGCTGTGTTTTGGATTTGGTGTCAGAACAATGTCAACAACACACTGTTGTGCTCAGTAACCTTTATACTAAGTCAACAACTTTTCGGTTTCCCAGGCCTTGCCAGCAGAAAGGCTGGAGGGGCACAAGAAACTGGGAGGGGACACAGCCGGGACAGCTGACCCGAACTGGCCCAAGGGCTGTCCCATACCATGGGACATCATGCTCAGTATATAAACTGGGGGGGTTGGCGGGGGCCTGCCGATTGCTGCTCGGGGGCTGGCTGAGCATCAGTCATTGGCTGGTGAGCAACTGTATTGTGCATCACTTGGTTTCTTTTCTCTCTTCCCTTTGAATTTCACTCCTCTCACCTTCTCCCTCCTTTTAATTATAACTGTTATTATTATTTTGGTTTTATTTAATTCCAATTATTAAATTGTTCTTATCTCAACCCTCAAGTTTTACATTCCTTTCTGATTCTCCTCCCCATCCCTCTGGGTGCGTGTGGGGGAGCGAGTGAGTGGCTGCGTGGTAGTTAATTATCAGCTGGGGTTAAACCACAACACCCCAACACCCTCTAGTTCCTTGTATAGCATCAGATAGTTTAGTGTTATTATCTATTACTGAAATGGAGGTGCAGGAGAAGGCTGGAGTGCAGGTGGACCTTGTGTCTGGCCAGCTGGAGGTAGACTCACTGGGTGGACCAGAAGGCCACCGTATAACTGTCAAAACACACCACAGAAGTCAAAGACACCAACGGCATTGTAAAGAAACTGGATGATGGTCCAGATATGATGATATACGATATCACAAGGGACTCAGTCAAGGACCTAAAATCAGAAGATGGGCAGTCATTTCTAGTAAGTAGCAAAACACAGCTTCAGTTGATGTGGATTATTCAGGCATTGTAAGAGAAATACATGTTCTGTTCATCCTTATTCTGCCAGTATTTTCGAAACATTTTAAGCTATCAGAAAGGTGAGGTCCATGAAAAAGCTAAACAGATCTCAGCCAGCTGCTATTCCCCACTTCACTACCCACCTCCTGCTGCATGGTGAGCAGATTCACCCTGACAACCTGGCAAAACACTAGTCCAGGGGAAAAAAAAGCTGCCAATAGGCTGCCAGTTGATTGATTTGATCCACTCACGGAAGGGTACATCAACATCTAGACCAACACTAAACGTAATCAGGCACGGGAGGAAGGAAGATTTCCGGGGAGGAAGCTTCTGGGCTGGCTCAGCTGACCTGTGAAACCTGCGCCCAGGCACCAGAATAAGCTATGCTTCTCTCCAGTTCAGGAAGGCTTCTGCGTCGCTGATAGAGAGGTTTGCTGGCTGAGAAGGAAGAGGGAGCCGCTGCAGATGTGTAGCCTAAGGAGATCTAAGCAGCAGACCGTAAGAGACACACGTTGTGGGGACAGTAACTCAGGAAAAGGCTGTTTTTCTCATCACCCGTGCTTTGCCCAGCTCCAGCAGGCAGCTGGTGAGGACTGACACACAGCACCTGCCAGCAGGCGGGATTACAGGCGGCTGGACAGTCACACTGCCAAGAGCCATGACAAGTGCCTTTCCAGAGCAAGTGCAGCCCAAAGAGCATCTTTGTGTCACCGCTGCAGCTTCCTGCACCTTGAAGGTGCCCCAGGGCAGCAGACACAGCGGTTAACGTAGCCAGCCCCTCAGCAGGTAAGGGAGCAGGCTGGCAGCTGGCAGCACTGACACCACTGCCTGGGGTGCAATTCAGTTTCTCAGCAGATTCAAACACAAAAGGACATGGAGAAACTACAGGCAGGCGACACAGGACGAGCAGTGCGGCACAGTGGTTAAGCAGGGAAGAAACTATCTAAAAGGCAGAAATGCCACATGACCATCCATCAACTTCAGGACAGCCAGTCCAAGCACCACCACTGCCCTCCATGCCTGGGAACACCCAAGGGCTCCACGTTCTTTCTGAGTTCCACTCCTCTCTAAAAGGAGTTGAGAACTGGAGCCTTTCAGGCTGCCTCTACATGGGACAATCACACACGGTGGCACTTCGGTACTCTGCCACAATCAGTTCTGGAGCATGAATGGAGGGATGAATAACAGCAGGGGCATACAACAACAGGCTCGCTTAATGCCTGCATCATACATACATGTCATACTTACCGACTGCAGAGAGCGAGACTGTAGGCTTCCTGGTGTCTCTGAAACACAACAAGGCTAACGTGACTACCCACAGCCCAGCCCAGCAGGTCCACACACACCACACCACCCACCCCGCAGCAAGCTCCTTGCTATTCCAGGACTAATTTTATTGCTGCCTCTTGGGAGCTAACGTGCCTTCTGCTTACCAAAGTACACTGATGTTAAATGGAATACGGAAAGAGGTGACCATCTGGAGGACAGCAGCCATCCTGTCTTGCCACCACACACAGTAGCAAATTTAAGATGTAGGATGGAGTTAGAGGAGCCTAGAGGAGAAACGCCTGCAAGAGTGGCACATTGCAACTGGGCAGGCAAGGAAACGGGGCTCACAAAGCGTTGCTGCAGGAAGCAACAAAATAGCCTTTCCCAGGAGGATTAAAAAGAACTAACAGAGCTGTGGAAAAACTAGACAAGAGGCACTGATGTGTTTGTGGAGCCTTTGCAGACCCTGATTCAAGGCAGATGGAGCAGTGACTTCAGAGCAAAGACTTCATGTCTAGCACATAACAACAAAATTACCAGGAAATAAGCCCAGCTGTGTACAGACACTACAGAACAAATTCTGCGGTGGTAGAAGCCAGTGCGGCACCATGACAGCTCCCAGCAGCTAGGACATGGAAAGGCAATTCACTCCTTGACCTTCCTCCTCAGGAAATCACCTGCCCTTTCATGAAAAACACCAGTGAAAATGAGGAATGTTGTCTTCAGCTTTTTTTGTTTGCTGAAAAGCAGAACATTTGCTGGAATGGACTGCACCTCTCCTTCTAATTCTGCCTAATCGAAAAGTTATTTTGTACAAAAAATTAAGCAGAGAATTTCCAGCTGCTCTTACCATAGGGCTACCTCCCTGGGGTGTCATTAGAGACAGCCGCTTCAGCAGCATGTTCTTTGCTGGAGGCCAGCAGCCCCAGGACCTTGCTGCCCCAGCAAGCTCAGAGACCTTATTAGCACAAGTGGGATGTAGAGGCTAGTCAGAGACTGCCTGAGCAGCACTTCTGGACGAGTGACAGACGCAGACACAAAATGATGGAAGGGCACAGTAAGAGTTAAAGTGGGGCTTCTGATAACAGCCTTCAGATAACTCTGTTTTTTGCTTGGCACTAAGATAGTGTCACAGGAAAAGACAACCAGCAGTCATTGTCTCTCTATGTCTTTTAATTACACATTAATAATATATTGCCATTCTCAAGCACCATTTAACCAAGGATCTAAGTGCTTCATAGGAGCTAAACAAGCCTCGGGGTAGCCTGGTGCAGTGGGGTTATATAATTATCCTCCTATTATCACTGAGCAAGGGAGGCAAGAGAGGAACAAAGTGACTTGCCAGGGGTCATAAAGAGTCGCTGTACAGCCAGCAAGAGAACCCAGCAGTCTCAATGCCAGCTCCTTGCTTCTCAGGTGTAAAATATGGGATTTCAATATTGGTGGGTTTTGGATATATAGTTGGAAATACATTACCCTGAAATTACTCATGATAGAAACCACCAGGAATCAAGAGATGGCACAAACAGGAAAATGTTTCTGAACACCACTGCCAGTCTTCCGACCACTGAGGGAGAGCCAGCGACAACCACTGAATTTAGTGGAAAATGGCTTAAGGATCATGAAATGGTGCCCACTCACTCAGCTAAAAAGCCCAGCAGGTTGAGGAACACCTTTGGACTCCAGAAAAAGCTGCCAAGGAAGGATCTGAAGTGGTTAGGAAGTGAAGCCAGTCAGTATTTTTTTAAAACAGGAGTGTGACTGTGGCTTAACTGTACCACTCTACCCTTCATTGACTCTGAACTGACTTGAAAATAGGGGAACAGAAGTCATCTTTGAGATTACGGGAAGTAAATGAAGCCCCTTCAAGCGCAGCTGAAAAGCAGCACCCATCAGTGCATGCTTTGCCCTGCAAGCTGTTAATTACAGAAAGGAGTCCAATGATTTCCCGGCAGTGCAGAAACATACTGATTCTTACTTGATGTCCCAGATATAGATGTATGTGTCAACAGAACTGGTGACCAGCAGGTCTGGCTCAAACACTGCCCAGTCCAGGTCACTGCAAATGCAAAATCATAGTAGGTCAGCAAAGAAAAGCACACACAGTTTGCATCAACTGCTCACAAGCCCCCAGTACATTTCTCTGACAAATTCATGGCATCCGTGACATCTACCAAAACTATTTAAGTGAAAAGCAAGATCTTAATCATTTCTCTAAGTAAATCCCAAGAAGCAATGAAATGCTTCTTAGTAAATTCCAGTGAAGTAACCTCCTAGCTCTGAACTTTACAGCTATCATGTATGCGCTCCTTCCTCCACAGGCAAAGTTACCAGGCATTCTTGGCATCAACCTCTCTCTGGGATGCCTTCCTATTGGGATCACCAAGTGCACCTGGGACACAAACAGCCTCCAGTCAGCCCAAACAATGGCGTTTCAAGGGCTGTACATACTTTCCACAATCAGGAGCTGGAGTAAAAAAAATAGTCCTTCACCTGCATTTCCAGCCCAGTGCTGTAATACAACCCTAGAACCAGAGGCAGAAATCTCTCCTGCACCACTGTAACACACTTTGAGCTTGACCTTTGGGATTACCTGCTTTAATTAAGCTGCTACCGCACACAAACATGGCTCGGATTTAATTTAATAAACATGCTGCTATCTGTTTCCCAGATGATGGCTGCTGTTCTTCACAAGGACAGCAGCCTAAGGCAATGACACTTGAGCCATCAAAGGCTAAGTTGATATACTGGGGGGAGCCATGAAAAGGTGAGCAGTTTCACATCTGACACCATCTCCAAATGGGAAGGCAGTACAGTCCGGAAAAGTGGAAAAAACAGGCTCAGAGCAAGAGCCTGAGCAGGGCCAGGACCAGAACATTCAGCTTCTACGGAACAATGCACCAGTTTCCACCCAGCGGTCCTCAGCATCCCTCGTTCCTCACCTGATCACACGTGTGTGTCCTTGCAGCGATGTGCACACTTCCCCATTACCTTCCTTCCACTTATACAGGTCAACTCGCTGATTGCTCTGAAATCAGATGGAAGAAAGGAGACAGTCTCAGGCAAACCAGGTAGGACAAAAATCCATGTCTTAGGACCAGGTTCTCTTCACTTTGAACAACCTGCTACCAATGAGTCACACTGTGATTAGCAGAGTCCTTGCCCAAAGCGGGAGAGCAAAGATGAAACTACAGGCTGCAAGGACTCAAAAGCTTACACTTTAATTACACCCACTTAAAATTGGAGATGAACAAGAATGGGAGAAAAAAAAAAAAAACACATTGCAAAATATTTCCATGAAATTATGTTCTCTGAGCTTTTATTTCCTAACAACATGCTGTAACTGCAGGCAACAGGCAGCCAAATTCTCTCCGCAGGAATACCCTGCCAGTCTTTTCAGATTCACAAATGGAGTTTTCAGTGAGGGGGATGATAGACCACCACTGGTCCTCCTCAATTCTTTCCCAATTTCCTTCTGGGATAATCAGGGCCATTGCCAAACAAAACCAATACAGTCTAATGGCTTCAAGATCACCTCCTCAAGGGTACGTCCATCCTTGCCAGCCCAGGGAAAAAAAAAAAAAAAAAAAAGCTTTAAGTGCTTATCACTAACTGTAAACCACAGGAGCAAACCAAATGAATCAATGACAACATTATTTAGGGCTCCTTTACTCATTCCAGGAAGAAATCCTCCCCCAAATGCAGCCACACACAAAGTTACTTAGAAACTAGTTACCGTGCTTTAAAGTTCATGTTCTGCCTCAATCGAGGTTTGCTTCAGCCCAGGCTGACTCCAGCCCTTCTGGGGCAGGAATTGCCTTTTTGAGTGCATATATAGCACCAAGCACAGTGATTCTTGGGCTGGAAATTCATCTTGATTTTGCAAAAACAGAAATAACACACCTTCAACATCTGATTTTCATTAGCCTCTTCTCAGACTTAACGTGTACATGAGGGAAAAGATAATAAAGAAGAGACATCTTACATTTTTTGTGGCAGTTTTTTGTGGTGGTGGAGTTTTTTCTACCCCAAAGCTGCTTCATATGAATTTAAACTTGCAGATAGATAAAACACTCCAGGCTTCCCTGAAATGAAAGGTCTCCTCCCAACCCAGCAATGATACATGGCACTTCTCTAATAGCTCACAGCAGGGCTGCACAAGGGCTTGGGGCAAGGAAAACTCCTTGCATGTTTCTTATTGACAGATGGATTTAAGGGGGTAGAGTGAAATTACCAAACAGGATTTGTCCAGGACTTCAGAGCTGCTGCTACAAGATGAGGATCACCAGAAGTTTCTCAGATTCTTAGTGGGGCATCTCACATGGAATGTGCTGACCCTAGCACCAGGTGTGTGGAAATGACAGCTCCTCCCATCAGGAGCATTTTCTAAAAACACATGTTTCTCCTGATAAGTATCAGTATACACTTCCAACAATTTCATCACCCTCTTGTTCAAGTATTTGTGACCACACAAAAGTAACAAGGATCTAGGCTCGAAAACAATGGCATTTCTGAAACAGCAGCAACGTGCTTGAGCCAGAGGGGAGACACAGCCAAGCACAGCAAAAGGACATGTTTCAGCTCTTCTGGAAAGAAGCTAAAAAAATAAGAAGCCCTTATTCAAACACAAGAACAGACTTTCCCTCTGCCTGCACCACTTCCAATTAACAGCACTGTAAACCAGGTGAGGATGCTGGCCAGCAGGATAGTAGCCTTTTACACACTCCCTTTCCATCCACAGGGATGCAGAGGGATAGGACCCTCAGGGCTGTCTACACCACCTGAACACATGACGACCTCAATAGCAGGCTGATGGAGGACTGACAGCCAGCTGAGTCCCTAAGTGGCAAATCACATCTTCACGTTGCTGAATCCAAGCTGATTTAGCCTTCTGAAAGCACCTTTGCTCCCTCAGACATGGCCCCCCGACACATCCACACTGCCTTCAGACCTGACCTGGGACATGCAGACCTGAGCACACGGTGTAAGTCTGCTTTCCACTTCTAAACAAGACAGGCTAAACTCTAGTCCTAGGACAGGGCTGTAATGCATCAGCACCTGAACATCAACCAGCTGTGAGATGGCTGGAAAGGAGGTGTTTCTGACCCATACTGGAAAAGCTGCCTGATCTCATCTTGGGGATTCCTTACCTGATGCGTGTTGTACATCTAAATCACCAGAGCATCTTTGCACCTTCATTTATAAACAGCAAAGTTTGATGCCAGCTGCACCTAGTTTCAGTCTGGAACAAGATGAGTTCCTGTGTTGGCTCCGTGCAGCAAGAGACAGGAGTGCTCAGATGGGTGGGATGGGCACAGCTCCCCTTTGCAGCAGGGTCCTGCTCAGATAAGCATTAATCTGATAACCTGATTAACTGGATATTGCCTTCAGAGTGTATCGGAAAAGCATCTTTCCCACTGTACTCGTGGCCTGCACAGTACATTTCCTTATCTGGTTTTGATTTTCACAGACTGTATCCAGAAGTGGCACTGAAGGACACCTTTTTGCAAGTTGAACTAACACTCCACTCAGAAGCAGACAGCTGCTGAAAGCACCTTTCAGATGTCAGTCATGTGCCAGAGCTGGGAAGAGACAGGCTGGGGAAGGTCACCAGAGCAAGCAAGCAAAGGCTCCTAACTGACAACACTGGTCCACTTTTAAGACTGCCCTTAACTTCAATCATAGCCAGTCCAGGAAACAAAAAGAACAAAAAAACCCCAGGAAACCACTTTCAGCTAAGTATTTTCTCAAAAAAATACATGAAACCTCTCTACCCCCAGCTATTCTAGGACTCTCAGGCTATAAAAGCAGATGCAACATGACAGAAAAAGCACCTCACCATGAGAGCAGTCTGCATCTGGCTAGTGCCGGTTGCTGCAGTGCTGTGGTTGATGGCTAAGACTGCTGCTAGCAAAAACTTGGGGCTCTGGGTGAACAAGCTACAGGGGCATGACAGGGTGAGTAAAGATCAGAGCTAAAAACTGCATTCAGGTCTCAGATGGCCACTACTGCTTCTTCAGAACAGCCTATTCACTTCTCCACACACTGAATAAGAGCTCCTCGATGACTCGGCCCCTGCCCATCTGCAAATCCAGATTGTTACAGCGGTGAGCCAGTATTGACTTGTGCTATTTACAGACTGCCTGGTGCACCACATCCCACCAGGAAGGCAGGGAGGTGAAAACAAAACAGCACAGAGCAAGAAATTCAATAAGTGCACAAATCTCGTAACAGAATGGAAGTTAGAAAGAGAGCACATCCCTGCTTCCTTCCAGAAAAGGACCATTTGGGTGCCTGATTTATTTGGCAAGGTGTTTTATAAAAGACAAGCAAGCAAAACTAGATTTAACACTGACTGACCAGTAACTCAGAGCCATCAAGCCAAATACCTTGCTGGCAGTAAATGAGAGTTAGGCCTTGATCTTGCAGTGTGACTTGCAGAAGCACGCCTGTGCCAGCTCTGTACAGCCTTCCAAGTCCGCAGAAGTCCACCCGTGAAAGACCAGGGAAGAGGATGAGTTACAGCTTTTTAAATGAGTGAACTTACTGAAGCTGCGAAGTAGTACGCATAGCTGTCGTGCGGGTTCCACTGCACTGCCCCAATGTCCCACTTGCTCTGGCGGGAGATCTTCCGATGACCCTCGTTTGGTGCATCCAGGTTGACTATGTAGAGGAAACGGCGGCTGCAAGACACAGCAACACAAAGAGGCTGCATCACACAGAACTGATCTCAAAATCCCAAGCTCACATGGAGCTCACAGCCTTGCATCTAGAGGGCCAAAGAAGAGCAGGATTTCACAAGACAGATGAAAATACTATTCCAGACACATACTTCAAAAAGAGCTACATTTAAAAAAAAGATAAAGCAGACATGCTGAAATTAGACAGGATCTGCAAATGTAATGGGTAGCTCAGACCACAGAAAACCTTGGATAAGTAGAATACAAAAGGAAGCACTGGGAAATGCTGTAAACACATCCAAATAAGCTTTGCTGGCCTAGTCCTGCAGCAGCAGAGCCGAGGCAGCACAGGGCTGGGCGTGCAACGCAACAGCTTCACTGGAACCAGCTTCAGTCTGGAGAGGTTGCTCTGAGCAAGAGTTAACGAGCCTTGACAAACATAAGATGATTCTAATGGCTGCATCTTTCCACACCATGCTGTCTGGGGGACTTGGTTCCACAGACAGTACGAGTACACCTGCGCAGAGCTAGCTCAGCTGCAGCAGCTTAACACGGGTGGACACAGCACTGCACTGATCTGGTTGTATTCCCTGAGCTAACCCTTTATGCAGCAGATGTATTTGCATGACGCTAAACCTGAGCTTGTACATTCTGGTGGACATGGACACCTTCCCCACAAAGCTAGGCAAGGTATCATTCCCTCCACAGTCTGATTCATCTTACCAGCAAGATAAGCCGCCCAGAAATAATTGTGAGCCAGCTGAACTCTAATGGACAACCAGCACCAAAACATATTGAACCATATATAATTAACCACACCAGCATCACAAGCTTGCATAGCAAGCACACAGCTGCTCCGAGCACTATGAATTTTCCCAAGAGAACGAACATAAAGAGCATCTTTGCTGCCTTTCCAGACCAAAGTCCTCAGGGCTCCCTACTCTGAAATGCGAAGATGCTGAGCCCTCTGAGGCTCTCCTACAGATTTAAAACAAAGGAGACAAAACCTGAAGGGCTGTTGAGCATGCAGTAGAAGCTTGCAAAGCAGAGGGCCACAGACCCAATGCTGAAGTGCAGACAGGCTGTCCCCAAATAAACAAGCTGTGAAACTGAGCAGCATAAGGAGGAAGTGGCATCAATTTAGACCCAAAGCAGCTGCTGAGCCAGTTACTCCTGCACAGGGCTGCCAGACTACGGGTTTACACGGAGGCCAGGGGGTCTCTGAGTTGTACGAAAGGACCTAAGGCTGACCAAACATCAGCTGCACCCACACAATCCTGAATTTCAAGTAAACACCCTTATTGGTGTGGTAATTGTGTCACTGACAGCAGGGCAGCAATAGCTGATAGTACTGAAAGGCGGCAGCTGGGCAGGCAACTGCTGAACAGTAAGACTTGCCCTGGAGGTGGCTACATAATGCCAAGCCCTCCTGGGAGCTCTGGCAGCTTGCAGTCCATGGCACCTCCTGTTCTTGTGGAGTATCATCCCTCACTGAAGCAGGAGAGAAGCAGGTCAGGGAGCTTGGCTCTTCTGCCCAAGTACGCTGTGGGGATATCTGGGGCAAATTTTATCTTAAGGAAATTAAGCAAGCTGTATTTCAAGCAGAATCCAAACAGTACTTCATGGTGCTCCACCTCCCACAAGTGGATTTGGGAAAGCACGTATCGGGAAAGCCACGACAGTACTTTATTGTGCTGTTGTTGCTGGCTTTCCATTCTGTATCCCATTGGAAACGTGACCCAGAATCCTTTTCATCCAGCCTTGAACAGAACTCAGCTGCACCTTTCTGAAACAATACATCAGCCCTTCAATTGAGGTCAGCCTGAAGGTTGCTGATTTGGCTTGTGGAAATGATTGTCATACATTTCTAATGGGGACTGTCATGCTCACCCTGAGAGTACTGCACGCTGTCCCAGGCAATCCACTGACATCGCAGTCGCCTGTTAAAGAGAAGCAGAGACAAAATTAAATTATACCTGTCAGGTCAGCTTCTCGGTCAAAACACACAGCTTTGGGGAGGAGTTCAGGAACACCTGCCAGCTCATCTTCAAGGTATAAACTGCTACGGTAAGAGTCAAGGCTGATACCTGTCAGGGATGGCAGAAGTAACATCCCCTTAGAGAAGCACAGATGGGAGACAGGGTGTAGCGGTTGATTTTGGGATGCAGGACAGCGCACAAAAAACATCTTTGTTCAAGTAAACTGAAGGCAAGACCTGGCAGACACCATTACAAGCACTGAGACCTTGCTCCCTTCTCCCCGCTATGGCAATCACAGCTGCAGCCTTTCAATCAGCAATCTCTAATAATCCGTATTAATCAGCCTCTGCTCCTGCTCAGGAGCTTTCTCAGTCTCTCTCTCTTCCATTGCAGGGCCAGATTTAATTATATGTGTACTGGGAGATAGCAGTGCAACCATTTGTGTGTGGCTGGTCTCCAAAAATGAGACATGGCTAAGAGGCATCAGAATTTACTTTGGCACTGCTTGTAAAGAAGGCTAAGAGATAACTTAAATGCCATAAGACCCCAAAAAAATTAAACAGACTGTTTCAACATTGTCTCCCCCTTTTTTGTTCAGAATGGAATTGGCCAATCACCTCATTTAATTGCCAAGAGAATAAAGGAAAATTTTACTTGGAAAGCTGAACAGTTCAGCCCATAAGCACAGATATGACTTCAATGCAGTTTTTAGCGTTCACGGTACAAAATCAGCATGTGCCCCATACTCTTCAAACTAAGTGCTGTCATCTTCAAAGCTACCTCTCTGAGGGCTCAGGATGTCTCTGCTGCTCTTCAGGATTCTGCTAAGTACTCTCAGCATGGATATAACAAGACTTCCAGATGTCCCACAGCTACTACTTGCAAGTATCACTGAAACCAGACAGACAACGTGGCAATCCCACTCCATTTCAATCAGATTTGACAGGAGAATAACCATCACAAAAAACCAGGTTTTTTTCAAGCAGGGCCCCATTCCCTGCTTGCAAGTACACCAACTAAGGGAAAAACAGCATCACGGGCTCATTCTTCACTGGAGACCAAAATGCCACACGGCAAACAGCTACAAATGCCTGCAGAGTTTCAGCAGGAGTCTGCAGTAAACCCCAGGCCTACATCTATACCCCAACCAAGCCAAGTTCCAGCACTTCTGTTCCAGGAACAACCCGCTTCCATTGCTTTTTCTTGGTAGCACATCCAGTCTTCTGGCAAGGCTTTCCTAGTCCTAAAACTAATGCTGTAAATAAGCAGCTAGTTTTAATATCTCTAAATGGAAAACAAATAATTCCAGCTTCCTAAATTTCACACCACCTTGCAAAACTCAGCGGGTTACTAAGTTCATACTAAAAAAACCCAAACAAACAGAACACCAAAGAACCAGGAGAAGGAAGCTTTCCTTGACAATACACATTTCACTTCTGAGGAATGAAAATGAGGATCCCTAAAGCTGTTACTGGAACCGGAACTTTCTCATGTGATGAAGAGCTAGTCAGCTGACCTATTTCACACAGCTGTGGCCATCTTTCCTCAAGACAGAACAAACACCATCAATTTAAAGTGATTGATAATTTCACATACCAGCTTATTTTTTCCAGTATTGGCACCAGGATCTCATTCTTATAAATTGTTTATTTATTCATTATTATTTAATAATGAACATTGGTAAACTGTTTTTCCAGGCACCAAATGTCATAAAATGTAATGATCAACTAGAATGAAGTAAGAAGTTTCACATGTCAGGCTGCTATTCTGGTTGGTCATAAATGAAGTCATTTTATGGCAACAAATAGCTCCCTACAATACTTCAGTCTTATCTAGGCAACAGAAAGAAAGAAAAAAAAACCAAACAAAAAAAACCCCTGAAAAAACCAGTTGTCATTTAATGTGCTTGGTGAACTGATATGTCAGTCTTCACAGCACAACCTTCCAGAAGGAGGGAGCTGAAACTGAACAAACCAACCTGAAAGCAGTTTTTATCCTAAAACAGCAATCAGGATAGTCAGAATTGCTGTTTATGAGTAACAATTAGGTGAATAAGCATGGTAGGAGTACCACGCATGTAAAAACCAGCTCTGAGCCCACAACCCAGGCAGCATCTTTTCAGATTTCAACCACCTACTCTGGTATTTCACTTCATTTCTGCTAGGTAAGCCAAGGAAAATACATTTTCATGACTGAACTTCCATTAGTTTCAAATCTAGTTTCATTCTCTCCACCTGAAAGGCAACAGACCAACCCAATGTGCTAAGGCTATACTGGTTTTCAAGAGGTGCAAACTCTTGAGGCAAGAAATACCAGTTCCCTGCACACCCAACTTCCCATCTACACACCAAGGTGCTACAAGTGGTACTATTTCACCGTTGGATGTGGCGAGCTTTACTCTCCTTTTGATAGCAAGGACAGTGTGACAAAAGCCTGTGGATCAGAAGAGTACAGAGACTGCCCCCTCTGTCACCTTGTACAGAAAGAGGACGCTTGTAGGCAATGCTGGCCCTAAACTACCAGAGATCTTCTGAAGTGTTGCAGGCTGGGTGCTGTAGCTTTCACATGACACGCTCTGGCATGGCGAACAAAGACAACTGCAGTGCTCGCAGACATGTACAGGCTATAAATGTAACAGCTGCCCACTCTTTTGACTCTTGTTTCCATGTGAATTGGTTTTGGGATGGGGATTCTGGAGACAGCATGGCCTACAGACAGAGCTGAAGCCTGGTACAGGACGATTACAGCCAAGGTGTTTCAATTTCTCAAGCTCGGGTTTCCCGTCTGCAAAAATGTTCATGCAGACTCCTAAAAAAAGCTCAAGCACAAACGTATAAATGAGTTTAACTTGAAGCAGCAGTCTAGCAGCCCCAACTGCACTGAAGCTCTCTGGTTTCGTATGAGAGAGCAGGCAGGTCAGAACAGCTGAAGAAAGATCACACCACAGTAAACCGAAGCGACCAAAATACCAATGGTTAACCCCGCAATTAAGGTATACGCCTGCACAACAGCAAGACTGAAACCAACTGCTGCAGAAGAAGATGGAAACACCTGTTCTCTCTCCTCTCCGCTCCCACACGCAATCATTATGAATAAGCAATCAAATCAGGAGGCCACGCATCTCCTGAGCCAGATGCAATTTAAACTGTGATCTAGGAAGACATACCTTCGTACCTCATTACCAGTTTCCTGAGAGCAAACCTTCAACAGCAGACAAACCTGCTTTAACATTTCTTCAATGAGGAAAACAAAGCCGATACAAAGCTTTTGAGGTATAAAAGCAAAAAGCTCTGTGAGCTTACAGGGGGAAGGCTGGATACAGCAGGCAGGACCCTGCACCTGTTTGCAATGGTGAGCACAGAGCTGACACTGTTCCAGCACAAGAGGACAAACTAGAAGACAAGTTTGCAGACCTGTATTTTTTATTTTAATCTTTCTGGGTTTCCTGTTGAAGCAGTTCATAGCTCACCCACCATCCCCAGCTTTGCTAAGCAGCTGCCAGCATCTTAAAAAAACCCGTTTCTTAGAATAGCTCCCAAGAGAGCACATAAGCAAACTCTTAGAATTCTCCAGTAGCCAGCAACTTCAAAAGCTGACCTTTTTGCTATTTATAAAAAAACAGAACCCGCTTTTCCTCCTAACCGAGCAATTCCCAACAATTTATGTCGCAGCAGAGAAGGCAGCTAAAATGGTCTCAGAGGAAAAATGAGGAAAGATGTGTGGGAAGTGGTAATAGCTCCTATTAGGCCTGCCAATATACTTTAAAAAAAAAAACAGCCGAGATCTAATTAAGACTAAAAATAAAGCGCCTCATGAATCAAGGCAGTATCTCCGCGCAAACGGCTCCGGGACCGGCTCAGCCCCGTCCGCGGCCGCCGAAAGGCCCCCTGCGGCCGCCGAGCCCGCCCGGGCCGGGCCCCGCTCCCGCTCCTCACGGGACAGGCCGCCCCCCCACCCCCCCGGAGCCGGCCAGAGCGGCAGCCCCCCGGCGACGGCGGCGGCGGCCCCCCCGACCTGGGCGTCGCGGAACTCCACCACCACATTCTCGCTGCTCCAGCGCGCCGCCATCTTGGGCCGCCCCAGCAACCCCCGACGCCGGCGGGGCAGGGGCGGGGCCGGCGGGGCGCGCGCGCGCGCGGCGCGGGGGCGGCTGGGAAATGCAGTCCGCCCCTGCCGGCGCCCCGCGCACCCCCCCCGCCGGCCGGGGGCGGGCAGGCCCGGGGGGCGCTGCGGCCTCGCTGCCCGGCAGCGCGGCGGGCCCGGGAGGGCCCGGTTCGCCCTCCCCTGGTGGCGGGCGGCTGCGGCGGCCCCCGGGCGGTTACAGGCCCGCCGCAGGCCCCTGCGGAGCGGGGTGTGTGGGGGGGGGGGAGGAGGAAGAGGAGGAGGAGGGGGAGGGGGAGGCCGAGTCCTGTGTTCCTCGGGGCAGCGGCGTCCCCGTGACCCGCAGGCCGCGGTGGTGGAGCGCAGGCCCGGGCGGCAGCGGCCGGCAGCAGCGCAGGGGTTAAGGGCGGCGGGCCGGGGGGGGCCGGGGGCGGGAGCATGCGTGCTGCCGGCCTCTATTGTCTCCGGCGCGGCGCCGAGCACCCAGGCGGCTGGCGGCGGCCGGCAGCGAGGCCGTGCCCGGCGCAGCGCAGCGGAGCGGGGCGCGCCGCCCCCGCCGCCCCCCGCCGCCCCATGGGCCGCAGCTGATCGTCGCCCGGCTGCCGGCCGCGCCCCGGGCAGGAGCGAGGCGGGCGGAGCGACCCGGCCGCCGTCCACCCCCCCCCCTCCTCCTTCCCCCGCCGTCCCGTTCCCCCCTCCCCCCCCCCGCGGCCCCGGAGCCCTCGGCGGCCCCCGCCGGGGGTGGCGGCGGCGGCGGCGGACTCGGGGCGCCCTCGCCCCTGCGGGCCCGGCGGGGGGAGGATGCCTGGGGCGGGGATGGGTTTGCGCCCGTAGCTCCCCGCGCCCCCCCGCTTCCTTCCGCCCCCTCTCGCCTCCCAGCGGCGGCGGGGGCGGCGCGGCCCCGTTCCCCGCGGGGGGCTGTCGCTCGGCTCCCTCCGGCCCGGCGGCGCCCATATGGGGGGCAAGCAGAGCACGGCGGCCCGTTCGCGGGGCCCCTTCCCGGGGGTGTCGACGGATGACAGCGCCGTGCCGCCGCCGGGAGGAGGGGGGGGGGCCGCCTCCCTTCGGCCATTACCGGGCGGGCGGCGGCGGCGGTGCCATGGGGCTGCGCAGCCGCTCCGTCAGCTCGGTGGCCGGGATGGGCATGGACCCGGCGGCGGCCGGCGCCGTCCCCTTCGGGCTGTACGCGGCGGCGGCGCGGGCGGCGGGGGAGGCCGAGCGGGCCCCGGGCGGCGGCGGCGGCGGTCCGGGCTCCGACTCCACGTACGCCCATGGCAACGGTTACCAGGAGACGGGAGGCGGTCACCATAGAGACGGGATGCTGTACCTGGGCGCCAGGGCCTCGCTGGCCGACGCGCTGCCCCTCCACATCGCACCGCGGTGGTTCAGCTCGCACAGCGGTGAGTGCCGGCTCCCCGGAGCCTTCCCCCGGCTTCCCCTCCCTCGGCGGGTACCCGGGCCCCGGGGCGGCGGTGGGCACGGTTCACCCGGCATGGGGGTCTGCCCCCCCCCCCGCGCCCTTGGCTGGCTGGTTGAGCCCCGTGGCGCTAAGCCTGACAGAAAGACCCCAGTCCCCTCCCTGGCACGGGTGAGTGGGTGAGCTGGGGCTGGCATCTGTGTCAAGGTCGAGGGAGGAGGCTTTCCACAAGGGAGGTGTTTTGGCTCTGGGATGCGAAGCAGTGGATGTGGCATCCCCCTTTGACTTGAGGGGAGTATGGTCCGAAGGTGCTGTAGCTCCAGCCCTTGGTTTTGAATACCGGGCTGAGCTCCATGTGCCTCTTCGGAAGGTGTTTCAGGAGTGCCAGTGAGGCATAGTGATTTCCATGCCTTAGAAGCTGGGGAAGGGGGAGAGGAAGCCTTTGAAAGTGAGGTGTGGGAATTTTTTCCCTTTGTTTCGTCTGATAAAGGGCCAAGGAGAGGCCAAAGCAGGTTTTCTCATTCAAGCCAGCTGGCACTGATGTGGTGCTGGGGAGGAAGCAGAGGAGGAACTGCCTGCCTCTTTACTGGGGTTGGGGAGCCGGCTGGGCTTTCTTGCAGGAAACATGGGGCTAAGGGAGGGGGCAAGGTTGCCCCCATCTTCACCCTCCTGGCTGGACTCTTCCATGTGTCCTCGTGTCTGGAGAGGAGCTCTGGCTGGGAGCAGGGCTGTGTCACTGACCTAGTTTTGGCTGGGTACAGGGAGCGAGGTGGGAGGTCCTCCCTTCTCCTCTTGGCTGGAGGGGAAGTCATTTCAGGGATGTCTCCTTGCGTTTCCTGGAATAGTCTGGGATTTCTTTCCCGCTCGGCCCCCTTGCGAATGCTCTAAGTGTTCTCCGTGCATGACGTGGTCTGGGAATTTCATAATGCGCCTTGGGACAATGCCTCATTTTCAGGAACGCTTGAAACTGAACCAGTGGACAAGAACAAAGTGCGAAACAAGGGGGCTCCTTTTCCTCCATCCATCTTGGGGTTTCTCCCCTTTACCCAGACTCCGGGGGCTGCTCTTCCCAGTTAGATCAAAGCTGTATGGCTGGCATTGCGTCTTCAGTGGCAGAACACCCCGGGCCTGGTTCCTGTGGATCCAGATAAGCTGGGCGCTTGCAGTCCTCCCCGGCAGATGGAGAGAACTGGCTGGCATGTGGCACTGGAGCTGAGACCCAGCGCTTCTGCAAACTTTCTTGTTCCGGGACCTTGCGCGGACTGTGCCGCTGCTCTGGTTTTTGAACACAGAAAGAAACTAAGGCGCAGCATCCTTCCAGGTATTGCCTCAGTGTGAATGAGTGCCACGGGGTCTTCCATTGTACCTGGTGCTGGAGCGAGAATGGCTTTATTACAGAAACACCTTGTAGCTAATCTGTACGGAGAGGTGGTCGGTCAGAGAGTATCGGTTACGTTAAATGGTAGTTCCCCCAAACTGCAATGCTGAGAGGCAAAAACCTGCTCATAAAAATAAAGCAGCTGCAAAATGGAGTAAGCTTTTTCCACCCGCTCGAGCGAGTGAGTGCGATGCTGCTAAGTTAAAGTGGGCGCCCTTGGAAGATTGCAGCGCGAGCCGTGGGAAGTGCCGCAAGAATTGGGTTCCTCTGGTGCCTCTTTTGGGGCCCTCCGAGAGCATTTGAGCTGTGCTGAAGCACGCGCGGGCAGCAGCGAGAGCTGTTCAGTGCATGCCGAAGCCTCTCCCCGTGGTGGTTCTTCCTCGTTGCTAATTAATAGCAAAAGGAGCGGAGGAGGCTTAAAAACCATTCTGAAAACTTGTCAGAGCTCATTAAACTTTTGTGTTCTTCCTCTTAATGTAAGAGGTTAACGGAGGATTTGGAGACCAAGGGGAAGTAAGCCACCTCAAGATTGCTAAAATTCCTTCTAATCTCCTGTTGCAGCTGGTTAACCTACAGCAGGGCAGTCGGGAGGTACTCGCTTCTTCCCCCCTGCCTCCCCATCGACCCGCTTCTCTCGCAGCGCTGAGCCACTCCATTAGCCACTGGAAAGTGCTGAAGCAGCAGCGCTCTGGTAAACGGAGAGGAGCTTTGACATTGCTGCGCGTGACTGTCCCTGCTCCTTTTGAAGGATGACTCGAGGCTGGGGACAAGGGGACCTGCTGATGCACCAAACCCCCTCACCGCGATGTGTGCCTGGGGATCTTTGGGATCTGCCCAAGTTGCTGTAGTGCCTCAAGGAGAGGAGCCCCCCCTCCCTGCCCCAAACTGTGGCAAACAGGTCTGAAGAGTGGATCCTTGCCCTGCCTGCCCCTTTCCTCCTGCTTATGCACAGGCTGGAGACTTGGATGGTGCTGATCTTGGCACGTGGGAAGGTCGTGTTCACGGCCTCACTCTTCCAGGAGTACTTGAGTTTGGGGGAAGAGCTTGGAGCCTCAAAGTGTCCCACTGTGGGGACCTCAGTGGGACAGTGAGGAGCCCTGGCTTAACGCCAGTGATAAGGCGCTGTCATTGCGGCAGCGTGTCCGTGATAACAGGACCGTGCAGATAGGCTTGGCTCCTCGCCGCTCCCTTTATCTGCGATGCTGATTTTGTGCGCCTCTCCGGCTGCTTCATGGCTCATCTGGCCCATCAGCAGGGACCCCGAGGAGTGAGCTGGGGCAGGCTGAGCTCTTTTCCCTGACTGGCGTCACTCCTCCTCCTCTCTGCAGTCAAAGGCTTGCAGAAGAGCCAGGTGTGCCCAGGGAGGGAGAGGGGAGGGCTGCACTGGGAAGCCTGTGCAGGGGGAGGTTGCAAAGTGGTCCCCAGAGCCAGCATGTGCTGCAGCACCGCTGTAGGGTGCTGTGTGTTGTGATGGTTGGCAAGAAAAGCCTGCTGCCGAATCCCACTGGGCTCTGCCGTGGCTGCCGGGGGGCAGGGGTGGCAGGAGCAGTTACATACTGACCACCTCTAGCCCTTCCAGGGCCAGGGAAGGAGAGCTGCTGTTCTTACGATTAGCAAAACCTGAATGCATCTTCCAAACAGGGTGGCCAAGGGGGCTCTCACCTTTGTGGCGGAGCTTGTCCCTCCTTCCAAGGGGACAACACCTCCCTGGGTAAGTGGATCCCATTTCCTGACAGGGATTTTCCCAGGCGTGTCTGCCATCGATGCAAGCGACAGAACTGCTCCAACGTCACCTGAAACTGCTCTGGGATTTCCCTGTCTGCCCAGGGTTGTTGAGATCTGTTTCCTGGCCTGCGAAGGTAGAAGATGACAAAACATCTTTTGCAACTTTGGAGTTTGTTTGTAGCACTTGACCCTGTCTCTGTAGCTTCATGACCATTAGGACTTCTTGGCAAAGCCAAGGCTAGCGGGAAGAAGGGAGAAAAAGGAGATGTGGTTTAATGCTGCGTGTCTCCAGCTTTGTGTGGTTCTCTTAGTATCACTCGTGTCATTCATCTTCATCAGAGGATCTCGGGGAGTTTGCAGAAGCTGTAAGTAGCTTAAAGTTTATCTGGAAATCCCCCTCGTCACCCAAAGCCCTTGAGTGTTGGAAGCTCTAGTAAATCCGTATCTCCTTGTCTGCTGGCTAGCCTAAGGAGACGCCTAGCTCATCCTTCTGTGCAGTGCCGTCAGGAATGTCGCTGGCTTTCCGTGCACCGACCAAACAAGCTGTCTGTCCTGGATGCTGGTGGCAGCAAGGTCAGGAGGGGAGGTCTCCTTTGCCAAGTGAGCCACTGCCTTCTCAGCAGCGCCTTGCCCAGAGCAGGAGGGCCCAGCCTTGGGGGAGAAGGTAGGGTGTCTGGCACAGGGATGGCAGCCCAGGTGCTGGGCTGGGCCTTTCTCCAGGCAGGGTTAGAGTGCAAAACAGGCCGGAAGTGCTTTTTAATCCAGCTCTGGAGTCAGGGATGTGAAATAGGGATCACTTGTTGGAGGATGAGGGGAAGGCATGTGTGAACACCTGCGCTGGGCAGCCCTGGTCTCTGCCCAGCTGGGAGGAGGCACGTCTATGGTGTACCCTTGCTGTGATCCAACAGCTTCCAGTCCTGAGCCTTTTCTCGCCAGTGCTTGGCAGTCTTAGCTCCTGAGCTAGTCCTGCCACTGCAGTCTCTACACCAAAACTAGAAAGCTTAATTCTAGCTGGCTAGTCAGAGAGCTGCTGGAGGGAGACTGCTTCAGCCCTGACTTTCCTGCCACCAACTTTTCAATGTGCAGACGTCATATGTGCTTCGCTCCCTCCTTACAGTGGTTAGAGCGTGGAAGGGCACCCCAAGGTCTGCAGGAACTTGCCATTGTGAATCTGGTTTTGCCAGTGGAAGTTTCCAAAGGAGACTGTCCTGAAACCATCTTTTTGTGGGTTTGGTGCTGGTGACTGCGGGGCAGCTGGATTGGGCACCTACAGCATTTCCAGGCTTGTGGATCGTTTGGGAAGTGGTGGAGGAATGATCCTGATGACTCCCCAGTCTGGTGATGTTCAGCTGGCTCTGGAGGGGTTGCTCTTCTGCCTTCTCGGGGCCAGCTGCAGAGCAGCACGTGGCCAGGGGCAAGAGGCAACAGCTACCTTGGAAGAACGAAGTACTGAATACCAGAAGATGGGAGACTCGAAGGCAGCTTTAATGCGTACCAGACCTGCAGCCTGGAGATGAAGTTTAAGTGTGTCAACGTTGGCGTTGTGCGTGAGAAGCCGGCGGCGGTTACCTTCAGTCTCCACAGCGAGAGCTAGTGCAGGCTGTCGCTGTGCTGCCTTGCCACTCCGGTGCTCCCCGAAATCTCTCAGCTGCCTTGCCCAGGAGCGAGGTGCTAATTGCTGTGCATGCTAACTGGCTTGGCTGGGCCCGCTCCTCTCTAAACTGGTGCATAAACCAGTGCAGGGGAGCTGGGTGCCATCTCCCCCCTCCACACACGTATGTTCCAGACATGCTGAGGATGATGCTCTTGTGTGCCCTGGGCTGACCCACTTCCCAGCCAGGATTGTCTTCCTGGCCCGTGACGTAAGTTTATCCCATGCTGGTTTGTTTTGCTGAGATCTTTGTTCTGGTGACTAGAATAACCGTAAAGGCTTCTCTTATTTATTAATGTGCTATTAGGGCTCCTCTCCTCCCTCCCTCTCTCGCTCTCTCCTTTGCTGGCCAGAGGATCAATCAGATGCAGACATCTTTGGTGGAGGAGCCGTACCAGGGCTGGCACCTGGCCAAGGGAGCCGTGGAGAGTCATGGGAAAATGCTGCTAAATGCTGAAAATTAATTTCAAGAGAAATGCAGGGAGGGAGAAAACCCCATTTTGGAGGAAAAAATTAAAAAACAAAAGCTTATTTTTTTTTTCTCCGATGTAATCTCCCATGTGACAAATCAGACATGCAGCAAAGAGCTCTTTGAATGAATTCCCTCTGCAGGGACCGGTGTGGCACCCCGGCTGACCGGTGGGCAGCCACAAGGTGCATCTCATCACCTCTGCTGCTGGTACACCAAAACCCCAGATGTGTTGAATACTTGGGTCTGAGAAAATGTGACCTGGCTTTCTCCTGGTTCCTTTGAAAATTGAAATCATAAGGGCTTGTGAGTGATTTAAATGAGCAGTCAAACGATGCTGTAAAGTGCAGGCCCTGATGCAGAGCATTTTTACCCACCCGCTCCCGCATGGCTGTACATCAGGGTACAGCAAGCCTCTCTCTGTAGAGGCAGACCCATTTTTTTATTTCAGATGGAGCAGGAGTGGTTATAATTGGGCCTTGGATGTCTCACCAGCACCGTCCCACCAGGCAGGTGTTTCAAATGTGGGTGAACCCACTGGGGGTGTGGGTCTTCCCCGGGGGATACTCCTGTTGTCCCTTGTGGGTGCTGCTTGGCTGAATGTTTTTGCTGGGTGCTTTGTGGTGGGAGGCTGTTGGGAGGTGCAGCTGCAGGAAGCTCTGCCGGCCTGGGCCACCCTCTCGTGCCGCTGCGCAGCGTTTCCCGTGGGCAGAGGCATGTTTCCTGCCCTGCTGGGCTGTGGGCAGCGCTGGGGGGGCAGTGCCTGCAGCTGGGGACAGGGACTGCTGTTTTCTTGGTGTGCTTTAGCTTTCCAGCCTGCTGCGGGTCCCGCACAGCCCAGGGTTTGAGGAGGGTGGCAGGGAGAGCTGGGGAGCCTGCAGGCAGGTCCTGGTGGCTGTGCTGCTGGCACAGGGCTCGGGCTCTTGGTCCCCGTGCCTGTGCGCTGCCAGGTTTGTGCCACGTGTGGCCGGCTGAGCTTGAGCAGATGCATTGCTCAGCGCTGGCATCGTCCTTCCCCAAGCCCCGATGGTGGGTCTGTGGGCAGCTGGAGGTGTTCTGCCCATGGGGATGGTGCCTCGCAATGTGTTGGAGAGGCTGCAGCACACCTCTGAGGGGGGGCTGACTCTTCCCTCCCCTCCTTCCCCAGGGAGCCGAGTGGCACTGGCCGGTGTGGGCAGTAGGTCGGTCCCCAGGACAGCAGTGTCGTGTCGCTCAGGAGGGCATGGGCTGAGCTGGCTGGGGAAAGTCCTGGCTCTCTGCGCTTGTGCACACTCGCGTGGCTGTGGGCCTCCTGGCAGTGGCATGGAGACGAGACCATGCACCTTGTGCAACAGTCTTGTGGCACTTCGTAGAGGAGCAGACGGGTGCAGTGGACATATTTACCCTTTTGCTAGTTTTAGCAACGCCAGCAGAAATTTCACAAGACTATATATTCCCAGCGAGCACCTTCGTCTTGTTGGGGCTTTGTTGAGTTATGGCCACGTTTCCTGAGAGACTGTCACCTACCAGGCACAGAAATGGGGCTGGGCCGGGTCCTGGTGAGGAAAGCACAACAGCACAGATGAGGAATTGAACTGAAAGCCGCTCAGAGCTGTTCCTTGGCCCTAGCAGGCAGGACAGCATGACAACAGTGGGTATTTTTAGAGGCCAGCTGCCTGCAACACAAGAGAAGGAAAGCAGCAGTCAGGCAGGAGAACAGGGCGATGCTTCCCCTATCCCTCATCCCTGCCCAGCATTTTATTTCCTCACAGGACAGGGCTGCTGGCATTAAGGAGTTTCCGCATCCTCCGTGCCTCTTTGCCTGTTGCTGCCTTGAAAGGCAGCTGGCTTCGTTCTCCCCTCAGCTTTTGTCATGGCTCTGTGTTTCTCTGATCACGGCTCAGCGGCTTGAGGGTGGTCCTGGGGGCTCCGCTCTTCGCATCCCAGACATAGCATCCCAGCTTGGTGTGGTGGGCGTTTTGGGGGTTGTTTTTTGGAGGTCTTTGTCGCCAGTGAGGGAAAACCTGCCGTTTCTCCTGCAGCTGGGGTAATTGCAGTAATGTGTTTGGGAACTCTCTCTACAAGGCGGTAGAGCTGCATTTTGTCAGGAGTGCTGCAGGGGAATCGGATCCACCTTTCAATCCATCCATCCAAGGCCTGTACATCTGTAGCTGGGGAAATGAGGGGGGGCAGGGGTTGGCTCTAGCCAGATGGCTTAAATTACCATCTGCAGGGAGGCTGAGTCAGTATGGGTTGAGGTCAGTTTTGGGGCAGCTGTCTTAAGCTGGTGCTGAGCAGGATGGGGTGAGGCTGAGCACCCTGCCTGAGCTGCCTCAGCATTTCAGGTTATCCCCACCCAGGTCTTGCTGCTTTGAAGCTGTTGTCTATCCATTTATTTATTGCAATGTTGAGCTCCTAGCCCTTGAAGCCTGCTATTTGCCTGGATCTTACCCTTCTGAGGGCGGCTGTAGGTGCCTTTGATTTCTTTTTGCTCCCCACAGACAGGTACGAAGCAGGCGGCACCCTGTGGCTGGTCCTGGGTGACTGTTTCTCAGGGGGATTCTGCTTCCCAAGGCCTTGTCCAGCTCTGGAAGTAGGGGTACACTGTGCTCCTCTGGGTACTGCTTTGGTGTTTTTCCTTTCTCCTGGGGAAGAGAGCGTTTGAAATCCCCCACAGCTGGGATTTTTGTTGCCTGCAGCCCCCTGTATCCCTCCTGCTCCCAGTGTCTGCTGGCTGCGAGACAGCTCGGCCCTTCCCGTGTTGGAGGCTGGCATGTGTTGAAGCAAAGAGGAGGCAGGAGCAGAGAAGGTGGGACAGCTGGGCAGGCTTATTCCTGCCTGTGGCACAGTGTGAAGCCCCTCCTGCCTCTGCTACTGGGATGGAGCATGGGCAGCCCCTGACGCTCACCCGTGGGCTCGTTCCTCTGAGATGTTCTGCTTGGTGTTTCAGAGGTTTGGCTCCCAGAGCTGCAGAAAGCTGGCAGCTGGGAAGCGCATGGGGCAGGGCTGCTCCGAAGCCAGAGCAAGCTGGGTGGTGTGGCCCTACCCCTGCCACAGGGGTATCTCCAAAACCCCCAGCCTCTCGCCCGAGGAGGGAAGCTCATACTTGCCTGGCTGGGCAGCTTGGTGCTATCAAGCATCCCTCGCCTCCTGCACCCTGCACAGCAGAGCTGTGTGATCATCCTGCAGGACTGCGCCCTACTTCTTCCCTTCCTGCTCTCCTGGTAGCCTGGGGCATTCCCTGGCCATCCCTCAGCAACGGCAGCCCCTCCTGGGGAGCAGGGAGGTGCTCTCTGCCGTGCATCTCTTCCTGCCATGCAAGGAGCAGGTGAGGTTAGGGCTGACTCTGCAGTGTGTACCTCCCTAGGTTTCTGTTCCAACGGTGTCTCTTTGCAGAAACAACCAGTGTGAACTGGCTGTAAGCAATTCCCAGCCGTGCACCAGCTGTGGGTGTAGCTCTGTGTGCCTTTCGTGCTCTGTTTGCTGCCCACTACATAAAACCTGCCCTTTCTCTACCCAGAAAAGCAGTGCTTCATCTTCCCATGCACTGGAGGTCTCTCGCTGATGAAAACCAGTTGCCTCAGTAACCCCTGCCACCACGGCCCAGGCATGAAGTGCCATGGGAGATCTTCTACCAGTCTGTTCGTGTGGTGCTGCCATGGGTTGCCTGTGGAGGAGTGTCCTAGGAGCTGGATGGGATCGCTTCCTGGCAGGAGAGGGTGCGTGGGTGAGACCGGCGCTGGGCTTTGCTCCCTCTGCCAGCATCATGAAACCAGGCCTTGTCATCGTGTGTCTCTGGAGTGTCCCTTCATCCTCCCAGAGCGATCGGCTGAAGCTGAGGCATGACGGAGCCCCGGCAGCATCAAGGCACAAGTTTTCCGCTTTGGAAGAACCTGGCGGTCAGGAGGGAGGTAGCCAGGGAGCTGCCACTTCACCCCATGGGATCGGTTGCGTTTGGGAGTGGCTCAGGTCAGGCTTTTGCACTTAAGCCTCTCTGACAGCAGGAGTTCCTCTGGCAGCTTGACAGCGGCTGGAACCCAGCAGCGGGGACTCCGTGGGTGCCTCCCCAATGGATGGCTTAGTCAGAAGTGACTCACCCCACCGGTCCCCGCGTGACGTTGCCTTGCTGCTCCCTCCCAGCCCCTGCCAAGCCAAAGCATCCAGCTCTCCTCCCTTTCTGCTCCCATTTCCGAGCCGCCATGTCCCACTGCGCTGCCGGAGGATCCCCTGCGCTCCCGCACTGTGGCACCTGGGACTGCCTCCGTTGCCCTGTTGGCTCCGTGCATCTTGTGGATGATTGCTGTTGCTAGCAGGGCTTGCAGTTGGGCTTCCTCCTTCGCACAAGAGATACTTGGGATGAAAAAGGCAGGTGTGCAGGCAAACCCTTTGGAAATTCCCAGGTGTGCCTGCAGGGATCCCTCTTCACTCTGGGCAGTGAATTTGAAACCCTCAGCATCCCTGGAAAGGTGGGGAGGCAGTGCCAGGGCATCCCTGCAGCTCTCCTGCACAGTGAGAGGCCCCAGGCCGGCTCTGTGACTGGCAGGAGCCCGGAACAAGCTTGTAACTCGGTAAATTCAAGCCCTGCAGCCCAACAGTAGGAGTCAATGCCTTCGCTGGGCTGTCGCCCAGGACCCCTCCACTTAACTTTGCTGTTCTCTGGGATGCTAAAATTAGCTTTAGGCTACACACTCTTCCTTATGAAGCCTGTTCCCAGCAGCTGGGGGAGAGTTTCTGCAGGAAACTAGGACTGGCTAGAAGGCAGGGTGACCCCAGGAGGCTACCTTTGTCATCCAGGTGTGGGGGAACTGATCCTGCAGCATGGCCTGGGCTGTAGGAGGGAGATGCTGTCTACCTGTAGCATAGGTACTTTTGTTCAAAAACTGCAATTGCAGCCATGAAAGGGGCAATGCTCAAACAGTGACAGGCAGGGGGGGTGCTTGGGGTGCAGAGGCTCTTTGCACTTCTTCCCTGAGCATGTGTGTGCAGGGAGGGTGGCTCTAGACATCCTGTGACCATGTAGCCAGGCCTCTCTGCCCTCTTGCTTCTCCATGTCTGTGCTGGAGGTTTCCTGTAAGGCTTTGGTGTGTCTGTCTGCTGAGGCTCAATGGCTTTGTGTGCTCTGGAGCAAATGTCCCTGTGGGGTTCCCTCTCTTGCAACTCCCGCCTCTTCCCAACTCTCGAGCTTTCCTCAGCCTCAGTGTTGCAATCCGTTCTCCTTCCCATTCTCCCCCACCGCCCCCATAAGAAACCAGCTTGCTAAAAAAAAAAAAAAAAAAAAAATCTCTGCCACCTGGTTTGCAGCAAGACAGCTCTGGGCTGCTGCGACATGATGCCACCCAGCCCCTTCGTTCCATGTCCTGCATCCCTCTGGCCCTAGTGGCTTCCCCACATCGCACCTGAAGCATCAATGTCTTTTTTTCCTTCCTGCTGCATGTCCTCTTCATGGCTTGAGTCGGGTGGGAGCGGACAGAGGCATCTCCAAAACCCAATGCCTTGAGTGTTAGGGCAGTGCTGGCCTTGGCCAGCTTCATGGTCCCTGCCACCCCAACACCTGCAGCATGGGGACTTTGCCAGAGCCACTGTGAACCAGGGACGGCTTTTCTTAGATGTTGCAAAACCTGGTCTTGCACAGTAACATTGTCTTTTTGGGGTGCTGCTTCACATCAGTAGCATGGCTCAGCCAGCTGAACTGACTCAATCAGCAAGGAAGTGGTGGGGTGGGATGGAGCAGGACCAATCTCCTTGGCCGTCTGCCGAGGCAGCAGCCTGCATCATTGGGTTTCTCTCAACGGTGCCATCCAGGGATGTCCCACCCTGGCCAGATCCCTGCTGCCTGGCTGATATCTGGGACTGGCCCGCTGCCGTCCCTCAGCGCTGCTTCCCTCCTGTCCCCAGGAAGGTGGGATGGTTTGTTTCTACCCTGAACCCATCCTTTATGCTCTCCCCACCTCTCTGCAGCCTTGAATGGGGAGGAAGGATGCTTGTATGGCCCTTACTCAGAGCTGGCAAATGAGATTGCTTAAGTGCTTTACTTCTTCCTGCCTACGTGTCCCTGCTCATGTCAGCCCTTGTGCTGCACAATAGCTGAGCACCGTCGCAGCACTCACCCGGCACCTTGTGTCCTGCCAGGGCTGCAGCCATGGGGCTGTGTTGGGCTCTGGCTCCTGCATCTGCCTGTGCAGCTGATGGCAGTTTCCTTCTGCAAGAGAAGTGAGTTTGGGCCTGATTCTGCTGCGTGTCCTGGCCTCCAGGCACTCAATGCAAGCGCTTTGCTGGCGGAGGGAGTGTGGTCCTTGGTGCGGCTGCGAGCTGCCTCCTGGCCCCAATGTAAGGCAGCATCACTGGCTGCATTGCTCAGAAGCCAGTAGATCATCGCTTCCATGGTGCATGATGCTCTCATAAGAGAACACCCATGGAGGTCCTCAGCTACCAGATCCCTGGGGTGCCCAAGCGCTTGAGATGTGCTTTGTGCACCCTATGTGCCATCTTCCAAAGAGCTGCCGTGTGACAGTCTCTTTAAAAAAAAAAAATGAGGCTGCTTTAGGCCAGTAGGGAATTTATTTCCCAGGAGATATTGCGTCTTGAATATCTTGGCTCTGCAGGTTTCCTTCGCTAGCTGGTGAGGAAGGCAACTCCTCTGTGATCCCTTCCATCCTGGGGCTGCGCTGGAGCCCACGAGGGGTACGGGAAGGGGAGGACTTGGAGTCCCTTCACCTCACCCAACTCCATGTGCTTCTGCTTCAGGTTGACCAGCTAGGTCCATAGAGTGGTCTTTCAGTATTTCCCGCCTCTTTGATCACTAGCGTGTTTTTTTTTAAAGATGATCCATCTTTTCCAGCTTTCTGGTGCCAGTTCAGCTGGCAGCATTGGGGAAGCCACAGGAGGAGGTGGGATGCTCAGGGTTTACTCAGCAAGGAGACAGCATGAGGACTGTGCGTGCTTGGACCAAGTAGTCCCTGTGTTTTTCTCATGCTTGGATGCATCCTCACCTGGTGTAAGCCAGCTCCCTTGGCAGGGGGCCCAGGATGCTCTCTGGAGACACAGAGGTGGGCTGTGCAGCTGAGGTTTCCAGATCTCCCATGGACATCAGGCTTACCCCTGAGTTCCCTGGTGCTCATGGCGTCCCATGGGATGGCTGAGCACCATGGAAGGGACCCCTCCCTCCTGGAGCAGGCACATTTTGGGGAGTTTGTGCAGTTGCTCCCACACACAGGGCTCCTGGTTTATCCTGCTGCATTTGTGGGGTCCTGGCCAGCTGGGGATCCCTTCAGCGAATGCTGCTCCGTACAGGATGGGTTGCTGAGGTTGCACTTGCACCTGAGCTGCTGCTTCCCCCTGCCTTCAGGGCCCATCATCCCCCACCTGCATCTTCCTCCCACTGCTGGAGGTGCCATGCAGTGTTGAGGCTGCTGCTTCCCGCGTTTTGGCTATCTGCTGGCAATAGAGCCAGGGTCTCCTGCCACTTTGGCAATGCTGCGTCTCCTGGTGGCACCGCAGCCTGTCACCAATCCATCTGGAGGCACACCGAGCTAGTGGAGGGTTTGGCAAGTGAATACGGACGTGGCATATGCCCTTCCCTGTGGCCAGGCACGGGCTTGCAGCTCCCATGGGTGCTGTCTCGCCCATCCCTGAGGGGACCAGCCACTTCCACTCGCAGGATGTGGTGTGGTTGACCCCGTTGTAGTGCTCAGTGGCTTCCCCAAGCTGCACGGGTTGCTCGGGGGGTCGCGTGTAGACACAAGTGATGGGAATTTCCTATCCCAGCTTCAGAAGCAGCTGTGTTTGAGATGTTTACAGATGGGTTGGAAAGGTGTCTTGACGTTCCAATGACCAGCAAAGCACTGGCAGCCTGTGTGGTGGTGCTTTTGGCGCTGTGGGGGTTAACCATGGGGCTTTTTCGGCTTGCGTAGGATGTGGTGGAGGTTTTCAGTGGTTCCCAGCTCTGCCTTGCCCAGCTCTCTAAAATTAACCATGTAACCTTCCTAAAAATACTCAGAGGGCAGTAGCCCCTGGAGAGCACCAGCACTGCTTGCTCCCGATTTCTAGACCAAGCCATTGGAGAGATGAGATCACCTGCCAACATGTGTCTCAGCCTGGAAAGCCCTTGGCTTTCTCAAAGTCTCCTGCAGGATACAAGAGTCCAGGTCTGGATCTGAACCTGATTTTCTGGGCCAGCCCGCTTCCCGCAGCACCCTCCTCTTCCTCACTTGCTGCTGGCGTTGCCTGCCTGCCCGTCTCCGCCTGCGGTGACAGTGCCAGCCCCAGGTTTAGTGTGCCGCAGGCAAGAGCCTTGCAAGGCAAGAGCACCTTGGGAGGGAGGAAGGGTCCGTGGCCCTTCCCCAGAGCATCCCCCCAGCTCCCTGGGGGTGTGGGAGGCCCAGGCGAGGAGGAATAGCTGGGCCCTTCCTCTGTCTCTCTTTTTTTTTTTTTTCTTTTTTTTTTTTTTAGGCATGTGGGAGGAGGGCGGAAAGGGCTTGAGGAGGAGGGAGGGAGCTGAATTTTCCGTGAGCAGCTGTCAAAATGTAATCTCCTGCATCGCTCGGGCTGGCAGCTTAGGCAGGATAAATTAACAGGGATTTCAGGGAATGTGGAAAATACCGTGGCCTGGAGGGGGCCAGCTGCGCGGGGAGCAGCCCTTTCATCTGCAGCAGCTCTGGGCCCCAGCGCCTGCCCCGACCGGAGGGATGCTCCGGGGCCCTGGGCTGTCGGGTGCTGGCTGGCCCCTGGCCTCCCTGGTTTTCCATCCACTACCTTTCCCCAAAGGTCACCTGGAGAAGGGGCAAGGGAGCCCGACACCCTTCTCTGCCTCCCCTTCCCCGCTGGTGGTGGGCTCCCCGCGGCTCCCGCGCCTGCCGTGGAGGGGGGTGCGAGCAGTTGCTCTTGCAATGCTGAGTATTTGTGCCGACAGCTGGGGCGCAGGGCGGCCCCCTGCCCCAGGGGCCTTTCCACTCCGGCTCCTCACTCTCACTCAGACATGGGAATTTATGCAATTGCATTTTCATCTCCCCCTGCCCCCCCCCCCCCATCTAGTGAAACGCAGAGCCAGGAAAGCATGTGTGCCTCTGCGCTTGGCTCAGCCCCCAGACCCGCGCGGCAGCCAGCGTCTGGGGCTGGAGCGTGCCATGCACTTGCTGGGGTTTAAGCCCAGGTCTCTTTGTCTGCGCCATGTCCCCACGCCCTTGCCATGGGGCTGTGGTGGCACTGGGGGTCCCTGTCCCCCAGCCAGCTGCCCAGGGAGCATCGAGGAGCGTGATGGATGTTCATGCTGGCTATTTATAACCGTGCTAAAGCTACCCCGGCTAGCAGAGAGGCCTGGAGATACGGCAACAGCCGCTCGCGGGAGCCTGCGAGGCTGGGCGTGCTCATCCAGGGCCCTCTCCCTTTGCACCGGTTGCATGTCTCGTAGGATCCCTTTGACTGCTGCCAGAACCAGCAGATCTGGGGCAACTGTTTAAAATAACACGTTGGCACAGAAAAATGGGGGACCAGAGAAAACAAGGTCTTCCCGTGCAGTGCATGGGGGACGGTGCCGAACCTCTGCAAATGTCTTCTCCTGGCGCTGAGTTCACAGCCGAAACACCTTTTCCATAGGGAGCCCTTCGCAGCCACCCTGTGCTGGGGGGTTGCCGCTGGAAACTGGTCCCCAAGAGCTTCCGTGGTGGTGACTGGTGCCTGCGGTGCTGGCAGAGCAACCACGTTCAGGCAGGATCGGTTCAGGCAGGGACAGGGGCAGGCAGGCTGCCAGGGGAGCTGGGGGACAGGGAAGGTATTTCACAAGGGGAGGCTAGTTGGGTCTTGCAGAAGGCAGGCTGGGAGGCTATCTGAGCCTGCTCTATAAATACACCAGGCGGGTAAACACTTGGGAGGAGAAAAAACCCAACTATTTCAGCTAATGGGCACTGCTGCCACAAGGTATAAATGGATCAGGAGTAAAATTAGGCTGGAGAGGAGGAGGTGGATTGGTGCTGCTGCCCGTGAGGCTCTGGCTGCCGGTGCTGCCCTTTCAGCTGGGGCTTGGGGCAAGTGGGGCTGGACTCACAGTGGAGACCCTGCAGCTTGGCTCGGCTGGGGCAGGGATGTGGCATGCTACGGGTCAGCCTGACATCCTGCTGGAGGGACTCCTGGGCTCGAGGGCTCCTTGATTTAGCAGGTCCGTTTAGAGCCAGCTCCCCACCATCCATGATGCTCATCTTTGCTGTGCCCTCATGGGAAATAACTGCCCCGTGGAGGAGCAGGATTTAGCATCTCTGTTCTAGGCTGTCATCCGGGGAGCTGGGAGGTAATCTGTATTTATCACTGCTGCTAATGAGAGGGTGCTCAGGTGTTGAGCAGTTATCCTGGCTGTTTGCATGGCAGAGGTCTGAGCTGCCTCCTGTTAAAGCCACCCGCGCTTTTTTCCTTCCAAGAAGCAAAAAAAATGCCCTCATCACAGCCACGTGGTGGCAAACAAGAACCTGATTCATCCTTAGATAATTTGTGTATATTCCTTTTCTCTTCTTTCCTGAGCAGCCTTTGCATATATATGAAGAAAGCTCTTAAGCAGCACTGCAGTCAAACCTGATCTGCTTTTAGAAGACAGGTCCTTAAATTACCCTCTTCCTCTCTGCAGGCAGGGAATTGCTAGATATTCTGGTGCAAACCCATGGTGGCGGTGGTGGCGTGCACGTGTTCGGCTGCATCAGCTTGAGCCCCGCTGCACTGGGCAGTGACAAACCGCATGGCCTCGAGCTGGCTGCGGTGGGAGGGCAGGGAGTCCAGGTTGGATGACCCTGTTTGGGGTTTTGCTCCCTGGGAGTTTGGGGCTCAGAGACCTGGGTTTGGGGCAGCCTCGCTTGGTGGTGCTGGGGACGATGCCGTGGTGGTCTGCGTGGCTTGAGGAGGTGGTGGCACTGGTGAGGTACCCTGGCACCAGCTGGGCCCCATCCCCATGCCCAAGCAAGGACACAGAGCAGATCTGGACATCACTCTTCATCCAAGAGTCCAAGTCACCAGGCAGGGCTGGGTGACAAGGCAGGGCCAAGGTCAGGCTGGGGGACATCAGCCTGCAGAGTCCCCCTGCTCCTGGGGCTGCTGGCTGGCATTGGAGGGGCAAGCGCTCACCTCACTCCTGCAGAAAGCTGGAGAACGCAGCAGTTGGGGCTTGTGGCTCCAGCCTGCCAGTCCTCTGCTGTGGCCCTACAGAAAAACCTCCTTCCCTGCAGCTTTTCTGGCTCAGCCATGCAGGGCTGAGCTGCAGCAACAGGGACAGCACCATCCTGGCGTGGGGACGTGCCCCTACACTTGCCAGCGTGGGGTGCTGCATGCCCCGGGCTGCTCCTCGCCCTTTAAGGCCCGGCAGCAGCTGATGGCCACGTGTGCGCTGCCTTGGCATGCTCTCCATGCCCTCTGCGCGGCGGGCACAGGGACGACCGGCACGCCGGCTCGGGCGGCTGTCCCCTGTCAGGTGGCTGTCCCCCACGCCGGCGCTGCTGGTGGCCGGCACAGGATGAGTGGGTGCCTGGCGGGCGCTGTGTGGGGTGCGTGCCACCATGCAGGCAGCAGGTGAGGGGCTGCCCACTGCTGTGCCCAGCCATGGCCTCGGGGACTCCCCAGGATGCGGGATGGACTCCTCTCCTGCTTCCCTTGCTAAGGGCTCATCTCTGCACTCTCCCTCCAGGTTTCAAGTGCCCCATTTGCTCCAAATCTGTGGCTTCTGACGAGATGGAAATGCACTTTATCATGTGTCTGAGCAAACCTCGCCTCTCCTACAACGGTAAGGGCCGGTGGCCAGGCTGTGCAGGGGACACAGCGTCCTGCCGGCTTGGGATGGCTCCGGGCAGGCTGGAGAGACGCTTGCCGCAGGCTGTGCGGGCAGGCGGCTCGGCTGGGCTTGCCAAGAGGACTCTGCTCCAGTGGGCTGGTACAGCTCGCAGTCCCCGCTGCGCTGCGCTGCGCCGGCATGGCTCAGCCCCACTGCTTTTGCCTTTGGGACCCTTTGGAATACAGCCCCCGTCCCCGTGCTGCTCACCACGGTGTGCTGTGCCAGCGGGAGCCGTCCTGGCCGGGCGTCCTGCCTGGCTAGGGCAGGGGACATGTGTCCGAAGGGTCGTTGCGTTCCTGCCCTCCTCGCTGGCAGTGAGGCTTACTGGGCTGAGCACTGGTCTGTAGGCTCCTGCATCTCCCATCTGTCCTGACCATGGCAGGGGAGTGATGCTCACCCCCTACGCGGGTGCTTTATTGGAAGCCAGGGTGGGGGGGGCGTTCGCTGCAGCCACCCCAGCCCCGTCTCCCCTCCCCATGCCTCCACCTGAGCCTCCTGCCAGCTCTGCCGGCACTGCTGCCCCAGCCCAGCTGCCTCCGCAGAGGTGGCCATGGGCTCCCCTCCATCCCGGGAAGGGGAACGCCGTGGTGGGCCCCATCTCACATCTCACCGCTGCCCTCCCCTCCCAGATGACGTGCTGACCAAGGACGCCGGCGAGTGCGTGATCTGCCTGGAGGAGCTGCTGCAGGGGGACACGATAGCCAGGCTGCCCTGCCTCTGCATTTATCACAAAAGGTACTGCGCAGGCACCCCGAGGGAGGGGACGCAGCCAGGCGGGTGGCAGGGGGACAGGTGGGGACATCCCGAGGCTCGGCAGCGTGGTGGTGACACACTCTCCTCTTTGCAGCTGTATAGACTCATGGTTTGAAGTGAACAGATCTTGCCCGGAGCATCCTTCTGATTGACCCGCCGGGCGTGCTTGCTGACTTCTCTCTAAGGTGAGCCTGCGGCTCTCGGGCTTATCCAATGATTTCACCGTGCTGGGTTTAAATCCTGGGCCAGGAGGGGAGAATGGGCTGGCATGGGCTGGCATGGGCTGGCCGTGGCTCCTGCTCCTCACCTGGGATCGTCTCTCTCTGCCGTTGCAGGGCACCTTGCTATACCTGCTGTACCTCCTCTCCCCATCCCCCCTACCCCGCCTGGAGTTTTGGGCTGACTTTAAATTCCTCGAGAAGACAAAAATAAAACCCAGAAACTTGAATCCACTTGGGACAACAGCGAATTTTTTTTAATTATTATTTTATGTTATTATTTTTATTTGTTTTGTTGGTTTTGGGGGGTTTTTTGGGTTTTTTTAATTTAAAAGATTTAAAAAAAAAGAAACATCCAGGAGAAGACAGTGTGAGAAAAGCGGAGCAACCCACTCTCCCCTCCACAGCCGCTGGTCACCAGGAGAGCTCTGCCGGCCAGGGAGGCCCCGGGGACACCCTCGGCCGAACCCCTGCCATGATGTTTGGCTTTTCTCCCCGAAACAAAAGGGGAAAGCTGCTGGGGGACAGCCGGCCAAACGGAGCACGCGGCATTTCTCACCGGCAACCCCCCCACCTCCCACCCGGACTCACCCGGGGGCTCTGCTCAGTTTTTTTGCACTGACTAAAACAGGAATTTTCTCCTCTCTCCCGTCTCCCTTTTGGAGATCTCCACCCCGGCCCCAGCAGTGTTGAGATGGGGACTCTGCTCCCCCTTGCTGAGTCGCAGGGGTCCATCTTTCAAGTGTTTACAACAAGAAAAAAAAAAAAAAAAGAAAAAAAAAGAAAAAAAAAAGAAGAAAAAAAAGAAAACTTACAAAAAAAACCAACCAACCAAACCACAACTGAAGCTTCGTGTTGACTGGCGTGTTCTTCGATTTGAGCTTCCCTGCCCCGGTGATGTTTACAGACTGGTCACTCTTTAACTCAGCTATAACCACTCAGAGACTGGAGAGCCGCAGCATCCCCGCCGCCCCCCTCGCCGGGCTCCTCTTGCCAAAACCGCCCCCCCTCTTTCTTTCCATGGCCTATGAGTCAAACCCTTTCGAGGAGGGCACAGGGAAGGCCCCCCATGGCCCCCCGGAAACCCTGACCCCCCCTGGCCACAGGGGTGGCTTTGCCGGAGCCGGAGGTGCCAAGACGGAGTTGTTTCACGGCAGTGACCCCCCCCCCAACCCATCCCTGTCCCCTCCTGGCGCGGCGGGCGTGTTTTCGTTGGTGAGACCTCCCCTGCCGGTGGCCGTGCCCCTGCGGGAAACCTTTCTGTATTTATATATTAAAAAAAAACAGGGGAAAAAAACTAAGAGTTCAGAGCTTGGGGGGAGCTTCCTTCATTAGTCAAGGTGTTTTGATATGGTATTAAAACAATGTTCAATAAAATATTCACTGTTATTTTATTTCACTGGCATTCTTGGCGAAGCAGACAATGCCTGTGGGGTGCTGGAGCCCCCCGCCAGCACCAGTGCCCCTTCTCCATGTTGACCTTGGTGTGGGGATGGCCACGGCGGCGCTCAGCCTGTCCCAGAGAGCTCCCAGCTCTGCAGCACCAGCTCTGGGGACGTGGCTGAAGTGGGACCCCCCAGTCCCCCTGGCCTGTGGGTGTCTGTGTGTGCACTGCTCGGGACATGGACCCCCTAAAGAGGAACTGGGGTGGCCAGTCCCCCCA